>NC_072478.1:99094826-99401545 GCF_027574615.1 Eptesicus fuscus
TTTTTTTCTTTCTATCTCTCTCTGTCTGTGTGTGTGTGTGTGTGTGTGTGTGTGTGTGTTGTGTGTGTGTGTTTCAGTTCAAGCTGGCAATGTTTCTGCATATATAACCCTTATAATAACCATATGGGTCCCATTTATTTTCTCTTTAGTTTCCATTGCCCTAGGAGCTGTATGGTAAAGATATTGCTAAGACATACTAGTATGTCTGATATTTTGTTGCCTATGGAGTCTTCTAAGATTTTTATGGTTTCCCGTCTTACATTTAAGTCCTTTAACTATTTTGAGTTTATTTTTGTGTATGGTGTAAATTGGTGATCTAGTTTCATTCTTTTTGCATGTATCTGACCAATTTTCCCAGCACCATTTATTGAAGAGACTGTCTTGACTCTATTGTATGCTCTTGCCTCCTTTGTCAAATATTAATTGAGCAGAATGGCTTGGATCGATTTCTGGGTTCTCTTTTCTATTCCGTTGGTCTATATATCTATTCTTGTTCCAGAACCAGGCAGTTTTGAGAACACTGGCTTTGTAATATAGCTTGATATCTGGTATTGTGATCCCTCCAACTTTGTTATTCTCTCTTAGGATTGCTATGGCTATTTGGGGTCATTTTTTTAAATTCTAGATAAATTTTTGGAGAATTTGTTCTAGGTCTGTGAAATATGCTGTTGGTATTTTAATGGGGAATGCCTTGGAATCTATAAATTGCTTTGGGTAGTATGGCCATTTTAATGATGTTGATTCTACCAATCTATGAACACAGTATGTTCTTCCATTTATTTATGTCTTCCTCTATATCTTTTTTGGGACTACATCAAAATAAAAAGCTTCTGCACAGCAAAAGAAACCATCAACAAAACAACAAGAAATCCCACTGCATGGGAGAATATATTTGCCAATGCTGTCTCAGATAAGGGTTTAATCTCCAAAATTTCAGGGACTCATACAACTTAACAAGAGGAAGATAAACAATCCAATCAAAAAATTGGCAAAGGACCTAAATAGACACTTTTCAAAAGAGGACATAAAAAAGGCTGAGAAACATTTGAAAACATGCTCAAAGTCACTAATCATTGGAGAGATGCAAATCAGAACAACAATGAGGTATCATCTCACACCTGTCAGAATGGATATCCTCAGCAAATCAACAAACGACAAGTGCTGGAGAGGATATGAAGAAAACAGAACCCTTGTGCACTGCTGGTAGGAATGCAGACTGGTGCAGCCACAGTGGAGAACAGTATGGAGATTCCTCAAAAAATTAGAAATGGAACTCCCATTCAACCCAGTAATTCCACTTCTGGGAATATATCCCAAGAAACCAGAAACAGCAATCAGAAAGGACATATGCATCCCTATGTTAATAGCAGCACAATTTACAGTAGCTGAGATTTGGAAACAGCCTAAGTGCCCATCACCAGATGAGTGGATTAAAAAACTGTGGTACATTCATACAGTTGAAACTATCTATAATAATAAAAGTGTACTATGCTAGTTAGACCAGACAGCCGAACTACCATATGGATATCATTCCGGACGACCTTCCAGATGAAGCCATGGTGGCGGGGGCTGAGGCAGAAGCGATCAGGGGCAATCAGGCAGGCAGGTGAGTGGTTAGGGGCTATCAGGCAGCCAGGCGAGTGGTTAGGAGTCAGCAATCCCAGATTGCGAGAGGGATGTCCGACTGCCGGTTTAGGCCTGATCCGATCCTGCAGGATCTGGCCTAAACCGGCAGTCAGACTTCCCCCGAGGGGTCTCAGATTGCAATAGGGTGCAGGCAGTGCTGAGGACCCTTTCCCCCCACCCCCCACATGATTTTCATGCACTGGGCCTCTAGTGCTGCTATAAAAAAGAATGAACTTTTACCATTTGCAACAGCATTGTTGGACCTGGAGAGCATTATGCTAAGAGAAATAAACCAGTCAGAGAAAGATAAATATCACATAATCTCACTCATATGTGGGATACAGTGACAACATAAACTGATGAACAAAAATAGATCCAGAGACTAAGAAACACTGAACAGACAGTCCAACCTCAGAGAGAAGGCAGGGGAAGGGGGGAGGGTAAAAGATCAACCAAAGGACTTGTATGCATGCATATTAGCATAACCAATGGACATGGACACTAGGGTGATGGGGGTTTGTCCTGGGGCGAGAGAGGCGCAGGGGTGGGGGGGAGTCAATTAGGGAAAAAGGAGACATATATAATATTTTAAACAATAATAATAATAATAAATAATTGTATGGGTGTGAATCTTACAGAGGATTGCTCTATTAGACAAAATCCACAACTCCAATTTCCTCAAGATAAGCCCTTCTCTAACTCAGGATTCTGCTGAGACTATTGAAGGACAATGCCCTCAAGATTCCTAGCACCCCTGTTGTTTGATTAATATCTTCAAAGACCCTTTTATCTAACCAAAAAGGAACTCTGAGACGCTGCTATCGCCCTTTCTGAAGACTTACAAATAATTTCACATTCTTGGCTTCCTATTTAGACTAGTTTTTCTGGGTATGCGCTTTGCTGAGACGTCATTTCTTAATTTGAGAAATGTTTGCTATCTGGTATGTCTCAGAATTTTCAAACCCATTATTCCTGCTTCTCTCTAGCTTAATCACCTTCCCTTTGTTTTTCTCCTCTCACATTTTATTGTTAGAGATAGGAGGAAACCTGGCAGTACTTGAAATAACTTTCCTAGAAATTATGAGGTTGCAGTCAACTATCAGCTGTTACTATAGCCAACTCTAGGTTTGAGTGGGGCTGGCGAATCCACTTCCAAGTTTATTCCTGTAGTTGGCAGATTTTAATGCCTTGCATCTCTATGGCAGTTGGCTTCTCCTGGATCAAATGATCTGAGATGGAGAAGCCTAGGATAGGAGAGTGAGGTAGAGCACTCAAATGGAATCTGTGGCTTTTTTATAACGTGATCTTGGAATGACATCCCATCACTTCTGCTGTATTTTATTCATTAGAAGCAAGTTCTAAAGCCAGTCTGCATGCATGAGGAGGGGAATGAAGGTCCACCTCTTGAAAAGGGGAGTATCAAAGCCATCATACCCTACTCTGAGGAACTGAATTGTGTGCTCCCCAAAGCCATATGTTGAAGCTGTGCCTCCTCAATATGACTATATTTGAAGGTAGGGTTTTTCCAGGAGGTAATTAAGAGTAAATCTTACCTAATAATAGAGAAACATGTAAATTGACTATACCTCCGCTACGCCCACAGCCAATCAGAGTGAGTATGCAAATTAACCCAACAAAGATGGGGGTTACTTTGCATACATACCTGGGTCCCAGAAACCTCCTCGGCACCCAGGTCACTCCCAGCCAGCCATCAGAGGAGCGGGGGGTGGGGGGGTGGGGAGGGAACCCTTCCCAAGCCTAAAGCCTCCACCGAGGCTGGGGAAGGTGCCGAGCCTGTGATCGGAGGGGCAGGGAGGTGCCCACTTCCCAAGCCTAAAGCCTGGGGCGGAGGCTTTAGGCTTGGGAAGGGGCCAAGCCTGCGACCAAACACAGACCATCCAGAAGTCAGCACTGGGTTGCCCAGATGCAGCCTGGCAACCCAGCACTGACTGCCCAGGTGGCTGAGACCCAGAAAGTGAGTCAGGGTCTGATCTGCAGCCTCAGTGGAAGCTGTTGATCAGTGTACTTACCTCTCTCTTTCTCTCCCTCTTTCTTTCTGATCTTCGCCAGCAGCCAGGCTTTTCTTTCTCTCCCAGCCTCCGCTGGGCTACTGTTAAGCCCACCTCTGTGATCAGGCCCAGAGATAGGCCTGGAGATGCTGACTGGCATAGGAACCAACCAATCAGAACCTAAGGTTGGTGCTGTGGGGAACCAATGGCTGCCTAGGAGGCAGAGCTCTGATGCTGACTGGCATAGGAACCGACCAATGAGAACCAAATCTGGGTGCTGTGGGGAGCCAATGGTTGTCTAGGAGGTGGAGCTTTTGATGCTCACTGGCATAGGAACCGACCAATGAGAACCAAATCTGGGTGCTGTTGGGAGCCAATGGCTGCTTAGGAGGCGGAGCTTTTGATGCTGACTGGCATAGGAATCGACCTATCAGAGCCAAATTGGCCAGCATAGGAGGGCAGTTGGGGGCGACATCAGGCCTGCAGGAGAGGGCAGTTAGGGGTGATCAGGCTGGCAGGCAGTGGCACTTAGGGGCAATCAGGCAGGCAGGAAGGTGAGCAGTTAGGAGCCAATGGTCCCAGATTGTGAGAGGGATGTCTGACTGGTTTAGGCCCGATACCTGGGATCGGGCCTAAAATGGCAGTCAGACATCCCACAAGGGATCCTCAATTGGAGAGGGTGCAGGCTGAGTTGAGGGAACTGCCCCTCTATGCACAAATTTTGTGCACTGGGCCTCTAGTGAATTCATAAGGGTGGGACCCTAGTTCTATAGCACTGGTATTCTTATAAGGAAAAAAAAAAAGAATCTCTCTCTCTCTTTCTCTCTCTCTCTCCCTCCCTCTCTCTACACACACACCCAAAAACAGACCATATGAGGGCACATCCAGAAGCTAAGCAGAGTGGCCTCACCAGAAAGTAATCCTGCTGGTATCTTGATCTTGTTCTTGCAGCCTTTAAACTGTGAGAAAATAAATTTATATTGTTTAAGCCTCCCAAAGGGTCATGTTTATTATGGCAGCCTGAGCAGACTAGTGCATTAACAGAGAAGGAACTCAAACCTCTGATGGTCATAAGATCCAGACCCAAATCTACCTGCCTGTGAAAAATATATTTGCAGTATTTTATTTGTAAAGATTATATTACAGATTATGTGTGATCAAATAAAATTGATGTTCTAGAACAATGTGCTGTGGTTATACTGTGCTGGCTTTGAGTCAAAGACCTATTACATACAGTAGGTGTGCAATAAACAGGTTTTATTTTTATTAAAGGTAGGCATTAATCTATATTAGTTATTCTAATCTTCACAGAAAAAAAAAAACACAAAGGAATAATGCTGTTAACCCTCCTTTTTATATGAGAAACTTGGGCTCAGAAACTGGGTTTGTCCCATATTGGCATTCCTAGTAAGGAACAGAACAGGGCATACAGCATCAAAGCTGTGTTCTCTCCACCATACATAACTGATTTTCCAAAGAAGACACACTAATATTTTGAAACAGCTCTCACATCTTTGAAAAGTAGTATTTTAAACAGGAAAACTTTAGGATCCTCCAGTGGCAAATACCACAAGAAGAAAACCCAGTTCAAATTATTTTATTTTATAGAATCTTTGATTACCTGAGATTCATGTATTTTTACTGCAAGGGCACCCAGCCTACCACAATAACACACTCTGGTAAATGAAAACGCAGGTATACATTTATTTATTGAACATGGTTTGGGCACGCACACCCTGCAGGACATTGTATTAGTTTACTTTGGAGGTTTTAAAAAGACTGGGGCTCTGAACAACTCTGGAATATATAATCTGGTAAAGGAAGTTAGGTTTGAGCACAAAAAATAACCTTGAGTGTATCAGTTATTATTGCCATGGTGCTGCTGCATAACAAACCACTCCAAAACTCAGTGACAACAATAATTTATTCTTGCTTGTTGGTGTGTTGCCTAGGCAGGGGTTTTTTATTTAACTTGCTCTTCGCTTGGCTTGGCACAAAGTGATTAATTCCATGGCGATTTTTAAAAATTGTTTTTTTTAAATTACCATTTACGTTCAATATTATTTTGTATTAGTTTCAGGTATACAGCATAGTGGTTAGACAATCATATACTTTATAAAGTGGCCCCCCTGATATTTTCATAACCCATCTGGCACCACACATAGTTATTGCAGTATCATTGACTAAATTCCTATGCTGTTCTTTACCTCCCCATATTATTTTGTAACTATCAATCTGTACTCTTTTATGTCTTCACCTTTTGCACCTAGTCACCCAACTCCTCTCCCCTCTGGCAACCATCAGTCTATTCTTTGGATCTGTTCTTTGTTTCAATTTTGTTTGTTCATTTATTTTGTTCTTTAGATTTGACATATACATGAAATCATATGGTATTTGTCTTTCTCTGACTGACTTATTTCAGCTAGCATAGTGCTCCTCTATGCTGTCATAAATGGTAAGATTTCATTGCATATATGTACAACAGCTTTTTCATTCACTCATCTATTGAATTGTTTTAATATCTTGGACATTTCACATAGGGGTGCATATAGTCTTTTGAATTAGTGTTTTGGGATTTCACTTCTACCCAGGAGTAGAATCACTGGGTCATAATGCAGTTCCATTTTTATTTTTTTGAGGAACCACCATACTTTTATCCATTGTGGCTACATCAATCTGCATTCCCATCAGCAATTCACAAGAGTTCCTTTTTCTCCACACCCTTGCCAACACTTGTTGTTTGTTGATTTATTAATGATAGTCATTCTGAGAGGTGTGAGGTGACATCTCATTGTGGTCTTAATTTGCATTTCTCTGTTGATAAATGATTTTGAGCATCTTTTCATATGTCTGTTTTGCCATTTGTGTGTCCTCTTTGGAGAAGTGACTATTCAGGTCCTCTACCCATTTTTTAATTGGGATATTATATGAAGCATTGTATATTAAGCCATACAGAGACCCACTATGGACAGAAGGGAAATAAACATAAAGAATCATTAAGTATGGACAGAAAAAAAAACAACAGCAACTGAGACTAAGAAATTATTACAATGGACAATAAAGGGAGTGCAGTGTCATGGAAAATGAGGGAGTATCAAATTCAGAAGAAAAATCAATTGTAGAATAAATGAGGATCATGAGGAGGAAGTTGGTGAAATTAATTATCTTGCTGGAGAGAGAATTTTTCTTATGAGTCATCAGACTATTAAGAAAGAACAAGTGAACAAATAGTAAAATTTTGAAGAGAATAGGAGAGAAGTTATTATTTCATCTAATGATCTGGATCTAGGTGAAGTCAGGTAGTATGTTTATTCTTTTTCTCATTGCCCCTTTAACTGAATCCCTAAACTCATTCTTTCATAATCTGGGCAAAATCTCTGCTAGGTACTACAGCTTATTTGACCTCTTTAATTCCCAATAGCAGCCTTATTTTCCTAAATGAATATTCCCAACCAGTGTAATATCTAATCTCAGAAGGCATTCAATCTAAAATGGTCTCTATTACCCCAGCGCGGGCTTACTTTAGGCTTAGAAGCTTGCAGTGATAAAGGAGGCAGGATTTCTTCTTCTCCTCCCTTACTCACCTGGTCCCCACTCCCCGTTTATATTTCACTTCTCAAGGATCTGACTAGGTAGGGAGTGGATTAAGGGGGAAATTGCTCAGTCTAGATGACTGGAATAGTTGTCATCTGTTGTCCTTATTCTCTCGTGATGTACAACTTCAGGTTCCATGTTTCTTTTGCTGAGTTTCTTAAAAAGTCACCTTTTGTTGAATTTCTCAAACATACTTTCACTAGGAAGCACCACTTACAGCCTCTATAATCTAGGCAAAGTTCCTAGTTTGGCCCGCTACTCTCAGTTCCTCCTTCATCCCCAGGCCTTCTGGTTGTCCACTACTTGCTGGATCACTTCATCTCCCTATTCACCTCTGAAGATGATCCCAGGCAGGTATTCTGTCTTGAAGGCCATTTCATTTCCCAGGGAATGTGCACCATTTCCAGCTACTGCTGGAGGGCCATGTTCCTCCTGGTGCAGGTCACTCAGGACACCAACTTTCTCCAGGGAGAGTCACATGGCAAACCTTCGGTTCTGTAACTCCAGAAATATATATTAAGGTCTTCTTGGGGTCCTTATGAAATTTATTTGCTCTTGGGGTCCTTATGAAATTTTTCCCCCTCTTGATATAAGGTGAGGAGCAAGGACAAGATGTTGCAGTATTTCAACTGTTCTCCTCAGTGAAATTGCCTCAAGACTCCTTACTCCTTAATGCCTTATACATTGAAAAGTAGTGATGGGCCTGTGCTAGCAGAATTGGTTTTGAGCCATCTCCTTTATAAGTCCTATGTAGCTGGTTTAGCAACATGCTTAAAAATGGGGGAGTACTTGGCAACTATTGTGTTATTCTCAGCCAAGGACCAAGCAGAACTTCAAGACAACAGGAAGAGATGAATTTAACATCCTGATACATTAGTAAAGTGGGAGATTAGATCATTTGTTGAGTCTGAACAAGGGCATTTAGGGATTTTTGTGGTTAATAAAAGAGAAGTAGGGCCCACAGTAGATGAGGTAGACAGTCAATTAGCAATGAGGAAAGATTTGGTGAATAATAATCAGGAGTTTTGATAACATCAATATAAACTAAGAGCCATCAATACAGTTATGGGAATTTTGCTGTTGTAAACCTGTAATATGAAGGCAAAATAGAAAAGAAAATAGAATCTTATTCCAATGATGATGACTGGCAAATGCTTTGCAGCATAATATTGTACTTATCAATAGATAAGACCTATAAGAGAAACCAGACTAGGTAGAAAGGGAATAACAATAACAACCTTAACCATTTATTAAACAGTTCCTGGGTGCTAAGGAGTTGCTAAGGTCTTTATATACATACTAGAGGCCCAGTGCATGAAAATTTGTGCACTTGGTTGGGGGTGGGGGGGGTCCCTTGGCCCAGCCTGCGCCCTCTCACAGTCCAGGATCCCTCGGGGGATATCCACCTGCTGGCTTAGGCCCACTCCCCGGGGGGTCGGGCCTAAATCGGCAGTCACACATCCTTCTGGCAGCCCAGAGCCCTCTGGGATGTCCTACTGATGGCTTAGGCCCACTCCCCATGGAGGAGTTAGACATCCTTAGTGCTGCCGCAGAGGTGGGAGAGCCTACTGCCACCGCTGCTACGCTCGTAGTCATCAGCCTGGCTTGTGGCTGAGCAGAGCTCCCCCTGTGGGAGTGCACTGACCACCGGGGGCAGCTCCTGCATTGAGCGTCTGCCCCCTGGTGATCAATGCATGTCATAGTGACCGGTTGTTCCCGGTCATCTGCCATTAGGGTCAATTTGCATATTACCCTTTCATTATATAGAATACTCCTGAGGTATTATCCTTTGCTTTATTTTTTTTATTGAATTTTTACTGAGAGGAAGGGAGAAGGATAGAGAGTCAGAAACATTGATGAAAGGGAAACATCAATCAGCTGCCTCCTGCATACCTCCTACTGGGGATGTGCCCACAACCAAGGTACATGCCCTTGACCAGAATCAAACCTGGGACCTTTCACTCCACAGGCCGACGCTCTATCCACTGAGCCAAACTGGTTAGGGCTATCCTTTGCTTTAAAGTGCTACAGCTCTAAGTGGAGTATGGGGTTTGAACTCAGATCTGTCCCAAGTAGAGTTGGTACTCAGAGGTGAATCAGAAGAGTGCAACTAGACTTGGAGATCAATGAGTATATAGATCCAAATGAAAAGGAGAGTTTGGTCAGTATCAAATGACATGATGGAACCTGTAAATCAAGAAAATAAATTTAAAGTTACTATCAGAGAGTACGAATTAGATGCAAATGTGGCTGTATAAATGGGTTGCCCCAGGGGAGTAGAGCTGAAGGTTCCTGGAGTAGAAATAAACTTCAAAGGATTGATTCACTATGGTGTTGTTTTTTGATTCATATGAGTAATGTACCCATTCCAGCTAACAGTGGATGATATGAAGCAAAATAGAGAATCTATGATCTAGAGCAGTGGTTGGCAAACTCATTAGTCAACAGAGCAGCAAACCGTGGCTTGCAAGCCGCATGTGGCCCGCGGGCCACAGTTTGCCGACCACTGATCTAGGGAATAAAGATGTCAAAGAACTTCAGGGAAATGCCATGGAAGTGAATGCCAGGGCAAAATATGATGGCCAAATGGAAAAATTAAATGGGACTGGCCTCATAAAGAGCTGGAATTGGTCAAGGAAATGAATGGCAAAAGAATAGGGAAGTGGGAGTGGGAGGTAAATACAATTCCAACACTGACTCCTGATTCTAAGGTGTGAGAAAAGGAGTTACCGGGAAAGGAAATTGAGCAGGATAAGTGGTTTTCAAGGAAAGGAAGAAGACCATTCTTTACACTTTTCACTTCCCCAGCGAGGCATTTACTTATCACTCAATCTAAAGTAACTCTCTCCTCCAATCCTGCTCTATTATATTAGTCTCTTTTATTTTCCTCATGGTGCTTCTTATTACACTAGAGGCCTGTTGCATGAAGATTCGTGCAATAGGTGTTCCTTCCCCTGGCTACCGGCACTGGTTTTCCTCCAGCACCTGGGACCCGGGCCACAGCAGAGCCAAGCCTTCAGCCTTCAGGCTTGGCTCTGGCCGCAAGCGGAGCCTTCAGTCTTTGCTCTGTGCCTGCATATGCAAATTAGACTGCCATCTTGGTTGGGTTAATTTGCATACTCACTCCTGATTGGCTGGTGGGTATCGTGGAGGTATGGTCAATTTGCATCTTTCTCTTTTATTAGTGTAGATAAAACTACGCATTTGTTGAATCCATTATTTATCACTAACACATGAGCAGCATGAGAGCAGGGACTTTGATTTGTTGACTACTATAGTTCCATCATGGAAAACAGAGCTTGGTCCATAGTAGGTGCTCAATAAATATGTGTTAGATAAATGTAGGAGGTGGAGTGCATGTTTGAAGAAAATCTTCAGACTATGTTCCAGCTTTTAAAGAGTATAATGGGAGTAACAAAGAGAAGAAGCAGGAAAGGTGATCAGTTCAAGAAGAATGGGTCTGAACTAGATGGAGGAAGTGTTTAGGAAAATGTAAAATACATCAACTTGCGTATTTTAACTTTCATTGGTAAATGGAATTCTCGGAATGGTGGAGATAGACAGCCAAGATAGTAGCAGGAAGATAATTGAATTATAGAACTCAATGTTCCAAAGACATCTTTGGGACTTGGGTGATTTGTGGATTCTTCACTGCCTGTGACTACCTGACTTTAGTTGTGACTGCGGAAGAAGGACACTGAAAAGGACCCCTTCCTATTGCCATTCCTTTTTATTTGTCATATTTATGTTAAAACCATAAAATGATACTTTGCTTAGTGGTGAACAGCAGACTTTTATTGTTTCAGGTAAAATAAAGTGAAATGTTGATGCTATTCACTAAGTAATTGTGTTTCTTAAATTAAGAAAGCTACTATTGGAAAGGACTACAGGAGAAGAATGCCTACAAAATGATTTCATTGGCTTACAGGGTTTCCAATGATAGAGGAGAGGGAGAAAATAGGGCTATTTGGGATATGATTTTTTTCACAATGTTCAAGTTTTAACCAGATCAGTTAGAAAATGGAGGTAAGCAGAAGGTCTGGAAAGCTAGAGTTTTCCCAGTTACATTACAAACAAACTGGAATTTGGATTCCATGAATGTTACAGCTATTACACAATATCATATTTGCCCGGAGATCTACACTGGAGTTAACCAGAAGCAATCTCCAAAATGTCAGTCTTAACTATCTAGCTACCTGGCCTTTTGTTTCAAGGGAGTGGGGTGGTTTGCTGAAGCCTCAGGAACCCCAGGGCATAGAGAACTTTGCAAGACAGTCTGTGCTCACGTTAGTCTAATAAAATCCAGCCAAAGGGACACAGCCCTGCCGTTTGCACTGGCAGTGTGTTTAGACCTAAATTGACTGAAGAAACGAAAATCACCTAAATGCTTAAAAAAATCGATTCTCTAAATTCTGACCAAATAGTTTGAAACGTTTGTTTATCCTAATGTATTAGTGCTCATTAGATAAAACTCAGGAATTGCCAGAGAGGATTAGTGTGGGTTTTATTTGTTTGTTTGTTTATATTTCCTTACTGGGATTTGTAAATTGAGCCATGAATAGAAGGATGGATACAGCAGTGTCTGATCTGAAAATAAATTAATTAAAATATTGGAAAACAAGGGATTCAGGAAATGATCCAGATTAAAAGTTTGAACAAACAGGTGAGAAATTCAGAGAACAAGCGTAAAATTTAAAAACATGGTGAGGCAAGAAATCTCATTATCTTTAGAGTCTATTTATAAGGACTGGAAAGGAGCTCTCACAAAGCCCCAAGAGGCTACAGTGCCACCACATGTGCCTGTGACACTGGAGACCGTGTAGTGCAATGGTTAGGGCTGCTGTACTACAGTTAGATTGCTGGGTTCATGACCCAGCCAGATCCCTTTTTATTATATCTTGGGCAAATTACCTTGTCTCTCTGAGCCCTGTTTCTTCATCTGTGAAATTAGGAAAATAATGGAATTCACCTTATAGGTTGTCATGAGGATCAAAAGAGACAATGCTTAGAACAATATCTGGCCATACGTATTATTTATTATTTTATCATCATCATCGTCATTTCTAGCACCTGTTACAATATCTGACACATGGCAGACACTTGAATATCTAGCTACTTGGCCTTTTGTTAAATTGGTAAATATGTGATGACTGGATGAATAATAGCCAAAATGAACCTTTCTACCTTTTGTTATTACATCTCAAGTCTACCCTGCATGGCTAAAATTGGGTCACAAACTCAGTATCTACATGGTTCATTTAGTCAAAGCCTGTCAATGAGTAACACACAATGTACAAAAAACAGAAAAAAGAAATAAGTATTGTCTATCTATTTTTTACTTTCTCACTTTGGATAGATATGTAGCCACAGAAATATTTTTGTACTCTCCATAATGTATCAGTTCAACTGACCAATCATCTGAGTCAAAGATGTGATAGGGAGTAGTGAGGTCTGTGGCACTGTGGAGACCCCATAACCTTGTAGAGCAGAAAGCCTGTCCACAGTTCCAGCTGATTTTTGCATTTGCAAATACAAGCCTCGTGTTGTCAACCCGTTGATTTTTTCAGAAGAACCTGGAAACTTTTTTTTAGACTTCTTTATTGTTGCAAGTATTACATGTGTCCCCTTCCCCCCCCCCCATTGACCCCCGCTAGCCTGCCCCTGACCCCCACCCTTTACCCTGCCTCAGGCCTTCAGCTCCTTGTCTGTATCTAGGGGTTATGCATATATGCTTACAAGGTCTTTGGTTGGTTACCTCCCACCATCCCCGCCTTCCCTCTGAGATTCCACACTCTGTTCCATGCTTCCATGTCTCTGGATCCACTTGGTTCATCAGTTTATTCTGTTACTTCGATTCCACATATGAGTGCGATCATGTGATACTTGTCTTTCTCTGACTTATTTCACTTAGCATGATACTCTCCAGGTCCCTTTCTTGCTGACTTTTTTTTTTTTTTTAATTTTGCCTTGATAGTTTTTGTAGTCATTGTTTGTCTTTTGTCTTTTAAACTGTACAATGATGATCCAGTGAAAGGGCCTCTAGATGTGAGAGTGACCTATTAAAATGCAAATCCCCTGGAATGCATAGCTCCTAACACTGTTATCAGTAAGTGTCACCAGGGAGAGAACTGGTGGGTGAGAACATCTGGGGAAGGTAAGATAAAAGAAGAGTTGGGAGCAAGCCAGAGGCAAAATCTGCTTACTCCACGATTTCAGCTAAAACTCTGGACAGAATACAGAGAACTAGAAGAGAATGAGAGGCTATTTTTGAGTGATCATGAAGGAAGAGTTCAGGGCAATATTTCAAAGTAAGAGTTCTTGGGAAAGATTAATAAATTTAAAAAAATAATGATATTTTCCAGTCAACATAAAAAGTGTGCAGTGGTTAGTTGTAATACCTCCCACTTAGAAATACAGTGTTGTTTTCATTTGCCTCCATCCATCTCATGTTTGTTTCTTAGACGCTCAGGTATATTAGTGCTTTTTAATCTGTGAGACATTTGGGGAATTTGAGAATTCTCTGTTTGCTGAGCACATTATTGTTCTGCCTAAACTTGTAGCTCTTGTCATTGATAACGGCCTTGTCATATATTCAACAAAAGTCTGCCTTTGAGTTTGGTCTTGAAGTATACTTTGAAATGTGTCTGGAAGCTCTCTTTGCTGCATTTGTTGGCCATACCAATGCTTCTGAGTACTGGTTTCCTGCCTTGTCCACATCATTGATTTAGGACCCCTTGCATTTGTTTTCCTATTCAAGGAGAGTCCAGCAATAAAACAGATGTGTCTTTACAAGAGTATGGAAAGAACAAAATGCCAAATTAGAAAGCAGGTGATAGGTTCAGCAGTCTGCAAATATATAGTTGTCACAGAAGTTGAGAGTTGAAGAAAAGAGTAGATATGGAAACTGGAAAACAACATTACCCCGATATGCAAATGAGTAGAGAGTAGACCGAATAGGTAAGTGCTGAGGAGATCCAGCTTAGGGTCACACACTGAGCCAAGAGGGATCATGAAGGAAGGTTTATTTGATTGAGGAGATTTGGTAGTTGATTTCGAAGGAGTTGGAATTGGTAGATTTTCTGGAAAATGGAGGACCTTATCTTGGAGAAGAAAATTAAGCACACAGATTAAGGACGTCAGTCAGACCTAAATGGATGGGCTGTAAATGAAAATGAGTTGTATTTACTGGATTCATTTAAGGTCTGCCTTCATAGAACTCAGTTTGATGTATAAAATCCTACCACTGGTATGAGAAACATTTATTAAAGCACTTGTCGGAACAAAATTCTTGTGAATTTAAGCTCTTGTTTCCTGAATGGGAATAAAAGAAATCCCCTTATTATACAGTCTAATGCCAGTCAAATCTATCACTGTGTTCTCACCAATGTCTCCAAATCCTAGGGCTCATATTCTTGGAAAACCTTTCATTTCCCATGGGCATGTCAGGCCAATAGTCTAATGTAGCAGTTCTATCCAAGATCAGTGGTAAACGGAAAGGGAAACAACAGCCAGTTCCCCCTTGCATAGCCCAGGACACACAGGTTGTCACAAGTCTACAGGGGGCCCAAGTGAGGCAGCAATCAGACACATCCAAGGAGAAAATATTTGAGAAATGCTTGCCTAATGAGCTACACGACCCCAACATATTAGACTGTTCTGTCCATTGAAAATTAAATCACCTTTTTAAAAAATAGAAATTGAACTGGATTTAACGTGGTTTTTTTCTCCACCTAAAACTATGCATATTATTTAAAGAAATCAAACAGTACAGCAGAACCGAACAAAGAAAACAACAATCACCTGGAAATCTTCCACTATGAATTAACCATTGTTATCTTCTGGGTGACAATTATTTTCAACATGTTTCTGTGACTAGGTTTTTATAAAATTTTACATAATTGAAATCGTATCATACCAGCTTACTGGCCACCTGCTTTTGTCATTTAATGATATGTCATGGACTCCTTTTGATGTCAACGTATTTAGGTCTACATCATTATTTTTAATGGCTGCATGGTACTCCTTTGTGTGGGTAAACCATCATTTTTTAACATTCACCCCCTTTTGAAGGGGACTTTGAAATGGTCTCTGACATTTTTGCTATTATAAGCAGGCTTTAATGAATATCTTGTGCACCATTGTGCACAGGTCCTATTATTTTCTTTGGATAAATTCCTAGAATCTGGAGACATTCTTAAAATAGCTGTTTGTGGATAAGATATAAAATTTTTCCAAGATATGCCAGGCCCTTCTTTTATTTTTAATCATTTTGTATTAAATATTTATAACTTTCCCTTTCACCTTCAAAGATTCTTCAACCCTTACCCTCAAACCTTCGAGGTTGGTTGGAAGGAGAGAGCATGCATTGCAATTTTTATTTCTATGTTCGAGTTGCTGTGAAATTCTTACAGTAGTTCTGTGAAATGCACGGCTGCTGTGAGATGGGTGATTTCTGCCTGGATCTTAAAAGAAAGAGGGAATTTAGGTAGAGAATTTTAGGGAGGGAAACTGGAAGAAGAATGAGCAAGGTAATTACAATGTGCTTGGCTTTGGGGAAGAAAGGAAGAGAAGTGTGATTAAAAACGCTTGGCTCAAGATCCGTCCCTGTTTAATTCTCCAGACTATATCTCTTTATTTCCCTTCTTGATCTCTACCCCATCAAGGGATTGTCTTTCAATTTCTCAAACAGGGCAAGCTCTCACCTATCTCTGCCTGTTTTATTTCCTTTGCTCTATGTCATTATTCTCTCCCTAGAATACACACCTTTCACTTGACTGAGATGTGTACTAATGGTGCTCATCTTATGCCCAATTTAGGGGTTACTCACATTAGGGAAGCTATCCCTGAATCTCCCAGATGAATTACTGCTTCTATTTGCATCTATCCTGCCAACAACAGTATATTGATTTCATTGGATTTAAATACTTAATTTTAATTATCTGTTTTCCCCATTCAAGGATGATACCTGTCATATACATCACTCTTATCATTAGTGTCTAATCCAGTGCTTGGAAATTATGGACACTGATGAATGTTTTTAATGAACAGATGAATAAGTGAACAAAATGCAATCAACAGAACATTCTTGCTGGAATGTACTCATGCAAGTAGATGGTTGGGAATGAGGCAGGGGCATCAGATAGTTTCTTTTGTTGAGTGTCTTAGAGGCAGACAAGAGAATGTTAAAAATAGTTTAGCCTTAAAATCTTAATCTATAAGCTCCAATGGAATTCTAGAATCTAAAAGGAGAAATGCCAAAGGTTTTAAAAACTTGATTAAATGCAATTAATTACATTTTCTTACTAAATCAATGAGGGCCAGTGGCAAGCTTCAGACTAGCTACTTGGGAATAAGGTTATCACAGCAGCTCAGTGATTTGTTGGGGAAATAATGGCTTCTCCAGAAAACCATAAGTGAAAATAAAAACTCCAATTCTCTTTCAAGTCAGGACTAACTTAGAACAGCCTTTGCCAAAATGGTATTTTGCAGAAAACAATTTCAGATTATTATAATAAATGTGTACAATGACATTTAAGTTTGGGAAAGATTGCCTATAAATTCCACTTCTTGGATATTTACCACACACATTAGCATGTTAGATGCTCCCACAACTCCTGAAAGAAAGTTGTTTAGCTTTTTTTAACCTCATGTTATCCAAACTTAATTATGACACAATTTTTTTTCAAAGTATACATATGTATTTATTGCGGAAAAACAAAGTATGAGAACCATTGTCATGAGAAGTCAGAGGGAGAATTTTTGAGACTGTTCAGGACTAATAATGTATTTGATACCAATTTTGCAACTGTGCTTCCTAGGACTTATTGGGTCTTCTGTGCTCATATAATTCAACTCCTTATTTTAAATTATTTAAACTGCATCCCAGACTCACCACTTTAGACAACTCTATGGAGACAAAAAAATGTCTCAGCTAGCTCTAACCGGTTTGGCTCAGTGGATAGAGCGTCAGCCTGAGGACTCAAGGGTCCCAGGTTCGATTCCGGTCAAGGGCATGTACCTTGGTTGTGGGCACTTCCCCAGTAAGGGGTGTGCAGGAGGCAGCTGATTGATGTTTCTCTCTCATTGATGTTTCTAACTCTCTATCCCTCTCCCTTCCTTTCTGTAAAAAATCAGTAAAATAGAGTTTTTAAAAAAAGTCTCAGCTAAAGCATACTAATAAATTATATGTTCATCATTCTTGGGTACTCATGAGACCCAAGTACATAGGAAAGAGATGCCACTAGACCACCTTTTAATAATGACATGAAAGTCATTTAAGATTGGCATACTGTTTGTCAACAGCTACATGATTTCTGTTTGTTTATTTTTTAAGTGCCCCAAATGTGTTTTCTGTAGGAGGATAAATATTCTCAGTGAACTCCTACTTATCATCCTAATTAGCTCATTTCTAAAATTCTGTAAGTCAATGAATTTCAAATTGGCAGAATTTGAATTAATGCAATTTATATCATAGATCAAAAATTAGCATTTTTTAAAATGAAAATATATTTTCTATTGTAGGTCTATGGCAGAGTTGTGTAAAGTGTATAAAGCCCCCTTCGTATGAATAAGCAATCCTAAGAATTATTTAATACATTCATTTTCAGACTGCATTTAAAAAAATATATATTCCAAAAAAGTTTTTCATATAAAAAAAATTAATACACCAGAGCAGATAAAAGTGGAGTGTTTTCTTTGAAGTTGGGGATCATCATCATTAAACAATGACCACAAGGTAGGATGCAGAAAAGTTCTTAAAAATTGATATAACTACATCTTAAGAGTAGAGACTACTGAATATGTCAAGGGTACATTGTGATGGGAGAGAAGGCATAACTGGGTTTAAATTTCAGCTCATCCACTTACTTATTCTATAATCCTGGGCCAGTTTCTGCCTATAAAATCAGGAAAAGATCATTACTTCCTTTTTATGATTGTTGTAATACCTAAATGAGTTAATATAAAGTGTTTAGCATATGCTGGGCACACAAAAGTGCTCAGTAAATGGTATGTATTAGTATTATAAGATTATTATAAGCTGGCGTATAATTTAGTCCTGATATTTTAATTTCCATAGCCCTTTTCAACTGTTTTAGAAGGAAACTATGTTAACTACACCTCTGTTTCAGTGCTCAATGATACTTTTTGTACATTGTGCATATTTCATATTGATTTTCTGTTTTTGAGTTTATCTGCTAATATTTGCTGATTTGTTGCTTATATATCCCTAAAATCTATTTTCCTGGCTTTTTTTTCCTTTACTAAGTCTCTATTTGCCACGTAGTAGGGAGAAGTCTATCTTTTCTTCCCTCATCTCCTCATGTCATCACTAATTTCCCTCTCCTAACCCAAGAGATTGTCCCTTTTTCTGAGAGATTTTATTTTTTAATAACTGGATCCTCTGTGGACAACATCCTTTTTGTTATTCATTTTGGCCTATTCTCTAGTTACAGTCTCCAGGTAGATTCTAGCTATCATTCCTATTGCTTTCTGTTTGGTTTTGTTTGAAAGGAAAGAAAAAATGGTTTTTTGCTTGTTATACCAGAATATATTATTCAGTAAAGTTTAATGATTTTTTAAAAATGGACTTCGGACACAGACAGACCTAGGCTTATATTAACCACTCTGTTACTAGCTCTATCAGCTTGGCCAGGTCACTTCACAATGGGGTCCCTCAGCTTCCTCACTGGTCTATAATGAATAGACTACTAACTGTAGGATAGTGAGGATGAGAAGGACTAGGATGGAAGGACTCTGTAAATGTTGACTCTGATCATTATCATTCCCCTGTTTAATTATAAAAATTCATCTTTCAGTTAGCAAATCAAAAGCCAAAATTTATTTCAATATTTAATTTTCAGCAAAGCACTAGCTTGCTTAATTATCATCTATAATTTGAAGCTGGCAGGGCTAACTTCAGAATCGTCTCTCATTTCCGCTGATGAAGCAGTATGCAACTTCTTTTTTGTATAGCAAACCAATAGGGAATTAACTTCAAATTTTAGAAAATTACATTTTAAAGATCCAAAGCATTGAAGAATTCCTTGTTTGATGGTCTGTCACCACTGTAGGTAAAGGTATTTTGAAGAGTCTGAGGAGCACGAGGCATCCTGTAAGGTACATCATCTAATTTTAGCTTCCAGTTAGAATCATAATTGAAACGTGATGCAGTATAAGTAAACAAACATACATTGTGTGTGTGTGTGTGTGTGTGTGTGTGTGTGTGTGTGTGTGTGTTTGTTCACTTGCATATCTCTCATCTCCACTAGGGAGAGAGAGAAATTCTGCCAAAATTAGAGCTAAAGACACCAGACTTTGAGACGCCATGTGATTGATGTGATGCAAGGCAGAATCATTGCATAGACTCATTCAAAAATGTGTTTGCTGGAGTGGAAGTCCTTGACTTTGGAGTGTTACCATCCTGAATTCAGAGGATCACACATTGGCTTTGTGACCATGGGCAAAGTTGTTCACCTCTTTGATTGTCTTTTTTTTTTTTTAATCTGAGTACAAGTACCTACTCTATATAAAATATAACCACCTTGTCATGTAGTGATGACTCTGTGATTGCCATTATACCTTTCTCCAGAACTTCCCATACTATATAGCAGGAGTAGCTTTTTAAAAATATATATATTTTTGTTGATTTCAGAGAGGAAGGGAGAGTGAGAGAAAGATAGAAAAATCAATGATGAGAGAGAATCATGGATCAGCCGCCTCCTGCATATACCACACTGGGGAATGAGCCCGCAACCCGGGCATGAGCCTGCACCCCCACTAGGAATCCAACCGTGACCTCCTGGTTCAACCAACTGGGCTGCAAGAGTGGATTAAAAAAAAAGGGATCACCAGGAAATAGCCCTTGCCCTCACAGAGGTCCCAGTCTAACTGCAGGAGGAGAGTAGGTCATGATGGATGCTCCATCTGTGTTTACAACCATGTGTTAATTTCACACACTGATGCACTTTGGTCTTGAAAGTTGATTTACCTGACTGATTTCTAGCACTACCACCTACTAGCTCTGCAAGTTTTGGCAAGTTACTTACCCCCTCTGAACTTGTTTCCTTACGTGTAAAATAAAGCTAATAAGAATAATGGAATTACTTACATAGTATATATATATATATGTGTGAAGTATAAGGACTCAAAGAAAGAGTTGTTACTATTTCTACTAAATGACTTATCAACAAAACAGCAAATCTGACTGAGTCATTTTTTTAAAGAATTTCTTCCAGTTATAAGGAACTCTAGGATAGTTCAAAAGGAAGTTAAGCAAGCTAGGACGAGAATGATCTTTATTATAGTCCATCTTTTTCAGACATTTAGACAAAGGGTTCTCACTGAGCACCACATTGTGGGCACTGAAGTTACTATTAATGATGATGACCCCTTTGTAGCCTCAGAGAAAAGAAAAAGTCATCAGTTTTCTAATGCGCCTCTCAGGGAGTCTACCACTGCCTCCTCTAAGTGCTCAGAGTATTATCATGCTACAGATATCTCCACTCTTGTGCCAGAGTCTGCATTATTTGGTATCTCTAATCATAACACAGTGAGATTCAGATATTTTGCTCTAATTAATGTCATCTTAAAGGGTGTGCTGTGATGAATATATGTAAATATCTCATGAATTTGACCATGCTTTCAGCTCTGAACTCTGGCTTCTAGGAGTCAGTGTGAACTAATTGAATAACAGAAAACTCATAATTTAGCTACTGTAAAGAAACCGAAAGTGTCTTGTAAATTATGCAGCTAGGTCAGCATACATGGTTATCTTTAGAATAAAATCTGAAATAATTCTCCAGTTTCTTCTGCATATTAGCTGAAGATATTAAATTGGAAGACAGGACATGATACAACTTTGGCAATGGAAGATGCATTTTAAATGTAATTCCTACAACCCACAATGTCATACATACTACTTAGGTCCTTAGTGGGTACCTCGTAAGTGCTTGTTCATCACAAGAAAACACTGAAAGGTCACAAAGGAAATGGGTAGGACTCCTCTGTGGAAATTTTTTCAGGATTGTATTGCTGTGTATCCTCAGGCAATGTCCTGGATTTCTTTCTCTGAGCTGAGAGGGATAACAGCCACATTTCCTCTGTTATTTGATCTTCATCAGGTCCCATTAGATCACTGAATCTGTGTACTGCCTCACCTGGACCCTCCCATTCTGCACACATCTGCTGGACTAGTCTTATTAGGACATGGCTTTCAGCATATCACCCTTTTAGATGGACTCCAAAATGCTCTGAAACACACTTGCCTGGTTATATAATACTAGAGGCCCAGTGCACGAATTTGTGCATGGGTGGGGGCCAGCAAGCCCAGCCCCAATGGGGGTGGATTGGGGTGGGCCTGTCAGGAGGAGGTGAAGGTGGAAGGTGGGAGGTGGGCCTGCCGGCCAGCCCTGATAGGGCCCCTACAGGGCCGGGCCAGCTGGGGTGAGGGGCCGAGGGCGATTGGCCAGCGAGCCCTGCCCCAATTGGGGTGGGAGAGGCCAATTAGGGGCTGGACCAGCTTGGGGGAGGGGCCACCAGAGATTGGCCAGCCGACCCCACCCCCTGATTGGGCCAGTTTGCTGGTGGCAGTGGTGTCATAGTGACCAGTCGTTACGGCATTCTGGTCGCTGGCTTTTTATATACATAAATAGTAGATAAAAAGAAAATTATAACCAAAGCTTATAGGTGTAGGTGGTAATAGTTATTGAAAATAAGGAGAAACCCAATGTAAACTGACAAACAGGCCAACAGAAAGTACTGGGGAACTCAACTGAAAAACCCAATAGGATGTTTGGCTTCTCATGCTCCAGGCTCTCCCATCAAAAAGGTCTGTTTTCCTTTGATCTTTGATCTCTTGGCCCCACCTCATACCTATGGACTGGCTTCATTTTCAGATAGGCTTTACCCTTATGGTTATAATAATGGGTACTAGTGACCCTGGGTATGTTCTCCTCCAGAAGAACACATGGGTCTCTTTTCTGATGATATCTACAAATGTCCTGACATTCTCTCTCATTGGACAGCTTTGGTCACATGACCACTCCTGAACTAATGCCTCTTACCAGCAGAATGGAATTTCCCTAATAGGTGGGTCTACATAACACACTCCAATCCTGGAGCCCCCATAGAGATAACAGGCCCTGAAAGTGCTGGGTGGCGGATCCCTTCTTGATGGTGAGGAATTATTGCTGGAAGTCCGTAACATGATGGGTAGGTGGCCCAGACAACAGAAGTATCATGCATGCCTATCAATTTACCCCTGTATACAGTGCTAGCACAACTTTTAAACAGGTGAACTTTTTGGAATATGGAGATTCAGTTGAATAAAAATGTCAAACAATGAAAAGCATGTCACTTGCTATAAATTCTCTGCAAAAGAGGTTAACATTATATATGCTGTCTACTCAGAAGGTCCAACAATTGCCGGAGAAGAAATTAGAAGAAACCACAGGGGATAATTCACTCTACCTACCCACTTCAAAAAAAATAATAAGAGGGGAAAAAAGACTGTAGCTTTGATATATGATATTTTAAAGTTTAACAAATTATTCAAGTAAAAAAGGGTAAGATGGATAATATAAAAAATAAGACAAGACAGTAACTTGTTTGTTAAATAGTATGTAATCTGATAAAATATCCTATCTAATAAAGAGGGAATATACTAATTGACCCTTACGCTGTCGCAAAGATGGCGGTGCCCACAGTCAATAAAGAGGGAATATGCTAATTGACTGCCCGGCCCTCAAAGATGGTGGCGCCCAGTCCCCTCAACCCTGCCGCCTGCCTCCGGAGTCCCCCAGTTCCCTCAGCCCCCAAGCCACCCAGGGCCAGCCTGAGGCACAGGCAAGCCTCAGATGGTGGCTGCCTAGCTGCTCAGAGCCAGCCCGAGGTGCAGGCAAGCCTTGGATGGCGGCTGCCCAGCCGGCTAGGGCCGCCTGAGGCTCAGGTAATCAGTGCCAGCCGAGGCTTGCGCTGCCGGCAGTGGCAGCAGCAGACGTGTGATGGGGCATCGCCTTCCCCTGGTTGCCAGGTCGCCTCCTGCCCCTAAGGGCTCCCAGACTGTGAGAGAGGGCAGGCTGGGCTGAGGGACGCCCCCCCCCCCTTCCAGTGCATGAATTTTTATGCACCAGGCCTCTAGTTTTTAATAAAATATCTGAAGATTTAATATTTAAAACACTTTATAAAGATGACCTGTATGCAGCTCCTAATAGTTTAACTCATACTTGACATTTCTGCTAAATAAGGCACATGATTCCAGTACTACACAGGAATTGGAAGGGGGCAGGGGAAAGGAAAATAAAAATACCTTTATTCTGTATCTGATGAGAATCAATTATTTCATACAAATGGAAGTCTTGTGTTTTGGTGAGTTGAGCTGCATCTATTTCCCACTTGGTTTTAATCTCTCCCCACATCCTTTCTCCCTCAGGTGTTTTTGTGTGTGGAATTAATTACATCCTAATGACAATGCTAGTGATTTTATGTATTTTGCATATTGTTTTTTAAAAATCCCAGCCAGGTAAATGCTGCCATCCTCTATCATTTTCAGAGTCAGCTATCCTATCCTCTCTTGCACAGGAGGCTATCTCACTAGCTTAACCTACATGTACTGGACTGGGCAGGGTTAGACATGAAAGCATCCAATATCCAGCAGACTCTTTTTGAAGTATCGCCACTCTACTGTGGTGGGAGACATTTTAAATCAAAAGAACAGAAAGCACCATAGAGGAAAAACTCCTGATTCCTGGAGGTTTGTATTCCAAGGAGATAGTTCTTGGAAGCCAGACTTTTCCCTCTGAAATGTTGACTTCCTGACAGTGAGAGAGTAGTTCTTTTCACCGTTGGGAGAGAGTCAGAGACAGAGAGACAGAGACTATTGGACAGTGGGACATGGTGTAGGCTACTCTTACCATAGTAACCAGTGACCTGGGGAGAGGGAGAGGGATAAGGAAGAGAGGGGGAGAGGGAGAGGAAGAGGGAGAGGGAGAGAGAGAGAGAGAGAGAGAGAGAGAGAGAGAGAGAGAGAGAGAGAGAAGGAGAGAAGGAGAAGAGAAGAGAAAGGTGTTTATTATCTTGTCTTCTGGATTAGAATGGAAGCTGATGACATCAGTCAGCTAAAATAGTAGAATCATATGGTGTGACACATGGATAATATGGTCTAGAGCAGAGGTTGGCAAACAACATTTTGTGACATTGGCCTGTCACCTGTTTTTTGTACAGCCCATAAGCCAAGGATAGTTTTTATATGTTTAGATGCTTGAAAAAGATATCCAAACATTACATAACACATGAAAATGATGTGAAATTCAATTTCAGTGTCCGTAAACAAAGGTGTATTGGAACATAGCCATGCTCATTTACGTACATATTGTCTATGTTTCCATGCTACAAAGGCAGAGCTGAATAATTTTGATAAAGTCCTTTGGACTGCAAAGCCTAAAATATTTACTAGCCTTTCATAGAAAAAGTTTGTGAGTCCCTGGTCTAGGAAAAAGAGGAGATTTCTCAGAGAATAATGGCTAATGCTGAAGATCTGGATATACTCCATACTATTCTTATTGTTTTAAAATTAACAACTCAGTAATGATTTTGTGCACAAACAACTCCCCATCATTTAAATAACCAATTTAAAACATCCCTGCCATTTGTTTTATTGTTTGTTATAGAAATACTGGGAGGGAGACAGTGTGCAGTGATTAGGTTAAAATGTATAACACCTAATTTGAAGTCTAGGAGAAAATTTATATTCTTCAGGCAGAAAGGATGGGATGAACTTCTCCCCAAAGTGGTATTTTCCCACATTGTTATCATCTTATGTTATAAAACACTCTCTCTCTCTCTCTCTCTCTCTCTCTCTCTCTCTCTCTCTCTCTCTCTCTCAGTGTGTTCAAGTAAAATAGGTCTACTTCCCTGAGCTTTGGACACCCTTGATGCTTTGTGTCCAGGACTCTAGCTTAACATGGAAAGTACTTACGTTATGAGACATATGACGTGTGTCCCATGTGAAGTATGTGGAAGCTAATGCAGTATAGATGTTGGACAAATTCACAGTCTCAAGATTTAAGTGAGTTGATTTTAGTCCAGAAACGTTACTTGAATTCACAGAGAGGAGACCCAGATATCATGTCCATTAGACCAAGAGCCACTGTTCATTGGAGTGAGGGCACTAGCTTACTTTTTTTGATATGCCTCTGCCTACTTAAAATAAAGAGAAAAATTAGACAGATAGACATTGCAGGTGTCTTTTTTTCTTCAGCACATACATTCTGAATGGTGATGGGGGACAAAACCATTTTACCTGGTTAGACATATTGGGAGTAGTTACCTATATAAGGAGTTCCTGTTTCTTTGGATTTACTTTTATAAAACCATTTAATTTCAATACATGAAGACACATGAATAGCCAGCATGGCAGAATTGCTTGTTTTACTCAAGCATCTCAGATTATTACAAAAGACTTCCTAATTGCTTGTCAATGAAAGCTCCTGGCCTCAAGGTTTTTACTGTAAAAGAAGAACATGAACAAGTGACATAAAATTAAGGATCTAAAGGGAAATGTAGATGGATTTCTTTCTTTTATTTGGAGATTTGGTAATGATTCATTATGCCTTATAATTTACAATTATAACAATAATAGAAATGCTTAGTAGTATCATATTAGAAGTAATTGTTGATAAACTGAGTTTCATACATTATTCACCATTAAAAGGAGGGTATGTAAATATGTCTCATAGCAATTTAGATTTAAATTTTTCATAAACTCTGGGGTGCATAAGTGCACATAGAATTTTAGTCTTAGCCATACTAAGCAAACACAGTATAATGCTTGATATAATTAAAAATCACAAGTGATTACAGAAAAAATAAAGCTATAATAAATATTAAGTCCGTATATCATGGAAAATTTTTAACTTGCAGGCAATAGTTATGTCCTCTTACATGTGTGAATAGTTATTGTGCTGATTTATACATATCAATTTTTTGAATTTTAGGGAAGACCAGATAAAATTAGAAATTAAAAGAAACATTTTAATCATAACAATGTGGCCACATGGGAACCATCAACAAAAGGGAAGAGACATACGATCAAACAGGCTCCCTTTATGCTACCAAACAAAATGTAGCTGGACTAAATGCTGACAATGCAGTTATGGACAGTAAAAGTCCTATTCTGCGTGACCTGAACAAAATAGAATATGGAATTAGACCACACAGGTACACAGTTCACATGAAACAAAACAAAACGAAGCAATTCAAAAACTCTTCTTCTGCCTGAACTGGGTGTTGACAAATTATAGTCCATGTGGCAAATCAGATTGTTCTTGGAAATAAGGAACACAGCCAGGCCCCTTCCTTTGTGGACTGTGAATGGAAATGCTGCATCCGGGTTACAACAGCAGAGTTGAGTAGTTGTGATAGAGATCACGACCTGCAAAGCATCAAATATTTATTATCTTGCCCTTCACAGGAAAAGTTTGCTAGTCCCTGGTCTAAAATACACCTCTCGAGAGAAACCAAGATGGCGGCATAGGTGAAACACCTAACCTGCAGCCGGGCACAACAATTTCAAAGGCACAACTAGAGGTCAGAACGGACATCGTCCAGAACCACAGGAGAGCTGGCGGACTGAAATGCCCACAGCTGGGGGGAAGGAGAAGGCCACGGGGACAATCGGGGGAGCCGTAAAAGCCTGAGGAATGGAGAAACTGGCGGAGACACAAGCACGCGCGCCTGCGGGGAGGATGGAGCCGGAGAGGAAGGGGCGGCTGACGGCCTGGCCGGCGTTCACTGGCAGGAAGGAGATAAAGGCTCCGGATTGCGCTGAGCGCCGGCTCCGACTGCACTGAGCGCCAGTTCCGGGCGAAACCCTGGGAAGCCAGGCGCAGGCTGGGGGAATGAATCTGGGCTGTGGGGCGCAGGCACAGAGGAGCGGGGGAAGGCAGAGCTCCAGAGGCGCGCACGGGAAGGGGCGCAAAGGACGGACTGTTACCTGCGCCACTGAACTGCCCTAGCGGGAAGGAGACATAAGCTCAGGACCGTGCTGAACCCCAGTTCCGACTGCACTGAACCCCAGTCCCGGGCGAAACCCTGGGAAGCCAGGCGCACGCTGGGGGAATGAATTTGGGCTGTGGTGGCGGAGGCACAGAGAAGCGGCGGCTCCAGACGCGCGCACTGGAAGGTGCGCAGAGGACGGACTTTTGCCTGCGCCACTGGGTGGCCCTGCTGGGAAGGAGACAGGGACGCCAGACTGCGCTGAGACCCAGTTCCAACTGCACTGAAACCCAGTTCCAGGCGAGAATCTGGGAGTCCAGATTCATTAGGGGAGGGACTGGACTGTTTGGCAGTGGGCGAAACTCCAGGGCGCGTTTCTCTCAGAGGTGTTTGCAAGGAATACAGAGGGACACAGACACAGGAGCCTCATAGGGCGGGGCTGACAGGAAGCCAAGGTTGTAGGCTCCACCCTGTAGCTCCGCCCCAGCCAAGCTGAGCAGAAGCTTTTTCCTGCTGAGTGCCTCAGGTAGTGGCTGACCCACACTGCATTGGAGACCCAGAAACGAGGGCATCTAGTGGTTGGTGGGAGATGACACCAGATTTCAATCACTTGCATAAGGGAGGCATTCTAGAGGCAGACTCAGTGAGTGTCAAGGCATTGCTGCATCAAGACCCGGCCCACAAACATGTCTCCTGCACAGCAACTCTTCCTATATGGACAAAGAGGGTCCTCACGGCCAATTGGCCTGGAGGACAATTCCTCCCAGTGACACCAACAACAATCAAGACTTAACTGTACAAAGGAGAACCAAGATGGAGACATAGGGCGGCAGCCTGATCGTTGCCTACCACAACAATATTGAGACTACGACGGGAGAGCAGAGCAGACACCAGCCAGAAAGACCGGGGGGCTGGCTGAGCAGATGCTCTACAACTAGAATAAAAGAGAGGGGTACGCAGGATGATGCTGATGCCGGTGACCCAAAGTCCACACTTTAAGAACTATGGCTCAGGCGACACAATGGTGGCCAGGAACGTGCTCGGCGCAGTTCCCCTGGCGGTCTCCGGCTGAGGGGACGGCTCCACTCGCTCCCGAGCACAGACAGACGAGCCCCTGGGAGACATGGGGTGGGAGACTCCGTGCTTGCTGACCTCCGAGTCCTTCAAGAATCTCAATGCCCCGAAGTGGCCAGGTGCGCACGCTCAGCGACTGGCCACCGTTGCAGACCCAAGGGCTGACGCAGCGACACCGGACCAGCCCACCGCCGGGCACCGGTCACACCGGAGCCTTGCCGAGCCCGCCGCCCAACGAGTTCTGCGGCAGCCGCCCTGGAGCTCTGAGAAAATGACCGAAGGAATTGCTGAGAGGGAATTGACCAACAGGAATTGGGATCAAGAAGACGAAACCCCGCTGAGACCCGAGTCCAGGCGAGCCTGCGAGCCTCTGGGCTCAGATGTGGTCACACGCCTCTGGGTCTAGGTGAGGCCTCACGCCCCTGGGTTTGGGTGAGGCCACGCGCCCCTGGGTCCAGGTGAAGCTGGATTCCGGGTTCGGGTGAGGCCATGTGCCCCTGGGTCCGGGCGAATCTGAACCCTGGGTCCGGGTGAGGCCGTGGGCCCCTGGATCCGGGTAAGGCTGGGTCCCGAGTACGGGTGAGGCCGTGAGCCCCTGGATCCGGGTGAGACCACGCGACCAGGGGTCTGAGAGAGGTAACGCGCCCCTGGGTCCGGGTGGCTTCGTGCACCTAGGTCCAGGTGAGGCCACGTGCCCCTGGGTCTGAGAGAGGCCACGCACCCCTAGGTCCGGGCGAGACCATGTGTCCCTGGATCCGGGTGGGGCCTCGTGCACCTAGGCCCGGGTGGGGCCGCGTGCCCCTAGGTCTGGGGGAGGCCAGGCGTCCCTGGGTCCGGGTGAGACCGTGTGTCCCTGGATCCGGGTGAGGCCTCGTGCGCCTAGGCCCGGGTGAGGCCACGTGCCCCTGGGTCTGGGAGAGGCCAAGCGTCCCTGGGTCCGGGTGCGACCATGTGTCCCTGGAGCCGGATGAGGCCTCGTGCACCTAGGCCCGGGTGAGGCCACGTGCCCCTGGGTCTGGGAGAGGCCAAGCGTCCCTGGGTCCGGGTGAGACCATGCGTCCCTGGATCCGGGTGAGGCCTCGTGCACCTAGGCCCGGGTGAGCCCAAGTGGCCCTGGGTCTGGAAGAGGCCAAGCATCCCTGGGTCCGGGTGAGACCATGTGTCCCTGGATCCGGGTGAGGCCTCGTGCACCTAGGCCCGGGTGAGGCCACGTGCCCCTGGGTCTGGGAGAGGCCAAGCGTCCCTGGGTCCGGGTGAGACCATGCGTCCCAGGATCCGGGGGAGGCCTCGTGCACCTAGGCCCGGGTGAGCCCAAGTGGCCCTGGGTCTGGAAGAGGCCAAGCATCCCTGGGTCCGGGTGAGACCATGTGTCCCTGGATCCGGGTGAGGCCTCGTGCACCTAGGCCCGGGTGAGGCCACGTGCCCCTGGGTCTGGGAGAGGCCAAGCGTCCCTGGGTCCGGGTGAGACCATACGTCCCAGGATCCGGGGGAGGCCTCGTGCACCTAGGCCCGGGTGAGCCCAAGTGGCCCTGGGTCTGGGAGAGGCCAAGCGTCCCTGGGTCCGGGTGAGACCATGTGTCCCAGGATCCGGGTGAGGCCTCGTGCACCTAGGCCCGGGTGAGCCCAAGTGGCCCTGGGTCTGGGAGAGGCCAAGCGTCCCTCGGACCGGGTGAGACCATGTGTCCCTGGATCCGGGTGAGGCCTCGTGCACCTAGGCCCGGGTGAGCCCAAGTGGCCCTGGGTCTGGGAGAGGCCAAGCGTCCCTGGGTCCGGGTGCGACCATGTGTCCCTGGATCCGGATGAGGCCTCGTGCACCTAGGCCCGGGTGAGCCCAAGTGGCCCTGGGTCTGGGAGAGGCCAAGCGTCCCTCGGTCCGGGTGAGACCATGTGTCCCTGGATCCGGGTGAGGCCTCGTGCACCTAGGCCCGGGTGAGCCCAAGTGGCCCTGGGTCTGGGAGAGGCCAAGCATCCCTGGGTCCGGGTGAGACCATGTGTCCCTGGATCCGGGTGAGGCCGCGTGCACCTAGGCCCGGGTGAGCCCAAGTGGCCCTGGGTCTGGGAGAGGCCAAGCGTCCCTGGGTCCGGGTGCGACCATGTGTCCCTGGATCCGGATGAGGCCTCGTGCACCTAGGCCCGGGTGAGCCCAAGTGGCCCTGGGTCTGGGAGAGGCCAAGCGTCCCTGGGTCCGGGTGCGACCATGTGTCCCTGGATCCGGATGAGGCCTCGTGCACCTAGGCCCGGGTGAGGCCACGTGCCCCTGGGTCTGGGAGAGGCCAAGCGTCCCTGGGTACAGGTGAAGCCAGATCCTGGGTCCGGGTGAGGCCGTGCGCCCCTGGATCCATCCGGGTGAGGCTGGGTCCCAGGCCCGGGTGAGACCACGCGCCCCTTGGGTAGGGGTGAGGCCACGTGCCCCTTAGTCTGGGTGACGCCGTGCCCCTGGGTTCGGCCGAGACCAAACCAGAGGGAGTCGGACCTCCATTACCACCATTTGTCCACCATCCAGAGCTGAGGGGTCAGTGCTGACATGTACCCATAAGGAACTACTGGACATTGAAATTGGGTCTCAAAAGAACTGTTGGTCCAGGGGGAAGCTCGCTACAGATTGATTCATTTGCCTGTCAGCATAACTATTATTGCTCGTCTCACATTCAGTTCTTATTAGTATATATCTAGTGACATATGATCTCGCTCATCTAGGGGAAATGATGAACAACATAGACTGAAGAACAAGAACAGAACCAGAAGCAAGGAGGCATCGATCGGACGATCGGGCCTCAGAGGGAGGATAGGGGAGGGTAGGGGGAGGGTGGGGGGGAGGGGGAGAGTTCAACCAAAGGACCTGTATGCATGCATATAAGCCTATCCAACGGTTAAGTTCAACAGGGGATTGGGGCATGCGTGGGGAGAGGGGTGGGATGGGAATGGGGGGATGAGGACAAATATGTGACACCTTAATCAATAAAGAAATTAAAAAAAATAAAATAAAATACACCTCTCGCTGTCTTTATGATCTATTTGGCTCTGGTGAGAAAGGCTTAGTTTTCTGCATTTCTATTCATTATCAAAAATACAGATTTAACAGTTTTGATTTCTTTTGGATCATTTGTATTTAGTGTTACTAGCTGTTTAACTACCTGTAGGAATATTCATGAGAACTGACAAGGAAAAGAAAACCAGTCAAAACATGAGCAAAGGATAGAAAGAGTCAATTCACAAATGGGGAAACCGTGAAGGCTATAAAATGTGGGGAGAAATTTTCAATGTCATTGGCTATCAGAAGTTGTTAATGAACATAGAAATTAATATCGTTTTACATCCATCAGATTGGCAAAAGTTGGAAGGTTTGATAGAAAAAGTGTTGGAGAGGATATTGCCAAACAGAAAACTTCATCCGTATTTGATCAAAGGCTAGAAGGAGTAAGCTGACAGCAAGTAGTGAATTTAAGCCTCTATATATTTTATGTCTTAGAGGTATACTTCTGAGTGCTTATCCCAGAAAAAATAAAATTTCCCTCATAGAGCTGCGACAAGGGTTGTTCATAGGCCAGACACCTAACCTCCAAAACAACAGCCGCTGAACATTATCATAACACACTCAAGTCAAAGTTATTTTGAGGGACTCATTGGAAGTCTCTAGTCAACACCACCTGGGAAATTAGATAATTTTGCCATCTTAGTATCAGTGTTTTATTAGAGGTATTTGACTTCTGAATTCCCAGTCACTTGAATTTTTATCCTATATATAACGACATTAATGACAGGAGTTCCTCATCTCCTTTGATACAGCTTTGCTCCGTTTTCATTTCAAAAAATCCGTGAATTTAATCCTCTATACCTGCCCTTCTCACTCCCCTCTCCCCCAAAAGTGAGATGCACATTAATAAAAGTTCCTCTATGATAGAAAGAAAATCCATATTGTGTTTATTACCCTTTCTGTTTGTCCATTTTAAATATATATGTGTATATATTTTTATTGATTTCAGAGAGGAAGGGAGAGGGAGAGAGATAGAAACATCAGTGATGAGAGAGGATCATTGATTGGCTGCCTCCAGCATGCCACCTACTGGGGATCAAGCCTGCAACCCAGGCATGTGCCCTTGACTGGAATCAAACCCAGGATCCTTCAGTCCGAAGGCTGATGCTCTATCCACTGAGCAAAAGCATCTAGGGCTGTGTGTCCATTTGAAGCTGTTTAATCTTTCCTACATTCTGTAATTCTTAAAAATTCTCTCTTAAAAAATTCACACACAAAGATTTTTATTTCTTTAAGAGGCTATGATGACACAGAGAAAATAACATATTCTCTCCTCATGTTTATTTATAATAAACTTTACAGGCTTTTCCTAACATGAGATGATCACGGATGATCCACGTCTCATTATATCTTTCCCCTTGAGTCACAAAATAGCCCACAATCACACACTCACACGCCCATTGTAGTAAATATGCTCAATTGCACCTAGATAGAGGTGTGGCTTGGTCTAAGGGGGAGATGCATTCGTCTGAATTCCCTAGTTTCAAGGGCAGCCTGCCTCTGTTAACCTTTTCACTTCCTAAGGCTGCCTGTATGTGTTGATGTTCCTTTGGAATGACCTCCTGCCCGCTGTGCTAGGTGAACTCTGCCTTTCCCCCGGGGTATGCAGCAGAAACCTCTCAGGTCATGCACAGTGACTTTCTTGCATACATTTCCAGCAACAAGTACTATTGTTTTGACACTGTTCAGAGGAACAACTCAGGTCTGTATGTTGTAAGTTGCAGCAGCAAAAAGACCTAGGATTAGTCAAGGATCCTTAAGTCCCGAAATCCAAATAAGCATTCTGGGGTTGTAAGCAGTGATTTGTGTAGATAGGACTAACTTTGGAAAATTAGGTTCAAAATTGAATGGCTTTGTTTTATTTATTTATTTATTTATTTAGTTAGTTAGTTAGTTAGTTAGTATCTTAGAATATGTAAAGGAACTTGATCCATTAACTTAAGATGATTACATTCTCTCTGTACCACTGTTAACATGTACAATCATATAATTTTAGGGGTTTCCTGTGCAGCAGTGAATTATATAACAAGCAGGAACAAAGTGATTATCATGCACAGCTAACAAATTGATAAACTCTCAAATCTTCATATTTTATTCCATTCCCTTATTACTCAATTTAATACTATTTTATGGGAGGTCACATGCTTGCCATTGCAAATGTGTTTGCCTGTATTTCCGAGTGGTTCCAAGGGGCATTTTCTACTTTTCTAAGCCTCACGAACTTAAACATTGCCAACAAGGTTATCATTTCATAGCTGTTGAAATGTTTCCATTCATCTTCTGTGATGTAATTTTACATAGTCCAAACCGTAGCTGTGTATAACAATTTCACTGATATTCTGTCAAATGTCACACGCTTTCAAGTTCAGTACCTTCACATTTATTGCATTGAAGGAGATTACTTGAGTATCATCTTGTCAGGTTCTTCTTCCCATTAGATATAAAGGAGTGTAGAGGACAAGGGAGGGGCCCCTCATGCCTTAATGCAGGCATCCTCAAACTACGGCCCATGGGCCACATGCGGGTGTTTTTGCCATTTTGTATTTTTACTTCAAAATAAGATATGTGCAGTGTGCATAGCAATTTGTTCATAGTTTTTTTTTGTTTTTTTTTTTAACTATAGCCCGGCCCTCCAACTGTCTGAGGGACAGTGAACTGGCCCCCTGTTTAAAAATTTTGAGGACCCCTGCCTTAATCTGTATGATAAAAAAGATTTTTTCTAAGGACTAGCTGTGTCCCAAAATAATGATTGCAACGTATTTATTTTGGTAGCTCCATGGCTTACATTTTGTGAGGAATGAATAAATGAATGGAGTACATGAAAATGTGTGTTGTCTGTTAGCAAAACGTGGCTTAGCAACCACCATTGACTTCTGAGTCCTCTACCAAGTACTATATAGGTGAATATAAAAGGAATATATAAATAGAAAGAAATGGAAGAGGAAGAGGAGGAAAGGAGAAGGAGGTGTAGAAGTAAAAAAGGAGGAAGAGGAGGAGGAGTTAAAGTTGTTTCTGAAAATACATCATAATTCTTAGGAACACAGACTTCTAAGGGTCAGACAGATCAGAGTTTGAATCCTGATTGTGGCCTTTTCTTGCCATGTGACAACTCTTACTGAGCCCTTATTTCATGAAAGGGACTGTTTAAGAGATTTACACACATAAACTTATTTCATCCTCAGAAACACTCTGTGAGGTATGTGTTTTTAGTACTGTCATTATTTTCAGCTCCACTTTGTGATGGAGAAAATAAGGCACAGAGAGTATGAGCAACTTGCTCAGCTAGTAAGGAGCAAAGTTAGGACTGAATCCCAGTCCTCACTCTTAACAATAGCGATTAAGCACTGACTCTGTTACAATGCTACCTCTCAACTCATTGAGCTCTTCTAAACCCCACATTACAAATATAGAAAATGGGGTAGTTATACCTATCCTGTAGGTTTGATGAAGGAGTTACATCAGGTAAATCACATGAGCACATCGTCCCTACAACTCCAGAGACTGTAGCTACTTTCTGATCAACAGTTCACATTCCCTGTGCTCTTCCTCCCAGCACCCCAGGAACCTGCCCATCAGGTCCTGTGAGGCATAACTGAGGAACCCCAAAAATAGCAGTGGGGGAGGAGCGAATTTGCAGAAGGTCCAGAGACCTTGGTTAGCAATAAAGGGAAGATGAAGATGTTCCTGCTTTCCCTTCAGTGGTCTCCTGAGCTCTCCAGAGCATCCACATGTATGCACAAACCTTCTTACTCAGCCATCAGGCAAAAACCAATAACCCTCAGGCCAATCAGCTCATGCAGCTATATACTACTACAGATTCTTGTGGTTCCGGCTAGTCATCAGTAGACTTATACAGATAAATCTAAATTATTTTTAAATTCAGCCGGACTAGATATACACAAAATAATTATAGTAAACATTCATTTTCCCTCTTACTATTAACTCAGGAAATAGATGTTTTCAAGTTAGCTCTCCAGTCCTATATCCCTATATCAAGGCATTTATTCAGCAGTTTTTTCTTTGAAACATAAGCTACAAAGTTTATAAGGGAATAGAGGATAGGGGTAATAAGCCACAATCTCTGAAATCCAGAAGTGTATAATCTCTTTGAATTCTAGAAGCATTGAAGTAGTTAACTAAGTAAATGTGTAAATGTTAATGTTAATTCATATATTCAGTCACCAAATACGTATTGAGTATCTACCATGTGTCAGTGTTGTATTCAGAGTTAATAACACTGGGATGGATGAAACAGATGTGCTGTCAGTGCCCATGGAGCTTATATTATAGTGAAGATGAAAAAAATGCATAATGATAAGGAAAGATGGTGAAAACCATTATATTGGAAATGAGTGTAGGCTAGAAGAGCAGTTTCAGAGAAGGGGGTTGTATTAGTCTGCTAGGGCTGCTATTACAAAATACCACAGACTCGTTGACTTAAACAACGGAACTTTATTTCCTCCCAGTTCTGGAGGGTGGAAGTCTAAAATAAGATGTTCACAGGGTTGATTCCTTCTGAGGCCTCTCAATTGGGTCATTTTCTGCAGTGTCTTCACATCATCTTACCTCCATTTGTGCATCTGTATTATAACCATCTCTTTTTTAAATATATGTTTTTTATTTCAGAGAGGAAGGGAGAGGGAGAGAGAGATAGAAGCATTAATAATGAGAGAGAACCATAGATTGGCTGCCTCCTACATGCCCCATACTGGGGATCGAACCCACAACTCAGGCATGTGCCCTGACCGGAATCAAACCGTGACCTCCTGGTTCAGAGATTGACACTCAACCACTGAGCCATCCCAGTTCGGCATTAATCACCTCTTTTTATAAGGACTCAAATCATATTGGATTAGGGCCCATCCTAATGTCCTAATTTTTACTCAGTTATCTCTTTAAACACCCTTATCTCCAAATGCATTCTGAGGTACAAGGGGATTAGGGTTTCAGCATATGAATTTTTTGGGGTATACAATTCAATTCATAACAGAGGCCATCAGCATCTTCTTCAACAGCACTCCTTAGCACTAGTTGGGTCAGAATCAATTGAGGATAAAATATAGCAATCTAGGCTCTACTCCTAGAGAATTCAGAGCACAGAGAAATGGTATTAAGCTTTCCAAATGATTTTGATGTGGATTCGGGTTTGGGAGGCCCGAGTACATAGTCAAGTATAGTTGGAAAGACAGCATGTACATGGGTTGAACACTAAAGGGTAAAGTAAGTTGGAAAGCAGCAGTTCTCAAACTTTTTAGTCTTACAGTCTCTTTGAAGATGGTTAGGAACGTTTACGTATCTGAGATTTATCTATCAAAATTTACCCTACTAGACATTAAAACGTAGTCATTTAGAAAATACTTTATTAATGTATCAAAAGTAATAAACCATTTCATGGTGACATAATGTTATGACTGTTTTCTAAAACAAAAATAAAAATTAGCAAAAAGAGTGACACTGTTTTACGTTTTTGCAGTTCTCTTTAACATGCTGCTCAGTATAAGACACCTGAATTCTCATATCTGCTTCAGCATTCAATTCATTATGATATGACTTATCACACAGCCTCTAGAAAACTCCACTGTACATTATGAGAGAACGAGAGTGAAAAGGATAACGATGCCCTAGAAAGGTTATTAAAACAGTTTGGAAGAATGGGTTTCAGGGATTCCCAGAGGATCCTAGAACACACTTTGTGAACCATTGATGTAGGTTAGAAGTGAGTACCTTTTGCTCTTGTTAGGCAAGCTGGGTAAGGAAACACTCCCTAACAGGAATGGCGTGACTACTTAAGAATGACTTGGTTTTCTTGGCTGGAATATAGTGGAGAGGTTGCTTCCCTTTCACTAGATTGTTTTCCTGTGCCCAATGGTTGGGATTGAACATTCCTCTCTGTTCACAAATGGAACTGTCCCTGTTGTAGAGAAGCATGCATTTGCCCTCCTCATAAAACTACTGGTGTGTGTTTTTTTTTTATCCCAATTGTTTTATTGTTGTTTTCTTTCTAACTGTAAACTTTGAGAGTCTGTATAGCCTAATGATTAGGAACATTGGTTTGCAGACTCTTCCTGTAGAGGACCAGGTTGTCAACATTTTAGCTTTTAGTCTATGTGGTCTCTGTCTTGACTCAATGCTACTGGGGTTGCATGAAAGCAGCCACAGGGAAAGGTAAATGAAGGAGTAAAATTTTGTCTCAGTAAGTTTTTAGTAATGGACACTGCCATTTGACTTCCTTGTAACTTCAAGTGTTATGAAATATACTTTTCCCCCAATGATTTAAAAATGTAAAAACTATTCTTAACTCTGAACCAAACAAAAATTGTCAGTGGGTCAGATCTGGTTTCTGGGGCTATAGTTGCCTCATGGGTAGGAGTGTGGGGTTTGCAATCAAATAGGGAGGCTAATACAGATTCAGCAGTTTATTAGCTGAGTAATCACATTCATGGCAACCCCTGTAAGCCACTTTATTCTACATCTGCAAATGATAATGATAACTACTTTATGAGGGTGTTCTGAGTTTAACATGCACTAAGGGTTCATTAGTTTCTGGGCCAAATAAGTGCCCAGTTACTGATGACTGGTACCACTTCTAGTTTTTGTTTATATCAACTAGTGTAACAGCATTCCAGGTTAATGACTTTGTGCTAAACCCCATCATGAACTTACTATTTGAACTTGTAGTGAAAGATAATACCTTCAATTATAGCAGAAAGGCCTAAACTGGTTGCATGTAAATTTGGGCAAAGCATTTTTCTCTCTGGGACTCATATTCTTCACCTTTAAAATGAAATTGGTGGGAGGCCAGGTCCACTCTAAAATTCTAAAGGCTCTGAACCCTTAAATGGTAATTGGCTTGCTTGTGTCTTTACTTTCCAATCAAAAACTGAGAGTGAAACAATATGGCCATTCCTCTGGGAAAACATAGGAATTTTTAAATATCCCCTAGAGAAAGAAAGTTCAACATTTCAGGTCATTTTAATTAACCGACCAATGTAAGACCCAATGAGACCATGGGAAATTGTTGATTCCCTTCCATTTTTAGTTCATCCAAACTGGTGACAAATTTCTGTTTTTCTAAATTGACTTTCATGTTTGGGTAAATAGAACATATTAGGTACTTTTTTTCTCAGCTTACAATAATTCAGTCTTAGTTGAAATAGAGTTCTGGAACCAAGAACTTTTGGATGTGTTCTAGAAACATCTTTGATAAGAAGAGACTCGGGCCACTTTAATTTAAATGGGAATTTATTCTATGAACACACATGACAGGTTCCTATAACTCAGAAGCTTAGACTTCTTGAGGTCTAGTTCATCACATTTTGAATGTGTCTTAGTGCCAAAGAGGTGAAGCGCTGTTCCGCAAAGAATGAGACAACACTGCCCTTCACTCATGACCAACCAGTGCCTGTATATTAATTAGACAAAATCTTGGAAAGAGGCATTTCTACTGATTTAGATACTATTAGATAGATACCTTTAAACCAGGACATATCATGGGGCACCAGCTCAATATTTATTGTGTACCTACTATAGGCAAGTTTCTCCATTAAAGACTGGAGATATAACATTGAACAAAGCAAAAAGACCCTGCTCTATGTAAGAAGAAAAGGGAAAAGTGATAAGTTCAAGAAAGAAAATGGTTTGGGGCCCTAACCAATTTGGCTTGGTGGATAGAGCATCGGCCTGCTGACCAAAGGGTCCCAAGTTCTGGTCAAAGGGCACATACCTTGATTACAGGCTCCTCCCTGGCCTGGGCCCTGGTCGGGAGTTGTGCAGGAGGCAACCAATTGATGTGTTTCTCTCACATCGATGTTTCTCTCTGTCTTTCCCTCTCTCTTTCACTCTCCCTAAAAATCAATGGAAAAATATCCTCGGGTGAGAATTAAAAGAAGAAAATGGTTTGGGGACTTCTTTAGACAGGTTGGTCAGTGCCAGTCCTCTGGGAAGGAAACATTTGAACCAAGGCCTGCTGGATGTGAGGGAGACAATTATTCAAAGTTAGTGATGATTGTGATGTGACAATAAGCATGATGATAGAAGCAAACACCTATAGGGCTACCCTTTGCAGATATTGCTCTGAATGTATTATGCACAGCAGCTCCTTTAATCCTCACAGTCATTCTGTGAGTTTGGTAGTATTATTAGTCAGTTATATAGGACAGGAATCTGAAACACATAGGAATTAAGCTACTTGTTTAAGTTCAGAGCTTATAAGCATCTGAACTAGAATTTAACCCCAAATCTCAGCTTTTTAAAAAATTATCTTTATTATTGAAAGTATTACAGATGTCCTCTTATTTTCCCCAATGTCCCCCTCCACCCTCAACACCACTCCCCCCACCAGGCCTTCACCAACTATTGTCTGTGTCCATGGGTTATGCATATATGCATATAAATTCTTTGTTTAATCTCTACCCACCCCCGCCTTCCTCTGAGATTCCACAGTCTGTTCCATGCTTCTATGTGCCTGGATCTATTTTGTTCATCAGTATATTTTGTTCATTAGATTCCACATATGAGTGAGATCATGTGATACTTGTCTTTCTCTGACTGGCTTATTTAGCTTGGTATAATACTCTTCCAGGTCCCTCCATGCTGTCTCAAAGGATAAGAGATCTTTCTTTTTTACAGCTGCATTGTAATCAAAACATTACAATGCTCCTGAGAAAAGAGCATTCCAAGAAGAAAGCTAGGTGATTGTGAGGTCTACTTTATTTTATTATTTTGAGTCAGACTTGCTCTATTGGTAGTGTCTGGTGACTGCTTCCTTGAGCTAGAGATTGTTGGTGAGGGAGTTTCATCAAGTAGGGAAAGCTGGTCGGCTGTCATCATGACCAGCATGTCATGCGTAACTCAGCCGGTATTGACCCACTCAATTAGTATATTAAAAATAAATAATAAATAAATAAATAAATAAAACTTAGAGGTTGATTTACCAAAACATTAAACAATTATATATTAGTGCAGGTTATCATTCTCAATTATTTTGAGAAAAACTGGTTAGACCCTTTTCACTTAAATAAATTTGACCATTTGTATTCAGATTTAGATGCTGATGTACAATAATTATGCTTTCTATTAGCTTATTTGTTTATTGTGTTGTTATATTTACTACATTGTTGTTTGCTATGTTTGCTTTTAAAACCAATTTGTTGCTTTTATCACTTGGAGAGTAGTAGTATGTTCCTGGCATTGGTTCATATCCCAGGTACCTAAACCACAGAGGTGGTATTATTCAAATCAACACCAAAAATAAAGAGGTTCTAGAATCTCTCTGAAGATGTGTGGGTCTCTGCACTGTCAGAATTGCATGATATCCTTTTGAAATATCTGAAGTGTTGATGAAAATCATATTAGGAGCTCCATTATTCTGGGGCCATTGATGTGCACTGGTTTAATAAGAATACCGAACATAGTAGCCTGCAGTAAAAGAAAGGGAAATTAATTTATTCAGTAACTATTTTGAAAACAGCAATTAATGATAAAATTGTTACATTTTAATTTCTGAGTTATTTTTTAAACTGCTTATAAACCAACTATTAACTATGGGAATTTGCTACTGAAAAGTCACTGTGGTTTTTAGAGACAGCGTTGAGTTTTAATTTATTGATGGGGAAATACTCCTCTTCAACTCAGATTAGGTCATTATACAACACAGCATAACAGACAATAATTTAAATAACTTATCACTTTTCTGTATCTCACCCTTCTAATATATAATGCAATCACCCCAGTAATTATGGAGCAAAACAATGTATAAGACATCTTACCAGGAATATATGTCATTGAGACTTCAAAATATGCTGGAAGGTAGCATATATAAGATGCATGCATAAGTACAATACAATAATAACAGTGATACTAACATTTAAGGTGCACTTACTATGTGATAGATACCATGTAAAGTGCATTATATGCACTTTCTCTAATCCTCAGAAGATGGCTTCAAGATGTTATTAACTCTGAAGAAGCAGAAGCTCAGAGGGGCTAAGGAGCTTGCCCACAGAGCTAATAAGTAGAAAAATCAGAATTTGAACATAGTCATCAGAAGGCAAAGAAAATGCCTATTCTGTCATGATGACATTCCCCAGTGTGTTCAACAAGATGTTATTAAAAATTATGTACAAAATGTTTACAAGGTAAAATCAGTTTGGGAACATTGGATTAAACAGAGTTAAACAGGTTTATTAACTGAAGGACTTTTTAGAGCCTTTGATAGGCTAATATGCAAAATAGATATCCAAAATAATTAAACATAGTATAAATGTTAACCATGCATATTTAATTGCTGAACCCCATAGTCCCCAGTACAAACATAGGGCATGGTATACAAGTATTGGTCCTTGAATACACTTCTCCTAGGCATATGCCATCCAATAGTATGATGTTTTAGAAGGGGAAGCATAAGAAACATTAGGAGGATAATGGTGAGAACAGACCAAAGTAAACTCTGAATTTGCAAGTCCAAACTGGGAAAATACAGAAATTTGAAAGGGAAATGAGAGAGTATGGAGGGGAGAAGAAGGGTTAGGAATAGACTCGATCTAGGTCCTGAAATAAGAACAAAGACAGGAAGACCATCTTCGTTGAAGGTAGGAGGAGTCAAGCAGTAGAGAAACAAAAGAGAGGGAGGGCTGCATTGAGGAGTGGATACACATTGAATACTGTTGTGGAAGTAGCAAGGGTGAGGAAGATTCTGAAGGGAAAATGATATCAAATTTTTCAATTAAAGAATCTTCAGTGAACCTGGAGATAGTGGCTCCCTTTGAGTGGCGAAGGCTTGAAGCCCTGTTATGTGGGGTTTTAAAAAGTGAAGGTACAGAATGTAACATATTCTTTTTGTTTTTCTTTAAGTTGTCAGATTGCTCAGTAATCAGTAAGTGTCAAGAGAAATTTTGTTTTAAAAAGGAAGATCTGAGTAGATTTCAAGGCAGAAATCAAGGACATAGTCAAGTATTGAAAGTAAATATCATGAAGGATAGTTAATCAACATTCCAGGTGCGATTATAGATTTTGAGAATCAAAGGGATAGGTAGTTGTTGTTGTTGTTTTTTTTGGATTTGAGGCCAGTGAAACTCCTCTGTGATGAGAGAAAATGTAGATATGAAGAGAAAAATAGAGAAATTCTGAAGAATAAAGAAGAAAAATTGAGTGAATTTCTTTCATGTGATCACCCAAACTACCCAGTGAATAAAAATAAAATAACTTCTGAAAGGAGGAAATATACATGTTAAGTGGTTAATTCGAGGGTGGTGAAAATATTTTGAAAAACTACTGTAAATATTACTTAAAATTTAAAAAATCAGTTAGGTCATATCTTATAAAGTTGCTTATAATTTGACTATTTAAAATATAAATTAATTTGCCTCAAAATTTTTCATATGGTTTAATCTACTAATATAAATGACTCACAAATGGAGTCCAACTGAGGCTGAATCACATAAATTTGCAATCCACACATATTCTCTGAAATTCTTTGAGGACGAAAGAGTAAACAAAAGCAGAAAGAATAAGGAAATGAGTCTGGCAAGGGGACAGATAAAAATATTAAGTAGTAAACAATCTGTGCTGCTAATGAGAGTAATGTGGTATTTGCAGCCAGAGAGGGTTGTTGTGAGGAAGCAGGACATGTGTGAAGAAAAGAGTTTGAAAAAAGGAAGTAAATGTAGAAATTAATTGCAAATGAAATAGTTTTAAAATAACAGTGTAACTTATTTGTAGTTTCCTAAACAAATTGCGCCTCTGTCCATGGTCCTGAAACATAAATTACCTTTTAGACAAGGTTCATCTCCCCCTTGTCCCATGGAGTTGGGAACACAGATCTGTAGTGGGAAGAGGAAGAGGCAAGATAGAGATATAGAAATATGGATGGATGAATGGATGGATGGATGGATGGATGGATGGATGGATGGATGGATGGATGAGAGAGAGAGAGAGAGGGGGGAGAGAGAGAGAGAGAAGAGAGAGAGAGAGAGAGAGAGAGAGAGAGAGAGAGAGAGAGAGAATGAGAATGAGCATGAGCACATTGATGTAAATCAGTTGAAGGAACTGGTTAAAGACTACCACTGTAGATGTTACTATTAAGGGATTTTTTTAGGGAGAAGAGAGCCATTTCACCTTATTTGCAATCATGCTCTGTTACTAGGAAAGAAACGTGATGAGGGGAGGAAATGCACATAGTGTATACCTTCTTGCAATCAATATCCTAGCCACCCACAACTGTCTTCTACTACACTGTGAAGTTTCTGAGTCCAAATTAATACATTGGTATCAGTTTCTGAAAGAGAAAGGAATCGAAACTGCTGTATATTATGCATTTTGAGAGACTATGAAGCCAAAGTGTTAGAAGAATTATAGGATTTTAGTTCATAGAGGAAAGAATGGTGATGCATGTAAGAAACATATATGCTAACTATTTCTTGTCTCATGAATCAAGAGAAATGAGAGAAGGGGAGTCCAGCAAAGATTGCACCAAAGAAAATTGTAGTAGGGAGAGTTTGGTTTCACTCAAAATGAGAAGATGAAGGGAATAATTTTTTTAAAAGGTGGATAGCATACTGAAATATGCTCAAGGGGAAATTAGAAATGATTTAATATTAGTTTTCTATTTGCTACTGTAACAAGTTGCCACAAGCTTAGTGGCTTAAAACAGATTTATTTTCTAACAGTTCTGCAGATCTGAATTTCCAACACAGTCTCACTGGGATAAAATCAAGGAGTTGACAGAGCTTCCTCATTCCTTTCTAGAAGTCCAAAGGCTTGTTTCTATTGCCTTTCCTTGTTCACATTTTCCCTGATCGTTGTTTCATCCTAACATCACCCTATGACTTTCTCTTTTTATCAACTTTATTTTTATTTTTGACACTATCACAGATGTCCCCATTTCCCTCCCACTTTTCCCACCTCCACCTAGCCCCCACCTACCTTTTTTTTCTTGCTATCACCCCAAATAGCCTCAGCAATATTGAGAAAGAAGAACAAAATTGGTAGTATCACAATATCTGATTTCAAACTATACTACAAAGCATTGCAACCAAAATAGCCTGTTACTGGCATGAAAACAGGCATACAGATCAATTGAATGGAATAGAAAGCCCAGGAATAAACCCATACCTTTATGATCAATTAGTATTTGACAAAAGAGGCAAGAGCATACAATGGAGTAAAGACAGTATCTTCAATAAATTATGTTGGAAAAATTGGACAAGTACATGGAAAAAAATTAAACTAGACCACCAACCTCTTACACTCTTTTCTTCTCTCTTCCTCTATATGTTCCTTTTTTAGAATTTATTTTTATTGTTGACACTATTACAGATGGCCCCATCCCCACCCCTTTGCTCACCTGCACCCAGCCCCTGCTACCCCTCTTCCCTCTAGTCATCATCACACTGTTATTTGTGTCTATTGAGTTATACTATACTAGGGGCCCAGTGCATGAAGATTCGTGCATGGGGGGTAGGTCCCTCAGCCCGACCTGCACCCTCTCCAATCTGGGAGCCCTCAGGGGAGCCTTCTCCAATCCAGGAGTTTCTGTTTGTCTTTGCAATCATATGAGCGAATTGTCTGAGACCCCAACCCAGTTTGGTTTGTTGCTCACAAAATAATAGAGGCCTTTTTTTTTTTTTTTGCTTTGCTTCATTGGTAGAGATTTCCTGGAAGTTTTAGAATATCTTCCCTTTAATTTTTCCTAGACACTTTGATTTTACTTATGTCTCCCACCATTGATTTCCCTCCATCCCCCACCACAACAATAACTTGCTCCAGGATTACTTTGCTCCAGTGCAGTGGTTGGCAAACTGCGGCTTGTGAGCCACATGCACTCTTTGGCCCCTTGAGTATGGCTCTTCCACAAAATACCATGGCCTGGGCAAGTCCATTTTGAAGAAGTGGCATTAGAAGAAGTTTAAGTTTAAAAAATTTGGCTCTCAAAAGAAATTTCAATCGTTGTACTGTTGATATTTGTCTCTGTTGACTAATGAGTTTGCCAAGCACTGCCCTAGTGTCTAGGACAGTGGTCAGCAAACTGTGGTTCGCGAGCCACAGTTGGCTCTTTGGCCCCTTGAGTTTTTAACAAAGGCCAGCTTAGGAGAACCCTAATTAAGTTAATAACAATGTACCTACCTATATAGTTTAAGTTTAAAAAATTTGGCTCTCAAAAGAAATTTCAATGGTTGTACTGTTGATATTTGTCTCTGTTGACTAATGAGTTTGCTGACCACTGGTCTAGGAAATCTGTCTGCCACCAGAACTATGATTACCAGCATTCCTGGTGCTCCCCATGCTCTGGGCTTTCACTTATGCTCCTGGGGCTGCCACCAGAACTACTATTCCAGGTGTTCCCCACGTTCTTAGTTTTCCCTTCATGCTCTGTCTCTGTTCCATGGCCTCCTGCTCTGTCAAGTCCTCCAAGCCACCAGCTCTCCTTCTCTGCTCTCCATCTGGTGGCTTGGGGAGCAAGTTCCACAAGCCACTCCACTCTCTGCTGGCTTTCCTGCTCTGCTCTCCACCCAGCGCCTGTGTATGCAAATTAACCCACCATCTTTGTAGGGTTAATTTGCATATGCACTCCTGATTGGCTGGTGAGCATAGCGGAGGTACAGTAAATTTACATGTTTCTTTTTATTATATAGGATGTTCTCTGGCTAATCGCTTCACTTTCTTTCATTCAGTCCTCCCCATCTCCCCTCCCCTCTGACTGTGTATCCATGCTTCTTGTTCTACTTTGTCAGTTTATTTTGTTCACTAGATTTTACATATAAGTGAGATTATATGGTATTTGTCTTTCTCAGACTGGCTTATTTTACGTAGTATAATAATCTCCAGGTTCCTCTTCTTCTTTATGGACCTTTGTGATGACATTGGGTCCACCTGGATAATCCCAAATAATCTCCTTATTTAAAGTCAGTTGATTACCAACCTTAATTCCACCTACTACTTGAATGCCCTTTTCCATGTAACCTAGCACATTCACAATTTCTGGGGACAATCACATACTGATGTGCAATTGCTATAAATCTGCTCTAACAAATGATAGAAAAAGTGTCAGTGTTTATGGAGGGGCTGATTAAATTTATTTTTATTAGATACTTATTGAATATTTATACTGTACCAGCCCTTGTTGTAGGCCCTGAGGAATATGGCAATAAGCAAGATAGGTTTCAAGCTTTTATGGAACTTACATTGCAGTTGGTTTTGTGAGGAGGTGGGGAGTTAGGGTATACAACACAACAAGTACTAACAGTTTATGCTTTGGGGGTTAAGAGGTATTATAATGCCTCTCCCTAAAAACAAATCCTCAATCTTCTAACCCCTGGAACCTGTAAATATATTTCCCTACCTGGCAAAGGAACTTGGAGATAGTAATATTATCCTGGGTTATCGGGACAGCCAAGGAAAACCACATAGTTCTTAAAAAATGAAAAAGTTGGGCAGAAGAGGCAGACAGAGTGATGTGATGTGAGAAAGACTCAACCTGCCATTTCTGCCTTTGGAGGTGGAGGAAGGAGTCAAAGAATGTGGGCAGCCCCTAGGATCCAAAGGAGACAAGGAAATGCATTCTCTAGCCTCCAGAAAGGCATGCAGCCTTGCTAAAACCATGATTTTATGGAACTCTTTGAGACTGGTCTCAGACTTTTGACCCCAAAACTGTAAGATGATAATAAATCTGTTTTTATTTAAGCCACTAAATTATGTGAGATAATTTGTTATAGCGGCAATAGACAACTGGTACAGGTAATGAGAGGAGTAACAAGCATCATCCTGACAATCATCTTCCCTAAGATACTGTATATGCCAAAAAACACCTTTTTATTCTGAAACAATTTAGAATCTTTTGTCATAAGTAACAAACCAAATCGAGATAGATAGCACAGAACAGGGAGAGTTCATTATAAGAATACAGTGGTATCTCGCAAAACCCAAGGAGAACAAAGGATATCTTCCCTTTAATTTTTCCTAGACACTCTGATTTCAGGACCTGTTTTAAGTCAATTCCTTAAAACAGGTCCTGAACCATGAGAGAAAGGATGGTGTAGATTTTTCCCTTCCACATTTTCTTCCTGTTCCTCTCTAAATAGCTCTCTAACCTATCTCCTTTAGTCTCCTCAGTCTGCCCAGTTGAATATTGTTGTTGGCTGATCAGAGTCACATGCTCCAAAGGCAGAATTGCAATGGAAACGTCTCTCTTTCTCAGACTTCCCCTTCCTCATCCTCATTTATGGCAAAAAATAATTCTGATTGTCCCAGCATGGGTTAGGTGCCTTGCCTTGGACCCATCTTAGATGTCCCAGAGCAGATCAGGGAAGAAGAAATTGTTATAAACAATGTGTATCCTCCATCATGCTTATTCTACAACTGTAGAGATAATTTTAGAAACATATATCATCTGTTTAGCCAATCTTATTCAGTATCTGTTGGAAACAAAGAATTGTGTGAGACAATGTGCAAGATACAAAGGCAAACAACAAACATTTATCCAGCATCTATTTTTATGCCCAGAACTCTGCTAAAGGCTTGGGTCACATGACACAGAAAACAGCATGCTTAAGAAATGGAGGAGAGAGGACAATTGAGATTATTATATGATGTGTGCTGAACACGTTACATCCTACTGAATTGGCTTGGATGGGGCGGAACTGGAGCAAATTCCCCAAGAAGATAATTGGAACTTGCAGGTGAACAAAGGAGGAAAATGCTTCTGAGGAAGGTGAGGATCTACAATCCCACAGTCATGAAAAATATCAGTGAAGTCCTGGCCAGTGAATAGTTCAGAATAACACGGCTTGCAGGGGGAGAAGATTCCAGTTATTCAAGGCTCCCAATCCAGCAAAGGAATCAAGGTATGCAATAAACAACAACCACAGGGTCTGAATATATCCACATAATAATGAAGTGACATAAAACACACTGAGAGTTTTGGAGGTAAACATGGGGATTTGGGGTCAAGTTTAAAATCCAGCTGGGAAGTTTAGATCTGTTTCTAGGATAGGCTGGCATTTAAGCAGTTTCATAAATAGTCTGTGGATGACTTGAATGAGCAAAACAGAGCTTAAAATTAATTAAAATGCTCCTCTTTGGTTGGAAAGCACACAAACATTATGCAAAGCAACTTAACCACTATGTCGATCACTACAGTGTAGACAGAATTTGCTCCCCAAGGTGACATGGTTTCCATGAAACTGAAACTCTGTAATGGTTTCTATCATCTTCTCTCTTTATTTCAAGAATTGTCTGTCCCTTTTATTTTTTAGAGGAAAAAGCTGTACCCTGCCAGGAAAAATATCTTGAATATCGAATGGCAGTAGGAAACCCCAGAGAAAAAGAATTTCCATCACAAAGTCTTGTCTTCTCCTGGAATCTCTGAAGTAGGCCACTGGCCCGCACATACCAAATTCCTCTTGCTTTGTTTCTATTTAAATGAATCATTTGAACCTGTTGGGGCTCCCAGTGTCTACTGGGTGATTATGAACACATTGAAGTACTGAAGGAAGCTCTCGGGACCCCATAGTTGACCTCATCATCATTTAGATTTTAATTTGATGCATCATCAATTGGAATTTTTTATTCAGACTATTCTCAAACATTACATGGCATATCTTCTGAGTCTTTTGAGAAGGGACATTATACATGCCAAGTTTGTTTCTAGAGCCCAAAGTCTGCAGTCTCTCATCCTCTCCTTATGTTACTGTGCTTACTGCTTTCTGTGTATTCATCTTAGGTTGTTGGGGGAATTTTTTTCACTTTTAATTCCTGTAAATTTAGCACTAAACCTAGAGAAAAAGGAACCCAGTGACTTCCAACCTATGTGGATGAAATTCCCAAAGACATCCTATGCCTCTGAGGATTTTTTGTTATTTGGGGTTTTTTGTTTGTTTGTTTGTTTTGTTTTGTTTTACTGTTTTTATTCTAAAAGGGAAGACTTTATCTTTTAGGACACGGGTATTGATTGCATTATTCCTTTCGACATAATCCCATACTCCTTATGCAGACAGAAACACGATTGATTTTTATAAACTAGTGGCATTTAGGTTGTGTGTGTTTTGTTTTTGTTTTTTTCATCACCAGAAGTTTTGTTTGAAAAATGGAAACCAGTTCAGAGTAATCTGTCTTTATACAGAAGTATTTCTATGGCACTTATCACAGCAGTACCTGGGCACTCAGAAGCACTATTAGACTAAAACACATACACTAGAGAGGAAAAAACAACAAACTAGATGCTAAGAAAACAGAAAGCTTAAAATATCAAGAGCAGTAAATATTCTTTGTTCATGAGGAACCAATGGGAATCTAAAGAAAATCTGAGCAATTTCTCAGTCCTTTTATTTATTGAAAGGTTTCTAAAGGACTATTCTAGACCTTTGATTCTGGTACAAAACACCACTGAGGCTTGACATGGCAATCAAGAATGGTGTATGACACTTATTCTCGCATTTTGGGTAGAAGACAAAAGAGAAAGCAGAAAAATCATCTTGAAATAACTGAGATTCCAATGGACCTCAAGGGTGTTTAGAAATCTCCAGGAGGATAGGAGGATAGTCCTTTTTTTCCTGGGTACTCAAAAAATGGGCCTGATGCCTGTGTGGTATAATATCCATGAACTGTGATGTCTGTGTTGAGATACATTTGGGGAATTAATAGTTTGATGGTTTGAAACTTGATGAACTAACTAATTTAAAGAGAAACGGACTGATATCATAAATCAAATTCCAAAATGATTTTGTAACTTAAGTATCTTGTTCCTTACTATAAAATCAGTAAAATTATAGTAATATATATCAGATGTCAATTAGGAGGGCAGAGCAGTTTGTCATGTCAAAAGCTATTTATTCCATTCTTTTAAATATATAAAAGAGAAATTACTGAATAATTGCCCAATTTTGTATCAAAAAGTTTTTTATAAAATTATAATACATGAAAATTCATATTTGAAAATAAGCCAGTTTTCCTTGGCACCTTTACAGATTTATATTATAGTTCAAGCCAACATACTGAGAAAAGGCAGATTAATGGGAAAGGAATAAATATCTAATTTACAGGAGAGTCACCACCATAAAGTTTTATTTGTATCATGATGTTATTTCTGAGTAAAAATACTTTCTGCTCCATTTCGTGGTGGGTAATCTGCCGATTCTTATGATTTTCCTCCTATTTTAACAAAACGATGCAAATATTTTGTGTGACCTTGCTATGTAGTCAGAAACACTGCTGATAGAAATTACATTTCAAGGAGAAAAGCCATCTTCACCTCGGATTTACGTCGTCGTTGGCAAATTAAAAGTATTTTAATAAGGCTGCAGTGATAGTTCAGGAATGAGATTTCAGCTGAGCTTCTGTGCCAATGAGTGCATTAACTTTATTCAAAAATAGTGTATGTAAAATGGCACACAACTGACATGAGCTGATTATGATAATGTCTTAGTGCAAATTTTTGAAAATCAGGTACTATAAAAATATACCATTAACTTTATGTTAATAAAATATTTTGCTTGATGCCTTTTAAATTATTCATTTGAAGTAGTCTAAAAATATAAAAGAACTCTTATTATCATTCAATTTACATGATTACTTTTAAGTTCACTTTTTTTTTGGTTTAACATAAACAGAGTGTAAAATTCACATCAAGCTTTGGTATTTAAAATGTGTAATTTTGATGCAAAAATTGGAGGCTGGGTTACATTTTTAAGGTTGTCATTAGTATAAATATAATTTTGACTTCTGATTTGAAACAATTTAACCCTTCAGAGAAATTATCATGTTTCCCAGGTTGACTCATTATTACTGCTTTGATTATAGATGAATTTCCTTTGTAAAAACACTTTTTAAAAAAGAATCTAAGCACTGTCTTGAAGCCCCAGGGGTTTCCACAGATGCTTCTGAAGAAATGATAAAAATTACCAAGAAAAGAGAATCTTTTTCCTCCCCCAAAACTCAGCTTTGATGTTAAGAATTAAACAGCCAAAATTGTGTTGGGCTCTTCTTGGATTTACACAGGAGGGCAGCACCCTGGCTGCCTCTCATTTTTTACAGTCCCATGGAAACCTACCATCACTTACAACAGTTGTTCCACAGTGTTAGGCACATAATGCTACCCAGGAAACTGGATTTACAGGAAAAATGGGAAGACAAGGTAGTAAAAAATGGGTAAGAACTCTAAACATGGTGAGGCTTGACTTGAGTAGGAAGGATATAAGTTAGATTTTTAGAGAAGAGATGTAGGCTTTCAAATGGGAGAAGAATTTGAATGAAAGGTTAGATTTGTCTTCTTTAGAATATATGGAATATACCAAAGCCTAATTCTGTGCACAATATAAATAATTTAAAATTTTCATATACATTTATATATACTTTGGTCCCTATGCACATATAAAACTAGTTATATAAATAATTACTTTGAGCCATATGCAATTCTAAAAATATATAGATAGATGAGAAAGTTATTCCGAAAGCCAGACAATGGCTCACTTATTTCAGAAGGTATTTTAAAATCCCAGTATTGGGAGGGAATGGAGAGAGGAAGAAAAATGAAGCAGAATTTGACCTGTAAGTGCAGTATATGAGCCTGGTGCGTCTTCTCCATATGGGCCAATGTGTGCTTACCTCATTCCCACATATTTCAGAGAACGAGGCTCTATTGCATATTATTACAGGCAACCCTGCCATCAATTATAACCTTTGGCACAGTCAGGAGTTTCTGACTTTTGCATGGCTCAGTACAACCCTGTCTCCCAAGAATGGTACTAATTTGACATGACTGGACAAGGCACCGAGAGAGGATCCCAGGAGTTTGATAGTATTTGTAGAATTAGAATCTCTTATCCTATCAAAATTGCAAGGAACCTCACAAGCTAGTCATCTCGCTTCTCACCCGACAGACACAACTTGTACAACAACTTCCTGAGGAGATGTGCATCTAAGCTCAATCTGAATAGTTAAAGAAAAAGAGAAGGTACTAGTCTTTGAGCACTACTTACTCATTCACAGACATTTCAAACATTTAAAGACAGACACCATATTTTAATATCCTTTTCCAAGGTCACATGTCTGTTCCATCATCTTTTCATTAAACAGTTTCCAAATTATCTTCCACCATCCTTACCTTCTTCAGGGCACTTTCAAGTTTTTATTTCCAATAAAACATATTATTTATGCTATGATATGGTGATCTGATGAGAACATACACACACATATCACTGGATGCTGCACTCAAGAAATTTATATGTAAGAGGGACAAGGAAACATATATCAAAGAATACCACAAATAGTCAATTGTGAACTGTGTCAAGAATCAAAAGGGAGATCTAAAAATAATCATTGGTTATCCAAAATACTACATAAATATTGGATCTGATGTGATCATGCAAAAATAGAAAAGCTATTACCTTGATCAGAATATTACATAATACTGCAGCCAAAACATTCATTTAGCATTTTGAGCTTGTGGTTAACTCAGACTCCTGGGTCTTTTTCAAATGAACTTCTGTCATGTCCCCTTTCCCCTACCTTCTACTTATATAATCGATTTTTCAACATCCACTCAAAACCATACTCTTCTGTCTGTAAAAATTCTCTCCACTTGGCTTTGGCCCAGGGGTCTAACATGTCAAAGTCATTTTTGAATCATAACTAAGGCATCTGACATATTAAGTAAACTTTTGAATGAACTGAAAATATGATATACAACACTTGATGAATACAATAAAGCACAAAACCAAAGGTAAAGCTCTGAAGTGTGCATCAATGATTTCACTTGAAGTTAATATGCTGATACACATAAAATCTCTCAATACCTAAACTTATGTAACTGACGTGTTGTTTGTGCTCATATCCACTTCTCCTTCCTCAGGAAATATATTTTCATTGAGGAACAGTTCTTTTTGCCATTTTCACTCTATATGAAGGGCTCAGTCTATACTAGTGTCATGTGACCAAATTTGGTCATTGAGAATATTGACTTCTGCTGGCTACTGAATTGGGAACATAACCTAAGTCCTTCTGGTGAGATTTAGTTCTTGACCTTCTGCACCATTGTCAGAAAGAGAGACTGTTTACTTAGAACTGAAAGTAGGAAGATTCAAGATCAGAATTGTTGGGAGTCACCAAATGGAGAGGGCCTCGCCAGCTAAGCATTCAAGTAACAGATGAAAAGTGTAGCCAAGATATAAAGAAAGAGAGCCCTGGCCTGTTTGGCTCAGCAGTTAGAACATCAGCCCACACATCGAAGGGTCACAGGTTTGATTCCTGGTCAAGAGCACATACCTGGGTTGCAGTTTCAATCCCTGGCCCCAGTCAGGGTGCGTGTGGGAGGCAACCAATTAATGTGTCTCTATCACATTGATATTTCTCTCTCCCTCTTCTGTCTCTCTCCCCCTCCCTCCCTCCTTTCCATTCTCTCTCTGGAAAGCAATGGAAAAAAATATCCTCAGGTGAGGATTAACAACAACAAAAATATATGATGGGAAAGAGCCTAAGCCCTTACCGGAGTCAAAGCCAGGTCTAGACTTTCCTGTTACAAAAACTATCATATGAACTCTTCAACTTCAGCCAGTGTGCATTAGGTTTCTACCATTTGCCAAGTATTTCAACTGATTTATCATATTATTATCTGGGCCACATTTTCCTTTTGGCAGCAAGAATATCCTGGGTGTCTTTGTCATCTATTTTATTGAACTCTCTATATAGAATCTCTAGAATACTTTATTGGCTGATCAGTTTAATAATCCTTTTGTAAGAGAAAATTAGATTTGTTTGTTTGTAATAAATGTATTTTGGTTCAGCGTGATCATCTCTTTTCTAAAACCATCTGGTTAATAATCCACTATAAAAGATTAACTAGTTCAGAAGACAAACTTCATTTTATCTTTGCCTCACTAACCATGGGAAAATTTGTATTTTTTTTCTTTTCATCTTTTAGATATTTTCTTTCTGAAGCTTTAGGCACATGAGTCCCAAGATTTTTGAGTATGAGTACCTTTTTAAAATACCAAAATTTATCTCAGACCTCCAAAGGCTTATAGGTGCACATTCCTAATTACTGTTTATTTAAAAACATACCTAAAGGCAAAATTTATTATGACTCTACTATTTCAAATAAAATTCTGTTTTATTAATCATAGCATCTCTAAACATTTGACAAGTTAATCTGTGTACATATAGGAACTATTACGTATTCAATCTGTGTATAAATCTATGTATGAATGACTTCCCATTCCCTTTCAACCTGGCCCAGGAATAAGTGGGCCAGATGGGGTAGTCTTGTTATAGCCTATTTGTTTGGCGATGACCAACATTTTATCGCTGGCCCTTTTCAAATAAATGCAAGACCTTCTGGTCCCTTTCTTCTGAAATGCCCTTCACATTTTCCTTTCAATCTCTGTGGAGGCTGCTCTTTTGACTCTGCTCAATAGGGACCTTGAAATGAAAAGTGATGGGGAAGAACATTTGGGCTCTCAAACCCACAAAGAAGCTGGGGCAGGAGCTGACACTAGAAAAACTTCACTTAGAACTAGAAAGCGGGGTTGGCCATGGGGTAGTTTGCTTGCCTTTCTCTAGCACAGAGGAAAAGAGAGACTATGGCTCCATACTCTTGGGGGATAATTACCTGACACATTGACCCTAATGAAAAGCATCACATGTGACCTTCTCAGAAGCTCTGGTGTGTGATTTTTAAGATAGTGATTCCCAAATGTGGACTACTGATAATGTCGGAATTTTCTTTCCGTCTGCTTGAGGTAGTTTATTTTTTAAATGAAGTTGAGCAAATTGCAGTTTAAGGGGAAAACACGTTTACTTTTACCTTAGTAAACTGATTGTCACATTGACGTATCACCTTTATGGTTGACAAAACCTTGAGAATATGACACATTAGCTCAAGAAGAAGAAAAAGAAGGAGAAGGAAGGGGAGGAGAATGAGAAGCTGCTTTCTCAGAATCAGATTCCTAAATAACAGGCACCATTCTTTTCCTTTAAATTAATTTTGCTGTTGTTGTTAGGAGTTGCTGTCTGTAAAAGGTTTCAGGGTAGAGCAGTGGTCGGCAAACTGCGGCTCGCGAGCCACATGCGGCTCTTTGGCCCCTTGAGTTTTTAGCAAAGGCCAGCTTAGGAGTACCCTAATTAAGTTAATAACAATGTACCTACCTATATAGTTTAAGTTTAAAAAATTTGGCTCTCAAAAGAATTTTCAATCATTGTACTGTTGATATTTGGCTCTGTTGACTAATGAGTTTGCCGACCACTGGGGTAGAGTATCCGTAAAAGATTTCAAGGTAGAGTCTGACATTCTGTTAATAATAGTTGGTAATTAGCACCTTGAATGTCAAGCCTTACTTTTTACTCCCCATGCAGCAATAAGGTACAACTTTATCCCATCTCTGCCTTAATTTTTGAGAGCATGGTACACAGTGGACACAAAACTGATCATCGTACCTAATGTCTCCACATTGCTAATGTTTGAAATCTTGGCAGAGGTTGTCTCCAAAACACCAAGGCATAAACTACTTGAATGAAGATACTTGTAGGGCATAGTTCTGAGTCAAGTTATAAGAAGTACAGTACATGAAGTTGAAGGACTTCGGAGAATCGTCCTCTTAATGTCTGGGTTAGTATGAAAAGCTAAAGATCTTCCATATCTGGGTTAAAACGTATCTGGGTTAAGGAGCCAGTTGTTTGAAGGTTGGATAGGCAAATGAATAGTTCTCAGTGATAAAGAGCACTTAAACTATAATACCAGGCCCATTATTTTTATTCTCAAATATTCTTCTAGAAAAGCAGTGGGTTGCATGACTCAGATATTGAGTCTATCGTTCCACAAATATCCCAGCTTCGTGAGACTTTGACACCTGATGCCTGACTCACTGAAACCATCCGCCAAGTTGTTTTCTTGTCTCTAATCCACTTTGCTTCATTTTTCTCCCCCCAAAATCTTTATGAGACACTTGTATAACACATATTCTTTCTGTCACTCTGAATTTGCATGTCAGGTCTATAGTCTAGGGGGAAATAGACTTCAATATGCCAGTTATTACAAATCTGAAATTAAAAATGATGGGTGAATGCCCCTTGTATTTGTGGTATTCTTCTTGTACCTTAGCTGAACTTCTTTCTTTACTCTGTTAGACGTGTGTATTCTAGGGGTAGCACAACATAATGAGAGGTATGGCGACAGAGTAGAAAGAACATGACTCATGACAGGGTTGGAAAAGTTCATCTTTTAAAAGAGACAGATAGGACATATTTTAGGCCAGATAGTCTCTGTCACAACTATTCAACTCTGCTATTGTCTATAGCCATAGACAATACCTAAATAAGTGTGCATCGTGTTCCAATAAAATTTTATTAATGGACACAGTAATTGAAATTTCATAGAATATCCGTGTCTCATGACCTATTCTTCTTTTGATTTTTTAAATGATTTGAAAATGTGAAAACATTCTTAGCTCATGAGCCATACAGAAACAGACTGTGGGCTGGATTTGGCTTGCAGGCTGTGGTGTGCCAATCCCTTGTTTATGAAAGAGAATGATATGGACATGAATCAGAGCTCTGCCATGTATATGACCCTAGATACAGTTTATGTAGTATTTCTGGATATTGGTTTAATTATTTAATTTTGTTTGTGTGTCTGTGTGTATGAGAGAGAGAGAGAGAGAGAGAGAGAGAGAGAGAGAGAGAGAGAGAGACAGAGACAGAGAGAGACAGAGAGATTGCAGGAGTATATGACATGTTATGAGTTATAAATAAAACAACTAGCATGGTCGTGATCTTATAAGGACTCAAGAACTACGACATGCCCCTGCTCTAGAAAATCAGACAACAGGTCCCTCATATGTAACCTTAAGAGCATCATCACTTAATATACACTCAATAATTACTGTTGCTGTGGAAAAGACTAGATTCCATCTCTCCTCTCTCTTAAGTTCTGAGGTCAAACAGCTTTGAATCAAATTCACTGCATGGACCTGGGGAATTTTCTGAAGTTCTTTTGCTTTTTGATACTTCATCCTAATATGAAAATAATCATTTCTGCAATTGAGGGTTGCTGTGAAAATTACCTGAAATAATGCATATAAAATGCTTAGACACTGCCTGTCCCTTGAGATTACTCAATAAATAAAGTTTTATTAATACTAATACTAACCTTCATATTATTAAATGGCTTCAGAGAACCTACTGGATAAAGTCCAAGTTACACAACTTTATTCCAACTGTCTGATTAACTAGCCTATCATAATCATCTTTCAAAATTCTCCTTTGGTACACACCATGCTTCTCTTCTACTGTACCTTCCTATCAACCTGTTTATTCCCACTTACATGTCTTTGCTTATGAGCTTACCCTTATCCAAAAATCTTTGCCCTCTCTCACTTTTCTTCAGTGATATGCTGTCAGAATTTCTACATTCTTCTGAATTCTCACCTTTACAGAGTCTTTCCTAAAAACTGTAGATAAACCTCATAGATTTTTTCCTTCAGTTTTAGTAGCAATAACATTTTTGTAGTGTCTATATAATTTTGCCCTAAAGGTATATGATCTTGTTTCATTCTCTAATTATCTCACAGTTATAAGTCTTATCTCGGGAACCAGATTGGGATCACCTGGAAAGAAAGGAATGGTGAAATCTACTTTTTATCTACCCTCTTCTCTCTAAACACCTACCTACCTGCTGTAGTAGTCACCTCAGTAGTAGTCATTTGAGTAGACAAAATCCTTACTGTTCTTGATCCTGATTTTGATCCTAAAGTAAAGACCTCAATATGATTGGATACTGTCCATCCATGGGAGGCTGTAATACACTGCCCATTTTCCCTGTTGCTTACTTACCTGTAATATCAGTGCTTGAGTTTGGCTGTTTCTGCTGTTTTTGGTGACAGAGACACACTTTACTGTTAATAGCAGTTTATTTATTTTTCAAAATTTTATGCAAATATTTAACAATACACCTAAATAAAATGTATCCTTGTAAAGATATTGAGTCTTTGGCTTCCCTTTTGAGTGTTTTGGATAGATTCTAAGTTACTCATCACATGATGTCTAGTTTTCTTCAATGAAATATATTAGGAGCCCAGTTAATTATGTCATTGAGTAGCATTTGGCAAGACTAAATGAGGACATTCAAACATAGATTTTGCACTTCTGGACACATCTCCTTTTGTTGCATTGAAGATTAGGGAGATGTGAATTCTCCTTTCCTCCTCTTGCCTTTTCTACTCAAATATTGTATATGTAATCTTTCTTCTCTTCAGAGAGAGAGAGGAAAGCCAAAGTGTGGGAGATGGAAGAGTGAGAATATGATGACATTGCTACTTTTGCCAGTGAGACATTCCTTCTTCTCAGTGCCTGTGGTCAAGGAGGTTCCAATTAAATGCCCTTCCAAGCTTGCGATTTCCTCTACCCCATCAACCACAGAGTGCACGGCAGGGTAACACATGAAGCTGCTCTGTCCTGCAGACTAGACCTTCTGGTTTCTCAATTCCACATCCCTGTGCAAAGAGGAGAGGGAAAGTTGCCTTGGTATCGAGTTGTACAGTACAGAGAATAGAAAGAGACTTAAATGCAATACGTATTTGCCAGCTCCACTGTTGGCTTTCTAACTATCTCCTGCAGGAGGGAAAGGTACAAAGCTGCTGAAATTTAAAAAGATAGGAAAATCAAGAACTGCATCTTCCTGAATAAGTCCAGTGCCCCTGAGCACTGGAGAGAATGGCATTAGAGCCCAACATTGGTCAGAAAGACTGGGCATCTTTGTGGGAGCTCTGAAAAGGAAAAAAGGACTGAAAAGGAATGCATCTCCTTATGATAACAAAAGCAAGAAAGGAAAACATTTTTCAGCAACAGCCATTCCTCCCCTACCTTGCTTTATCCTTTTGTTTGGGCAGCAATCACAGACCCATATGCTAAGCGGTGGAAGCTATTTTTCAGAAGCATTTGTCTCCTTGGAAGGCTTCTAAGCTTGTTTCATTGGCAACTGTGAAATCACCACTGGGTCTGTCGTGTGTGTTATTCTACAGATGGTTTGCACGGGTGGTTTGTTTCTACAGGATGAAATCTCCCTTTGGACTCCGGTTTGGATTTAAGAAATTCATGCACTACTGGTCTTTACTTTGTTTTGATAACATTCTCATACTGTTTCACCTGTAGAACCATTGTCTTTGGAGTTGTTGATGGGTATGAAGGAAGTAACACAGTGGAAGCCTTGACAAGTAGCATTGATGCCATAGAACATATTCGGAAGCTTCATCAACCATCATGGTAAATTCTAGTTTGGGTGGCTGACAGGTGGTCAGGCAGTTTTCTTGGTACATACAGAAACCAGTGTCCAATGGGAGCTCAAGGTAATCTTACAGAATTTCACCTAAAGGCAGATGGCAGCACTTTTGTTACATTTGTGGATTTAAGTGGGAGGGAGGGAGGCTCTTCTTCTCCACCTCTTCTCCAAAACAATCACAGTTGCACATGCAGTTCATGCCAGTGACATTTCTAGGTGCCCACGAGAGTGCAGTCCTCTTAGATACATTTATTTCAGTATTATCCCTTTAAAATAGAATGCAAAAGTATAAAATGGAGCATTCTAATTTGCAAGGGAGAGAAGTTACACTAGACCTTGTAAAGACTTTGGTTCATTTCCATTTCTTCAATTGCAAAAAAATTGAACCGATTGTATTTTTCACATGATCAGGGAGCTAAACTGTTGTGTCATGGAATTGGCTTTTTAGAGTTAGGCAGAAGTGGGTTTGAATGGCTACACAATTGCTCCCTGGTGGGTGGACTCTGGTAAAATGGGGATAACATAGCCTTATTCAGGGTTGATGTGAGGATTACACAATATAATAGATAAAATCTCAGCAAAGGATTCTCACCTAATAAACTCAGCTATTGTTTATTGGGTACTTTCTCTTTGGTAGGCTCAGCTTTTTCCACTTTACATGTCTTAACTCACCATATTGTCATCATCTCATCTTTACATACTAAGTAATACTATAACCCTCTACTCAGATGGGGAAATGAAGGCAGAAAAAGGTTAACTTTGCCAAGGAAACAAAGGAAGTAATTAGTGGCTGTGGGATTTCTACTTCTGTTCTTTATCACTGCTCCATTTTTGGCTCTCCATGTAATATATAGAAGATCAAGAGAAAATTAATTCTCCTTGCCCTCCAATTTTCTAGGTCTTTATTTACATCATCTGTAAAAACTGATATGATTATAGTAGTAACTTAAAAGAGGTGATCATTAGAAATACATGCTGAACATCTCAAAACTAAGCAAGGCTAGACCCAGTCCTATGAAGATTCCAAATTTGCAGTACTTAGTATTTATTTGGGGGTCTTGGAATATGAATTATTCTGATGCAAATGTTATTTCTAGGCAAAGCAACAGAGAGGTAATCAGAGTAGAAAAAAATCATACGAACCAACAAAACATTCCTAACCTTCTGTTTTATGAAATTCTGCATCAATCCAGATGCAGAGGAAAATCTCTGTTTTGTGAAAATGGTAAAATATATATCTTTTTAGAGGGTAACTAGAGTCAAGACATGGCTATAATTTCTGCCTCCGCAGTGTTTCACCACCTGGCTCTCCTTTGTAAGTGACCTTGGGACTTTAAGATGTTCCCATGGAGCTGTCGTGCTTTTTGTAGTTTAAACAATTTTCATTTCAGCAAAGTGTTTGGCAGCAGCCTCCCCCTTCTTGCATGTCAGTAGTACAATGCAGGCTTTTAAGCCACTCTTAACAGAATTACCCCCATGCTGTTTTCTTTTCCTGATATGTCTTTGCCTTTAGCTCATTTTTAGCACATATAAAAGGATTGTATGTTTTTTATTAGCATTCATTTGCACTAAGCATAAGTTGTGATCAAATTCCTCAATATTATTAAAGGGCAGATGAACCATTTTATGGCATGGGAAAGGCAAGAATGCATTTAAGTTTACTGTGCTTCTAAACTTTAAGTGAATGTTTTTCTTATTACATCAACCATCTTATCATCTTTGCAGATGCACGGGCCCCTTCTAACTTAAAGTAACCAGGTAACATCTGTTGACCTAGAACAGCCATAGGCAGTGAGTGTGGGTGTGTATGTGCTCATTGTTCTTTGAGGGCATCTACATGTTAAAAATAACATATTGTCAAAATCATTGTGAAATTTGCAGCAGACACTAAGATAATCTGAAGATCCAATATCAATCATCATTATGAAATCAAAACCTACAAATGGTTTTCTTTTAAAAATTATCCCTTAAAAGAGGAGACAAGTCTTGAGCAGCTACAATAATAAAAATTTTAAAATAGTTAAAATTGATTGAGGGCTTACCATGTCATGGTCACTGTTCTAAATGTGTTAGTGTATATTACTTTATTTAATCATTGCAGCAATCCAATGAGATAGGTGCTGTTATTGCTATTCTCATTTCTAAAAAAAACAAAACAAAAAAAGCCCCGCAAACAACTGAGTCTTAAAGACGTTAAGCAACTCATCCTAGGTAATTCAGCTAGAAATAGTGAAGTCAAGACTTAATCTGGTCCCATAGTCTGATCCTTTCCTCACTGGGGCACAGCTCCCCAGCTGGGCAAACCAATAGGTCAGGCATCCAAACAGCCAACTGTCAAATGTAGAATGCTATTGCTATTGCTTACATGACTAAAAGGAAAATATAGGAGCACCCTTTAACTGTTATGAAAATCAAGTCACTGAACCAGAAAGTTGAGAGTCCTAGGAGAGGCAAGGAAAAACCAAGAATGGAGACATTAAGGAAGAATGGAAACCAAGAATGGAAATGAGAAGCAGACACAGGGATGCAGAGGAGCTGGTCAGTCTGAAGAGTAGAGAACGTTAGCTACAAGGAAAGAGAAGAAAGGACAGCTCTTTCACAAATGGTGTCATCTCCATGCCAACCTCCCATCCCAGGGCATCCAGGTTGCCACATTAATGATACCTCCATCACTGGACAGATCTACAGTGGGAGCAGTTGCTGGGACTTTAGTGAAAGGGCAAGTAAGGTCTTATTTACCACTCTACCCTCTAAGTGTATGAGTCATCATTTTTACCTAATCCAACTTTATGCTAATCAAGACAGATGAGGGGAAGGCTTAATTGAGAATGACATAAAGTCATTCTTTCAAGTGCAATGGGAAACTAAACTATGCTTAGGATATACACATTATAATTTAAAATATGAGATATGTGGTTTAAAATGCATCTCCAAGCTTATAGTCCAAACTTGAAGAAAAAACAGAGTATCCCTCTAAGGAAATTACTTTTTTTTCCATATACTTTATTGATTTTTACAGAGAGGAAGGGAGAAGGATCGAGAGTTAGAAACATCAATGAGAGAGAAACATCGATCAGCTGACTCCTGCACACCCCCACCAGGGATGTGCCCACAACCAAGGTACATGCCCTTGACCAGAATCGAACCTGGGACCCTTAGTCTGCAGGCTGATCCTCTATCCACTGAGCCAAACTGGTTAGGGCTAAGGAAATTACTTTTAATGTTATCTTTGAACAAACCCATACAGGGTATCTGGTGTATAATTGACATTCAGCAGATGAGGGAGAACACAGCCAGAGTGGCTCAGTGGTTAAGCATGGACCCATGAACCAGGAGCTTATGGTTCAATTCCCAATCAGGGCACATGCCCGGGTTGCAGGCTCAATCCCCAGTAGGGGGCATGCAGGAGGCAGCCGATCAATGATTGTCTCTCATCATTGATGTTTCTATCTCTCTCTCTCCCTCTCCCTTCTTCTCTCTAAAATCAATAAAAAACAAAACAAACAAAAACTCACCAACATCTTATAAAATTAAAATAGATGAGGGAGGAAATATAAAGAAGAACAAAAAGTGGCAAGGAAGAAAGCGGTAGTGGGAAGAAAGAAGGACCAAATATGTATAAAAACTTAGGTGAGCATTGTATTCCCATTAACTTTGGTGCTTTAACATGAGACATGATAGAAAGCTAGATACAACTGTTAGAACTAAACCAATAACTCATAGAATCACCAACCCATTTAATGGGAGTTTCAGAGCAAAAACCACTGAACAAAAACACTTGAACAGTTTTAAATGGCTGATTAAACCTATCTATTTTATGTTAAACTAGTTCAATTGAACTTCAGTTAATCTTCCATAAACCCTGGATTTCTGTAAAAATAATAAGTAATTGGGAGTTGTCATTATCCCTGAGCTTTCTGATATGCCAGATATTTAACAAATTGAGTTAGAATATACTTTTCTGGCCAATTCATTGACCTTTTGGTGCATTTAATAAATGATCCATTTAGAATGGCAGACTAATAGGAAGAGAGTAAAGCTAATGTACTGTCACACAAAGTAGAGGGAGCAGAGATGGTATCCAGAACTTTTTTAACCTCCTTGATTGGTATTGATATCGTTATACATTTGATCTAACTGTGGCATCAGAATCTTAATCAGAACATTGAGGTACGATATAGAAAGAATGGGAAGCCCATTGTAACTTTAAATATCAAATGATGATGTTTTTCTGATACCCAAATCTCTTTGGATATTCAAGAGTCCTTTTATAAAACCACACACACACACACACACACACACACACACACACACACACACACACACAACTGTGAACATACATTCTAGTTCTAGATTTTCAACTTCTGGTTATACAATATGCAGGTTTTGGAGTATCCCCTCATTAAAATTCTCTTGAATGGTGCTGGGTATTTGACACTGTCCCCACCAATGGATTTGCTGTGAGTCAGAAAGACCTGTAGGTGTAGGCTTGTAAAGAGAGGATTTTACTTCTTGTGTTACTAGCGCCAGAATCCTACACCATGCTCTGACTCTTGTTGACAAGACAGAGAAAAAGAGCACCGTGGAACTAGATCATTTTCTAGGGGAGGAGGAAATTGCGTGGGAGATTGTTATTTGAGCTTTGACTCCCAATCATAGTCTGTACAAAATTGGCTGTGCTATGACTTTTCAGAAGCCTAACATGTGAATACCCTTTTCTCCATTTTTTAGGAAAAATGCAAATATCCTAAATAAAGTCAGCTAACACTAAAGGACTTTTATCAAGAAAGTAAGTTCTTAGTATAGGGGTTTTATTCAATAAACTCTGCAACCTGCTGGGTCTTATTCCTGTGAAGCCAGGACTGATGATGACAATGAATGCCTTATGCTATCCCTAAAGTGTAAACCCTTATCTAGTGTTCTGTACCAGAGTAGGCAGAAAGTCATGCATCAGTTTTAGAAAGATTTCTACTTCTGGCAATTGACAATTTAAAAATTTGGTTCCCTGGAGAGTTATGTTAACTACTTGAGAAAATTCAATTATCTACAACAACATTTGAGGTGCAATAAGCCAGTATATCGCTGTCCAAATAAATCATCCATTCTGGAAATACGTATAGAATTAAATCTGGAGTAGGTTTCAGTGTTTCAGTCCTAGTTTTGCCATTTCCAAGTTGCGTGCCCTTCAGCAAGTCACCCAAACTCTCTAAATCTCATTTTCCTCATGTAAAAAAAAATGGGGATAATAATGCTCATCTCACAGTGTTGAGGAAGGTGCATTGAAAATTCAGCATAGCGCCTGACACATTGGACATTCATCATAAATGGAAGAATTATTTTACTTTAAATGTTTTACTTTGAATGTGTTTGGAAGCAACGCTGGAGTTTCTAAACATTAATTAATGGCAATGTTATTTTCCAACAACTTTTAAGTCATGCCCTCTAAATACAATTAGGATGCCATTCTCAGCACAAAGGTATAAGTTCATCAGTCATTGTTAATCCTTCTGTGTCCCTTCGTGATCTCCAGCAGTTCAAACAGCCCCCCAAAATCCCATTTGCTATATTAAATGGAGTCCAGCTCACCTTATTGTTCCCTGCCTTGGCCATGTCAGGGCTGTGCCCACATAGCCTCAATCTATATAGCAAGTGATGACAGGGAGGATCTAATGTGTTTATAACCAGTGGGTATGCAATAGACATTCTCCATTTAATGAGCACATACTATGAACCAGGAAGTAGGATGAGTGTTACGGGTGCATGCTTTCCATTACCATGGCGTTTATTTGAATGGGTGCAAATAAGATAGCTTTAGGTTGAAGTCTTGGATCTGCCCTCATTAGCTCAAAGACTTTGGTATGCTTTCTTTTCCTCATTTGTAAAAAAGTGGATGAGGAGTCCTGGTGAGTGTGGCTCAGTTGGTTGAGCATCATCCCATGCACCCAGAGGTTGCTGTTTCTATTCCTGGTCAAGGGCACATGCCTGGGTTGCGGGTTCTATACCCAGTAGGGAGCATGCAGGAGGTAGCTGATTTATGTTTCTCTCTCATCAATGCTTCTCTCTCTTCCTTTCCCTTCCTCTCTCTCTCTCAAAATCAATGAACTGTTAAAAATATTAAAATGTGGATGACAATATGTGCACTTCCGAGGGCTGTTGAGAGGGTTCAATGGAGTAATGAATGTTATGGATATTTAGTACACTGTAAGTTTATTGACTCTGTTCCTTCTTTTGCCTCTCATGACATTCTGTTTTCCTGTAGCTTCATTGTCTGCTTCCTCTCAGTAACCCTGGCAGTCCTGGGCTCACCTTGACTGGCAGTGGAGTGGCCTATGGCTCTGACCTGGTTGTCTCTATCTACACATGTTCCCTAGGTTGCCTCACCCAAAGCCATATCTTAAGACACCACCTTGTTCCCAATAAAAGCTCTAACTTCCAACTTATGAACATTGCAGCCATACTACATAGAAAAAGTCAAATTGGCATAATACCATCATCTATCTGACATGGAAATCTAAGCTATTAAAAATGCAGGAGGAAGAGAGGAAAAAAAAGCACATGATTTAGTACTAATCACCCAAGTACCAACTTCCAAACTCAACCAAAGGAGAAGAAAATTTGGAGTGTTTACTTGACTTGCTATATCTGAAGAAGTCATGCAGTTTGTTTTTTTATGTGATAGTAGAACAGCTTATCCTTTAATTAAAATTTTAAAAACAGTTTTTGAAGGTTAAGAGTTTCATCTAAAACTTCACATCATTTTTAAGAAAAATTAATAAAAATTATAAATTGTTATAGCTCATTTATAAGAAGCTAGATGAGACCATTATGAAAAATTAGTGAAATTATCAGATGGAATAATTAAAGATCAATTGTGAAATAATCACATAATTCTAGCTATACGCTGTATTGCTCTTCATTAATCAAAGATAATCTGGAATTGCAATACTTAATTAAATGCAAGAAGGTGTTTGTGTGTTCAGTCTCTGAAAGGAGATAATTGGAGAGCACAGAAGCTGTACAGTTATCAGCTTTTGCTGATTTTTTGAGAGTCTAGAAATGTAAATTCTACAGTATGGGGGTTGGTCATTTTGTGGACTGTTGAAATCAGACTTAAAATAGACACTTCCTTTTTCAATAACAGAAGTTTTTTTCTGTTTTCAATAAATAATATTCTTCTTTTAGTCCTGGGAAAAGTATTTTAATTCATCAATAAGAAGAAAGTAATGCATCTAAACTTGGCAGATGTATTAGATCTCAAAGGCCCATGAACAAATTCCATCTCACTTTGCTTTCTTCATTGCCAAAGTAGCGACCTGCTGGCTACAATCCTCAGTGCTCCTTGAAAGAGGAAGTAATTTACTCTTTCTCCCATTTGTAAAATAAGGCCACATAGAATACTCATGTCAATCTTTATTTTTCTGCAGAAAGTGTAATAAAGTCACATCAATTTCAAATGCAATTTATATTTTAAATATAATTAAGATGAAATTTATGTACAATAAAATGCACCTATTTAAGATATATAATCATTACTTTTGAAAAATGTATACCCCTGGTTATCACCATGACAATCAAGATCTTTTCCCTCCAAAAAGGCCCTTGCGCCCAATCCCAGCCCATCCCCACTCTCACCTTTGGCACCAGGTTACCATTGATCTGCTTCTCCGATAGGATAGCTTAAATTTGTTTTTGTTATTTACTAGTAACTGGAAGCCTTAAACATGTACTATTTGGGATCTGGCTTCTTTTGCTCAGCATTATACTTTTGAGATCCAACCCTCTTAACATAGTCCTTCTTTATTCCTAAGTAGCATTTCATTGGATGAATATGCCATTATGCTATTCATATATGCTATTACAAATAAAGCTACTATAAACCCTTGTTTTCAAGACTTTTAGTATATTATAATTCAGTTTTCATATCGTTTTATGACATTTGTTCACCCTTGTTCACTGTGTCAACCAAGTAATAATCAACTTCAGTAGTATTTCCAGGATGGAGGAAGATTGATTTCCATGCTGGATGTGAAAGTATATTAAACAATAGAACTGTATTCTTTAAAAAAATAAGACTTTTACATGCATTATTTCCTTCCTTTTTCACATCATGCTTTTATATAGGTAGGAAAGATACTATTGGTATTCTTAGTTTACAAATTTGTAAACTGGGTCTTGGAGGAGTTAAGTGATTGACTGAATAGCATGCAGTTGTTAAGTGTTACAGTCAAGACCAGAACCAGTTTTACAACTTCTTAATCCAGTGCACTTTCCACTCTGCCATGAAGGAGATTTTTCATGTCCTTCAACACACATTTATGAAGTTCTTCCTGCTCGCCTAACACCGTGTTAGGATGTTAGGAACCCCATTACAACAAGAGCAGAGCCAAAAATCTGTGTGTTTCCCTCAAGGAATTTATTATTTAATTGAGGAGACAATACACTTATATGAAAAAAAAAATGAGTGCAATTGTAAGGCAATTAGTTAAAGTTGTTAGAAACATGTATTCTGTGCTGCCTTGAAAACAGGTGTTGAGTTAATAGATAGCGACATAAAGGGGGAGGCAGTTATCTGGAAGAGGTTCATGTAGGGAAGTGGTTTTTCAGTGCTAGACATTGAAAAACAAAAAGTGTGGATCGTGAGCCAAGACCGGTTTGGCTCAGTGGATAGAGCATCAGCCTGCAGACTGAAAGGTCCCAGGTTCGATTCCAGTCAAGGGCATGTACCTTGGTTGCGGGCACATCCCCAGTAGGGGGTGTGCAGGAGGCAGCTGGTCGATGTTTCTCTCTCATTGATGTTTCTAGCTTTCTATCCCTCTCCCTTCCTCTCTGTAAAAAATCAATAAAATATATAAAAAACGAAACAAAACAAAAAAGTGTGGATCGTGAAAGAATAGGTAAGACAAAAAGCCAAGTATGTATGTCTGTCTGATGAGGATCAATTTGGAATCAGCAATACTGAGAGCATTTATTTTCAGGCTCAATATATAGGGTAGGGTCAGTTGAATGTCAAATTGAATTATATAGAATTTACTCAGTTGACAGCAGGGAGACATTGTAGATTCTTAAGCAACAGAGGAGAGCGAGTGACATGGTACAAGGGATGCTTTACAAAGGATAACTGATCACAGCTTGCATAATGGGGTGGATCTAGGGATGGCCATCAAAGAGGCCAAGTTCAAAGACTATTATAGCCTGGTTATGAGGTGATGAAGACTCAGACCAAGGAGAGGAAAAGATAAGTCTAAATGTTTTTATAAAAGCAGACAAGCTATTACAGCTCTTCACTGAATGGTTTCCTAATTCAGCGGCATTCAATCAAAATTTCTCCAGAAACTAAATGTCCTTGTGCTAACAGAACCAGGTTTCATAGAAACGATTATGAAGCTATGCTATATAAGACTTGATTTTGGCCTGGAGCTCAATTCTTTATGCTAAAATCCACCACCTGTCAACCTACCAAAGGATGCACTGACTTGCTTATTCCAGCTCCTCTCTTTGGAGTAGAGTTTAAAATAGCACCCATCAGTCTTAATCACAACTATTTTCCAAAATGTTTCCCGAATTAATAAGTGCGGGATTGGAAGAACTGACCCTGTAGGGGAATAGGACAAAAATAGCTCACCCATAATTAGAAACAAAATCTCCATTCATTGAGCACTAGGAAATTGGCCAAAGCCAGCAGCTTTTCATACCGTGCTGTGTCAAGGGGTCCTTAAGGCACATGCTCCCTAAGTTCTCTCTCCTGTTGCCCAGTGGTCTGATGCACGCTTTTCTTTGGTTTCCTGTTTTAAGCCTTCCAGCTTTAGCTTTATTCACCATGCAAAAAAAAAAAAAAAAGTCTAGATCTTGGGCTCCAGCAATTAAGGGGATGTGGTGCCTTTTATAACACAAATGGAGGAACTCAGGGAAGACCTGCAATTAAGTTGGATCCTGGTAATGAAATGAACTGTCCTGATAAGCAGACTTCAGTTGAAGGTGTATGTGGGTCATGGCAAATTTAAGGACCCCCCTAATCCTATCCGTCTGCCTCATGTACACTCTCTAGATTAAAGAATAAGGGATAATTTTTTATTGATTTGGAAGCCAAAGAAGCCCTTAACCAAAAATGTATGACAATGAAGTTAAATGACTCTTGTGTTTCTGAAATGAGGCGCTTTGGTTCTCAGCACTCAAATATTGATGGTTATTTTTGGCCTGGTGCTCCTGCTACTGTTGTCTGTTTTGTTGTTACTGTTGTTGTGGTTGTTGTTGCTTCAGCCTGAATTAGTAGTAATTCATCTGAAGGTGTTTTCAGTGTAATAGGGAAAACAGAACTGTAAACACCCTAAGGCAGAATTTGAAAAGTACTGTGTATAGGTACAAGCAATGTGCTATGGAAACAGCAGAAGAAAGTATAATTCTGCAGGGGTGATCAGAGACCATTGGAGGGGTCAGATGTATTAAGACTGAGCCTTGAAGGTGGAATTCTCATTTAATCCCAGGCAAAGGAAAGCTGATGAAGGTTTTTGAAGGGAGAATCTGACCTGTGTTTTAGGAAGATAGCACTTGCAAAGGTGTGAAAAACGGGCAGTGTACGGGATAAATTAGAGGCATGGAAAGGATAGCAAACTTGAAAATGCTATTTCTTGTTGATTGTTTTGTGAGTTTATGGACCAAAAGTATGAGGGAGGCAGAGATATAGGAAGGAGGCTGGAGTGATGTGGGGAAGGGTTATGGGAAGCCCTTGATCGGTGTAACATATCCAATCCGTCAACAAATACTATGATGCAATACTCCCCCAAAGTAAATATTGGAACTCTTCCTGGATTTGAATCCTCAGCAGTATTTCTCACAGTGGAACCATCTCTGCTTCATAAACTTCTGCCTTCTCTTGAATCTCATGACTCACTCTGGTTTTCCTCCAACCCCACAGAGTTCCCTTCTCACTCCTCCACATGCCTGCTGTGCTGCTTGGCCACAGATGTCTCCAACCTTGTCCCTTTGCAGCTACATACTCATGTACTCTCATGCCTTAAAACACCACCCAATTCCTTAAAAATGCCACATTTGTATTTACTGTTTTTACCTTATTCCAAACTCCAGACTCATACCCCAAACTTCCAATCTGACATATTTACATAGAAGTTATAATAGGCATACCAAAATTAACATTTTAGCCATATTTTCCTCTACAAACTTGCTCTTCCCTGCGTTCCTCCATTTGTGTTATAAAAGGCACCACATCCCCCTAATTGCAAAAGTCCAAGATCTAGACTTTTGTTTTGTTTTTTTTCTTTCTTTCTTTCTTTCTTCCAACTGTCATATTCATCAGTAAGGGCTGTGGACATTACCTCCCAAATCTCCTAGATCTCACATCTGTTCTCCATCTCCACTGCCCTCACCCTGGACCCATCATTGTAACTTGTGCTTGAGCGAAGATTGATGAACTGGTCTAGATATGGTACTTCGTGACCTCTGCAATCCGTGAACTATTGAAGAGCCAGAGTGATCTGTGCAAAACCTAATTTCAATCATGCTATTTCCTTTTACTTAATGTCCAAACTCTTAGCCAACTTCAAAAGCCCTATTTCTCTGGCTTCATCAACTTTCATTCTCCTCTCTCCTATTTCACTCCAGTCACACCAACTGTTTTTCTTGTCCTGGACTATATCAAGCTTGTTCCTCCTAAGGATACTTTGTGGTCACTTTCCTTATCAGTCAATGCTTGGTTTGGATGTCCTTTCTTTAGAGAACGCTTCTTTCCTAGTCTCACAGTCTGAAGTCCCCTTCTCCTCTCCCCGTATCACATAACCTGACTAGTTTTATCTTTTATTTACTTACTAGAGGCCCGGTGCACAAAATTCATGCATGGGTAGGGTCCCTAGGCCTGGCTGGCAATCAGGGCTGATCTGTGGGGCGACTGGTGAGGTGATCTGGGAGCCCCCGCTGGCACCCACTTTGACCAGCCTGACACCTCCCACTTGCTTGCCCCACCCCCCACTGCCACCACAGGTTGCCTCCCTCTGTGGGACAACCAGCGAGGCAATCAGAGGACTCTACCACCCCCCGCTGGCTCCCACCTTGGCTGGCCTGGGGCCTGTGGGCTGTGGGCAGCTCCTGCATTGAGCATCTGCCTCCTGGTGGTTAGTGTGTGTCATAGTGACTGGTCATTCCACTGATCATTCCACCGTTCAGTTGACTTGCATACTAGGCTTTTATTATATAGGAGGATTCATTCTTCCACTCTGCTCCCTCTAATTAGAAATTAAGCTTTAGCCCTAGCCGGTTTGGCTCAGTGAATAGAGAGTTGGTCTGTGGACTGAAGGGTTGCAGGTTCCATTCCGGTCAAGGGCATATGCCCCTGTTGCAGGCTCTATCCCCAGTAGGGGGCGTGCAGGAGGCAGCCAATCAATGGTTTTCTCTCATCATTGATGTTTCTTTCTCCTTTTCCCTTCCTCTCTGATATCAATAAAATATATTTTTAAAAAGAGAAAGTAAGCTTTATTAGATCAGGAGTCTTGTGTGTGGTTAAGACTCTTTCCCCAACATCTAAAATAGGGCCTAACACATAGTAGTTGCTCAATAAATAAAATTTAAATGAATGACTCTTTAATACTGCCAACCTATATCTAGCTCACAATACTTCCTTGCTTGGACTACAAGCCAGCTTACTACTTTTGTCACTTTACTATTCAGCCCCTCTAATTCACTCCATTCCCAGGAGCTTTTAAAACTGTATCCCTCATAAACATGTGCCATACAGGATGTGACCACATCTACTTCTCAAGTTCAGCTCCTGCCACTCTCCTCTTAGCTCAATGTGCTTCTCTATTCCACCCCCCTCCTCCTAAATGCACAAATAGTGGATGAGGTTGGAGATGGTTTCACTATATTTTTTAGTCATCAGTATTCAGGAAAGCTATTGGTTTTCTGCTCTTGCAACCTCACCACATTACCTGTGCACCTTGCACTGAAATGTTTTTTCAGGCTCCTTTTTAATTTGTAAAGAGAAGGAACAGGAGGCCCAAAGGTGATTACCAGTCAGAGCAGTTCATCATTAAAAAGGTCTGAGACTTGTGGCAAACCGATGACTAGGAGATACAGGTCAAATAGATTTTGCACTATTCAGGCTGAGGCTGAACTACAAAAATTAAATAGCACTCTAATTAACCAGAGTAGTTAGCACATAATTCAGATCTCCAGAACTCCAGCAGATTGTGAATTAAAAACATTATATAATGTGCAAATAACAACAACAAAAATTCCTGCTCTGGTTAGTTTTTCATATACAGGCTTCAAGGATGAGAAAACATTACACATTTCTGCAAAACCAGAAATAGTCTTACTCTAAAAAGGTGACTTATGTTTTTCAAAGACAATAAAGGATTAACAAGTTTTGCATTCCATTGTTATGCGCTGCACATATCCTGATTTGGACATTTTAGGACTACACCAGGTGAATGAAAAAGATAGGAGATAAGGTGAAAACAATACTCTATGCAAGTTTATAACAAAATCTGACTCACTGATTGCTTTCTAAAGGAATAGAGTATCCATTCACCACCAATTATAAGTTAGCACAGTGGAATGCAATCTAAATGTACTTCATACTTGCTAAGCAAAGAAAATGGTGACATCAACAAAAATCACTTAAATTCCTGATAAATAGATGCAAAGCATGCTAGGAAACTTTTAAGAGAGACTGGTATGAGAGGACAATGGAAAATTTTTGAAATTATAGTGTCTGCCCCTAAAATAAAAAATGAAGTCTGCTTTTGCTGTTGCACAAAAGAAGCATTAGGAAGTCACCCTAAAATGTGGGCAAATAGGGCAAATACAAAAGCTGAGACATGGAGCAGGCAAGTGCTTGCTTTCGAAGTTAAAGAAAATACCAACAAAAGGAAAATATAGCAAAAGTCTGTGTTTTCAAATATGTAAATTCCAAAAGTCAACGAGGGTTAATTTTACATTTTACAATATCACTTCACTTTTTAATTTTATCCTAAAAATAATGAGGCTAATAATAATAGCTTACATTTATTGAGCTTTCAGTGTGTCAGGTACTATATTAAACATTCATTATTCTGTTAATGCCTATGGCTCCATGGAAGTGAGAATCACTCTCTGTTTTACAGATGAGGAAACTGTGATACACAAACATATAGTAAATTGGCTCATAAATAGTAAAGGGTGAGTTATGAATCTAGGGGTTTCTGGTTTCAATATCCAGGTTTTTAACTACTACCTTCTGCCAACTCCCTAATTTAAATTACTTAAATGTTAGACTCAAAACCATAAAAATCCTAGAAGAAAACACCGGTAGTAAATTATTGGACATTTCTTGTAGCAATATTTTTTTGTGGTATTTTGCCTCAGATGAGGGAAATAAAAGAAAAAATAAACAAATGGGACTGCATCAGAAAAAGTTTTTTGCACAGCAAAGGAAACCATCAACAAAATGAAAAGAAAACCCACTAAATGAGAGAACATATCCTCCAATGATACATGTGATGAGGGGTTAATATCCAAAATTTATGAAGAACTTATACAACTCAACAACAACAACAACAACAACAACAAAAACACACACCAAAACAAACAAACAAACAATCTAATTAAAAAATGGGCAAAGGACCTGAATAGACATTTCTCCAAAGAGGATACACAGACATGAAAATATTCTCAACATCAAAAGTCATCAGAGAAATGTAAATTAAATACACAATGAGATATCACCTTACATGTCTCAGAATGGCAGTCACCAATAAATCAACAAGTGCTGCTGAGGATGTGTAGGAAAGGGAACCATCATACACAGCTGGTGGTAATGCAGATTGGTGCACCACTGTGAAAAGCAGTATGGGGTTACCTCAAACAATTAAAAATGGAACCGTCTTATGACCCTGTGATTCCACTTCTGGGAATATATCTAAAGAACCTGACACACTAATTCAAAAGAACATATGCACCCCTATCTTCATTTCAGCATTATTTACAGCTAGAGGCCTGGTGCACTGGGGGAGAAGGTCCCTTAGCCCGTCCAGTGCCCTTTTGCAGTTTGGGAGCCCTTGGGGGATGTCCAACTGCCAGCTTAGACCTGCTCCCAGTGGGCTGGTGGTCAGTGCGTGTCATAGCAACCGGTTGTTCAACTATTTGGTCAATTTGCATATTAGCCTTTTATTATATAGGATAGCCAACAATTGGAAACAGTCCAAGTATCTATCATTAGCTAAGTAGATAAAAAGTTGTGGTACAGCCCAGCTGGCCTGTCTCAGTGGTTGAGCATCAACCTCGACCAGGAGGTTAAAGTTTGATTCCCAGTCAGGGCACATGCACAGGTTGTGGGCTTGATACCTGGTGGGATGAGCAGGAGGCAACCAATCGATGATTCTCTCATCATTGATGTTTCTATTCCTTCCTTCTTCTCTGAAATCAACTTAAAAAAACATATATATATTTTTTAAAAAGCAGTGGTACATTTACACAATGAGATACTACTCAGCCATTAAAAGGAAGGAAGTCTTACCCTCTAACAGCATGGATGGAACTGGAGAGCATTATGCTAAGTGAAATAAGCCAGTCAGATAAAGTACCATATGATTTCACTCATATGTGGAATCTAATGAACAAAATAAACTAAAAAGCAAAATAGAGACAGACTCATAGATAAAGAGCAGGCTGACAGTTTTGGGGCATGGGGGGCTGGAGGGGTGAAGGGGTTGAGCAAAAAAAAAAAAAAGGAGACAAAACGCATGAACATGGGTAACATTGTGGTGATTGCTGGGAAAAGGGGGTTGGAGCGGTAGCAGAGGGTATAGGGGAGATAAATTATGATGGAAGGAGACTTGATATGAGGTGGTGAACACACAATACAGTGTACAGATGATGTTTTGTAGAATTGTGCACCTGAAACCTGTACAATTTTGTTAACCAGTGCCACCCCAATAAATTAAATAAAATGAAAAAAAAATTATACCTTTTCCATGGAAATGACATGAACAATGAAGTAATCTAAAAGCTGCTCATATGAATCACTTTAAAGGATTATTGCCACTCATAATGTATAGCTCACTTGTAACTTTATGTGATATCAATCTTTGGAGAAGTGGCTTAAGTATCTTTCTTTTTGTCTATTTCAGAATACTATTCGCCCCAGGTCACAATGCTAATGTAGAAAAAGAATTCTATATTCTGTTCCCTTCTGTGCACAGTTGTCCTACAATGAATGGTCTGGGTCCCTGGTGTAACCTAGGCTTTAGCCCTTATAAAAAATAAGAGAGTAATTCCTAGATCTTGCAGATTGACATTTTTCGTGCTATATTTTTTTCTTTATGGCTTGTATGAGTGGAGGCATTTTATGTTCAATTAAAAAATTATTTGAAGTTTAAAATATTGAGGGAAATTACAGTGGAAGTTTTTACTCTCCATAGCCTATGCCTGTTGGCTCATTTGTCAGACCAAAACTTTTTTTTAGAATAAAATTCATCTTAAAGGGAAACACATTTTTATGTGTAGGGATGTGGGGACAAAATTTTATGGATTTTAAAAAATATCTTTTAAAAATGGATCTCAAATTTAGGTTTATAATTTAGGTCTATATTGTTAAAAATTGGATAAATTATAATATTAGAGCCTTCAATTTTCTGTAACAGACAACAAAGTCTATAGTTTCTCTCACTTTAAATGAAGGACTGCTTATCCTTGAATGATTTATTCATTTATGCAATAAACAAATAGTTATTAAGTACATGTTATGTTTAAAACACTCCTCTAATGATAAACAGTATAATTTTATTTTCATTATAGAGCTAAAAGTCTAGTCATAGGGGGTGGGAGGAGGCACACACAATAGGTTATTTTAAAATAATAACAACAGCTATGGGGAATATAAGCAGGATGGCAAAGGAGAATAATACTGACGAATGGCCATTTTAAAAGGGTGGTCATTGAAGGTGTAATATCCAATCTGAGACTTTTATGGTAAGAGTAAGCCAGGCAAAGTTCTGGGGAAAGAGTGTTCAGGCAGAAGTGAAAGGGCAAAAATCATAAAATAAAAATACATGTAGTGTGTTTGAGGAACAGAAAGAAAGGTAGGGCACCTAGAGTGTAGAAAATGTCAGCTGCATGTTGAGATGTTGTAGAAGATATAATTGAGGGACAATAGGCCTTGCTAAAAGTGGAGATTTTATTTTAATTACAATAAGAAACTATTGAAAGGTGATTTGCAACTTGGAGCTATTCGATGTATCTAAGAACTTTCGATTTCACACTCCAAGTACAGTTTCTGTCCAACTCTAACAAAAGCAAGATATGAAAAAAGATGAAGAGTGCTAGAAGACATAGAGCTACATGGAAACTAAAGCTTAAGCTCTCATATCCAGAAACCACTCATTGAGATTCAGTTTATACATTGAACTTATTGACTGTGTCAGATACTATTTTAGGCACTAGGGATACAGTTTTTGAACAAGGTGTTGTGTGTGTGTGTGTTTGTCTATGTCACATACACAAACACACACACACACACACACACACACACACACACACACACACACACACACACCTTGTTCAAAAACTGTATCCCTAGTGCCTAAAATAGTATCTGACATAGATACTATTTTGTTTTTGGGTTTTTTTGCCTTATATTCTATGTCATAGAATAGAGGGAACATATTATAACCCTGAGCATTTACTGAAGTTTCTTTTTAATAACTATCTTCTTTGTTAGTCTTTAAGCTTCAGGACTTGACTCTGTTGTTGATCAATTGTGATTGCCCTAGAACCTATTAAAATTCTCAACATATAATAGGTCCTCAATAATTCTTAACTGGACTGAATTGAACTGAAAATTATCATGTGAGATTTCATCTCATTGATACACATTATATAAATATATCTACTCTTTATATTCAAAACCATGTCCCATTTTTGAACATGAACATATTGAAAAATAATTTGTTTTCAAAAAAGGTTCTATGGTTTTACAGGGCTGTGCTGTATTAGTCACTGTATTATCCTTCTTCTGTGTCATGCAGTCTACATTACCCTTGTGATTTTAAATCTCTGTGAAGATATCTAATTTGGTAAATTATGTGACGTCAGTTAAACCCAACTTTTTTTTTTTTATCAATGAATGTTTTGATAGTCACCTAAACATGCCTTGTTTTGTTTTTGCATAAAGGAAGTCATGAAAAACCTTTGTGGTTTTCTATTTCCATTTATATAATTATTGGTATTTTGATCTGTAGAGAGCGCCTGGGAAGGCACATGAGCATTTCTTTAATTATTGTCAGCTGAATCCAGTGGCAGAGCCATGTCCTGGAAACACACCTTGTCAGAGGCAGGTGTGTTGTCAGCCTGACCTTCAGCTCAGGCACTAGGGGGTGGGTTTCATTATCTGAATCCAGCCAAGCACCAGGAACAAACACAATTATCCGGGCCCACCCAGAAGTGACGATTACAAAAAAGCCACAAGAATGCACATAATCTCCTTTGTCTTGGTCTATAGTAAAACTTCCTGGTATTTTGCTGTATAAAATAAACGCGCTGTGTCGGCTCTGGGTCACTGTCTCTCCATCAGAGGACAGCTGTCCCACCCGGCCCCAGCTTTTTCCTTCTATCTCTGTGTCTGTCTCTTTCATTTTCTCAATCCCCAGCCACCCCTACTCAGGAACTGGACCACTCTCTAGCCTCGCTGGATGTGGAAAAGAGAGAAATATTTATATTGATCTTTCCCCTGGGCTTTCCCTTCACTCTCTATGACCCAGGGCTAAGGAACTGTGGGCTGGTCCTCAGAAGTGTCCTGGTCTCTCTCATTGTTTTCATCCAACAACTCTGGAATGTCTTTTCTGTCTTCTTATTCTCCTTCCTACTAATTTACACTCAACCTTTGGGCCTTATTTTAAATTGAATCTTTTTAATAAGCCTTTTTTTTTTACCTCCCCTATCTGGGATAGTAGCCTGTGTTTCTCCTATTACCAGCTATTGTGATTTCTATTTGCTCTTGGTTTATTTTCCTGGACTATAAACTTCCTGAGGGCTGAGACTAGTTCTTGTTACAATTCTCACTCCACCTCCTAACCCAGTGACTGCCAAAGAGTAGACCTTTAACAAAAATCTACCTAGTGAACAAAGTAATGGAAAAATTAGCTGCCGTTTTCTAAGGCAGATCATACTTTATTTTCGTCTCGTTGTCTGGTACATTAAAAAGGGTCTTTGTTCATATATGTGAATTTCCCAGTCTCCTGAGTTTTATTTTTATAACTCCTTTTATTTTTCATTGCTTGATACTTAACCTGCTACTTAGAGCCATATAGCTTTTAAGTCTGAGGTGGCAAAGAAAGAAAAGACAACCTAGTATTGGTATCAGTCTGCCCTTCAGACTCATTTCTCAGGAAAAGCATGCAGGAAGGAGTAGTGATCTAAGCAGGCAAGTGTGGTTAAGGAAGGGAATGGGGAATCGTTTGCACATTCACTTTTATTCCTCTGATAGTCCAGCTTACAATAGCTCTTGTTTGATTGTTGGCAATCAACGTGCAAGAACTGTGGTTTTTATTGCCTTTATGCAGGAAATCAGTGTGGCTGTGTAAAAAGGAGTGAGTAATGGTGTTTTCATCTCATGAATAAAGACTGTGTCTTGATGTTGCTGACAAAGAGCTGAAATAATTAAACCAATGATATACTTCCAGGGAAATATAGGTGAACAAGATACTTATCCTTTTTTTTTTTCTTTTTCCCTCTCCCAGCTCTTTACCAGTGTTCAGTTCAACCCAAGGAAACAGGAACTGAGGAGGAAGGAAGTAATTGACATTCAAAGACTCTATATTTAGACACCTTTACACTTTCTTTTGCTTCTAACAAGCAAGGATTTTTTTTCCCCAAACAAGCTTTTGATTAGCAGGTGAGTTTAATTGATATGTGGGTTTCTCAGAAGGGGAAAGGACCTGGTGTGGAGGAGTGGGGAGGGACTCCATCAGTCTCTCTCACAATAGAAGGCCATTAATTCATTTGCACCTGGATGTTTTGAAGGATCAATTTACTGTAGCAAAGAAAGAAGGTAGAGAATCAAAAGGTTGGATTCTGTCAGAGAAGAAAGAGAGGCACTATAATTTAACATGCTATGTAGATGATTTAAAACTTGGAAAAGTGTTGTTACTGATGTCCAAATACAGAAACTAATCTTTTTGTGTGTAGTAAGGTTCTGAGTGCTGATAAAAGATTAATGTTTCGGAATCAATGAAGTCCATTTTTAAAAAAAGTTTTTCATCTGCAGGAAAGTAAAAAAAAAAAAAAATTAAACAAAACACATTTAAATCACTTGTATTGGACTTAAAAGAGTATTTTATTAATGTGATTGAATGTGAGGATGTTTTAAAAGTTAAATGCAAAGTGGTCTTGCTTTTTATCCAGACAGGCGAGGACACGTTTCCTGTGTCTACTTTTGTAAAGTGGGAGGTTGCAGGAAGCATGATCCATCCTGAATCAGCAACCATGGTTGCATGCAACAGAAACCAATAGTGACTAATGTAAGTGGAGAAAAAGAATACATTGAAAGCATATTGACTATCTCACGGTATCAAATCTAAGGCTGAGCAATCAAGGCTCCCAAAAGGATAGGAACTGGAGAAACTCTGAAATCTAGATAGCAGAAACTAGTGGAGGGCCTCTTCAAGGATTTGTCAGAAGAATGACTTCAGGAAATAGGATGTTATCTGGGATGCTTGATTCATATACCCACCTATTGACAGGGAGGTGAGTGAGATACTTCAGTTGTACCAATATTATCTATAGTGAGGGAGACATAGTTCAACTAAAAATGTTCTGGTTGCTGATACAACTTCTGACCTACTCTAAAACATGATGTATGGGTATAAATACGCACATATACATAGCTTATAGCCTATGCAGGCATATGTAGACATTCATTTTTGCAAAATTGTAATTGCCAATTTTCTTCCAGTATTCCCGCATCAATACCTGTAACTGCTTCAGGTTCCTGAGGTGTTGAACAGGCATGTGGAAACTCTGCTGCATCACACCGTGTTAGATTTCATGTTCTCCACTAGCCAGAGTGGAAGATTGCCTCCCAGAAGAAAATTCTCCTTAGATTCCCCACAGTTAGCAACCTTTAAAAAAATGGCTGCACTTTCACCCTTTAAGATGCCTTTTCATATGATTTGAAATTTATTCTTTAAAAAGCCTTAAATAATAGCCTGGACACTGCTGAGTTCACCACAGAACTGTCGGGGATTTTTATTTATTGGACAAATAGTAATTGCACAGAACAGAGTCCTAGGAGAGAAGCAGGCTGCATAAACATCCCCTACTTCTAAATTTCTGCTTTAATGATGAGATTTTTAGTGTGTGCTATTACAATAAAAATAATTCTTTGTGATAATAGGAAGGGGTAGTTTGTTATTTAAGAATGAGCCATCCTCTTCAGGATAAATTTGGGGGACTCATATCCCTACATCTTATACCCATATATTTTGAAGTCTATATTTCCTTTTCTTTATTAGGAATCCGAATGAGTGAGGATGTTTTGAGGACTGTTGCCTGACCTCATGCTTAGTTTAAATGGAAATGCATTACTCTCTTTGGCAGAGTATTTAGATTCGTAACTTGGCTAACCTGGCTTACGTTAGAGGTACTTTGTGTATTTCTAAGGGAAATCTGAAGAGAACATCATATCCAATTACAGTTCTGCCTCATATGATTTGTGGCCCTCTCCTGTATCTTTCTGTAGAACGTTAGCAATGCAAACTCTCACAGCAAGCAGCTCCCCGAGTCTAGTGTGTGCTGACGATAGGAAGGTGATGAAAATAAGAACCCTTGAATGCTGTAATTGGTGATCCAGCCTCCCAGACTACTGAAAATTAATTGGCCAGATGTTCTCTACCCTACTGTAATGGGGATAATGGAGGAGACTGAAGTTTCAGCCTTCCCCAGGTGTGCACATTTGAGCAGCCAAAAGTGATTATGAGTGACATAATGACAGGAGCAGTGCCCATGTTCCACAGTGCCCTTGTGTATCTGTTATATATTTAGGAATTTCCCCTAAGGCTCTTCAGAGATATGAAATTAGACAAGGAACAAAACCAGAAGACCCTTAAAATAGAAAAAAAAAAAAAAGAGGCCTGGAAGTTGTGAATATTGTATTAGGTGTATTGTAATTGTATCGTTATTTAAGGTTACATGTATGCCTGTCACAGTTAGCTCTTATAATCACTTTACATTTTGTGATTAACCTTCACAACTTTTTAGGTGAGTACTTGTACCATCTCTGTGTTTTAGGTGAGTCAACTGACATTCAGAGAGATGGAGTCAATCTCTCACTGTTACACAGGAAGTTAGAGAATAAATCTTCAGGATCTAACATCAAAGCTCATAGGCTTACCGACTAAGCCCTATCTTTTTCAAAATGCCAGGCTGCTTACCTCTCTAAGACACAGACACTGTGATAAGCCCATTACCAGAGTTATCTCATTTAATCCTCATAACCACCAAGAGAGGTACATACCACTGTCCCCATTTCACAGACGAAGATATAGATGCTACAGAATTGTGGTTAACTTGACCAAGGTGACATGCTATTACACAACAGAGAAGGTGCTCAAATCAAGTTTTGTTAGACTCCAAAGCCCGGGTATTCTCCACAGTGAAGCAGTGCTATGGAAAAGCTCTACCTTCTGGATGTGAAAATATTTCATCATTACTTTGATCTAAGTCTGATTTCCTTTATTGTCCTTATTCACATGTGTACAGTCACAGCAAAAGTGATTATCCTGTCATCTTCTTCCATGCTGTATTTCCTTGAGCTTCCATTTTGAATGGAGCCCAATGCATCGCCTGTTTATTCCAAGCAGTTACCCTCAAGGACTATTTAGGGAGAAAATGTTGTTCTAATAAAACAGCATAGCTGTCTCAAAGAGCTTTTAATCCATCTTTTTAAAAGATGTGGACTTTCTAAAATAATGTCGCCCCCATTTTTCTTCTATGAAAGAAGATATTTCAAAACCAGGAACACCTATCATAATAAACCATTAAGAGGACTCCAGTCGTTCAGTGTATTTTTAGAATTTCATATTTCACCAAATGTTGTTATCTATAATGCATGGGAGTGGGATAGGTTGGGATAAGATTCTGTCTTGTTAGTTTTCTCATCTTAATGGATTTTCCTTTCTACATAAATGCCTTTTGCAAAAGACTATGACCCTTAATATCAATTGGCTAGTGTGAAAGAAGGAAATTTCCTGGAAACTAGCCTCACTGATCTAAAAATGAAGCATTAACAAAGAAGTCTATACCTCCAGAAGCAAAAGGAGACCTTGAGTGATCATTATTTTGGAGGATTTTATTCAGTATTTCTGTCCCATGTCACACGTAAAGAGAAAGCCTACACTTTTTTTTTGTGCCCTTTGAGCATATACCATCTGTTTCAGCTCCAGGAGGGTCCAGGGTTCTATTTTTCCTTTCATCCATTTCACAGGATCCTAAATTTGAGTGTAACATTACACTGCTATACTTGAGTCTATAAATTCTAAAAATTAAAACTGGGTTGTTTAGTGTAATACTTTAGTTCACAGGGCATTTAAATATATACATGTAGCCCTGGCCTGATAACTCAGTTGGTTAGTCCATCATCCTAATATGCCAAGGTTGCAGGTTCAATCCCCGCTTGGGGCACATACAAGAATCAATGAATGAATACATAAATAAATAGAACAACATATCAATGTTTCTTTGCCTTTCTCTGTCTCTGACTCCCCCCACCTTCCTCTGTCTTAAAATCAATAATATATAAATACATGTAAATGAAAATTTTCCCAAGTTAAACTTTCAACAATATGGTGAGAATATACTTTACTGTTCTGCCTGTATTTTTACTTCTTATTCTTCATAATTTCACATATTTCTTACGGTTTTTACTCTTACCTGGTGTCAATTGTAGTCTATATGTTCTAGTTGATGAACCTTCTTGAGGACGGATAATTCCTATTCTTTCTTCTTTTCTCAATTTATTTTGCATTCATAAAGCCACTTAATTATTCCTTTTCAAATTAAAGTGAATGTAATTTAATGCTTTTCAAGAAACAGAAAGAGCCTCATGTTGCCTCCATAAGGGCAAAGGTCAATGTTAAAGATGAGCATGATTAGTAAGGAAAATTTGGAGGGAATCCTAGCTTGTGTCTTTGTTATTTTTTTCCTCAGAAAATTTTTTATAGAATGACAAGGCTTTATATATACATTTTAAAATCATAAACAGCTAATTTATATTATATAAGTAATATATAGGGAGCACAAATTTACATTTATACATATGTATATAAGCTAGCATAAAATAACTTGATCAAAGCATTATTTCATATTTGTGTATTTACATAACTAGGTAAAATTATTGTTATGATAGATTATAGGTAGATATAGCAAGTTTTTTGTGTTTTATTTTCTAAATGTGTGTATGTGTGTGTGTGTGTGCACGCGCGCGCGCGTGCTAATGCTCATTGCATCAAACAGCACTTATAGCTTAGCTCTAATCTTTTATGAGGACATATGTGAGGCAAAGGGAACATCCAAGTTAATAGTCCCAGTATTAGCAGCAACCACACCTCAGCTGGACTTCCTGGGCTTCAATATCATCTGAGTGCAAGGGTAATAATAATTCTGAAGGTTAGATGGCCACTAGTCTCCACTAAGGGTTCCCTACTAGAGACCACATCAATCGAGTTTTAGAGTGCTGAGAGAGTCCTGCTAGCATTCTTTAATGACATCTATGAGATAGCCAATTTCTCAACTACTTGAACATGTTGTGTTAATTTTGATTACTTTTTAGTAATCAGATGACTAGGACAAATACACAAGCAATGAATTCTTCAACAGATTCTACAAAATGGTTGTTTACTTGAGCCAGCCAATAGACTTCTACTGCTTACTACCTTCAATATTTAACATCAATACGGTCTGGTGGAAAATTGCAGAGGTAGGCCATAGCTGGTTTGACTCAGTGGATAGAGCATTGGCCTGCGGACTGAATGGTCCCAGGTTTGATTCCAGTCAAGTGCATGTACGTTGGTTGTGGGCACATCCCCAGTAGGGAGTGTGCAGGAGACAGCTGATCGATGTTTCTCTCCCATTGATGTTTCTAACTCACTATCCCTCTCCCCTCCTCTCTGTAAAAAATCAATAAAATATATTTTTTTAAAAAAAGAAAAGAAAATTGCAGAGCTAGAACTAGCTGACTATGTAAAATCAGAGCATTTTAGAGGGAGTGGCTATGGAGGTGAACACACTTGGGTGTCTTTGAGGTGCAAGTTCCTCTGGCAGGTACATTAAGTCCCTGACCTCGTTTAGCCCTCATCCTTAAGGGAAGATTGATTATCTCCAGTTTCCAGATGAGGAAACTAAAATTGAGAGTGATGAGGTGACAGGTATCCCTGTTTACTCTCTCCCCTCCCTCACCCCTCAAATGCAAGCTTTATAAGTACTGGGGCTTTGTTTATTTTATTCATGGTTGAACCCTGGAACCTGATGCATTCATTAAATTTGTTCCACAAAATACAAACACTCCCTGTCCTCTAAGAACTAACATTATGGTGTAAGGAGACAAAGAATAAGCATAAAAATATGTGAATATATATTATTAAATGAAGAAAAGCTATGGGAAATAATGTGTCTCTGAGTATAGGGAGGAAGTTGTCAAGGACATCCTTCCAGAGAAAGTAAAATCTGAACTGAGATCTGAGGACATGCAGGAGGGCACCTTAAGGACAGTCAAAGGAAAGAGTATTTTAGGCAGAAGAAACAGCTTGTGCATAGGTGTGGGGGTGGGAATAGGACTGACAAAGTGATAAACAAAAAAATTATTTAAAAGGTATTGATACACTCACAGATTTTTTTTAAGTATTAGAGTATAAGGCTTGAATGCCACCTACGCAGAAATAAGGCCTATAGTTACATGGACATTAAAAAACATAAATAAAAAGTTCTCAATATGTCAAATTTAGCAGCAGAGTAAGAATGTTGATCTATGATATTAAGGAAAAGGGAACATTTTTAATATGACATGTGACAGAACATTAGCTCATTTAATCCTCACACCCCCTTTTGTGAAATGTGAATTATAGATGAAAAAAAAAACCCTGAAAGTCAGAGGTGTGAATTAATTCTCCTAGGTCCCACAGATGGTGACCAGAATCTAGATTCCAATCCAGATTTGTCTCATTCTAAAATCCACACTTTTTTCCATTTTACCAGACTGCCTTTCCAAATCAAGTAGGTGCAGTCCTTCAGAAAAAGCTTGGAATTCTTATCAGATAGGGCTCATGGCTTATTCCTGTTGAATAGAAAGGACAACCGAAGCTAAATGACCTGGCCCAACTCAGCAAACTCTTAAAGCTGACTTGGGATTTGACTCTCAATCTGCTAACTGTGAGTCTGAGCTTTCTCATCACCTCTCTGAACTAAGTGTAGCAAAACTAATGATGATCCCAATGAAAATATCTAAACCCTTTTTCAAAGGTTTTTACAAGTCATTGAGTGCATTCAGTTACCAATGTATGTGAATGTATTGTATACCTATAGTTATTGATTATAAAGTTGGGTGTTTAGGACAAACTAAAGCTACTTGTTTAAGCACTTCTGCTCAAATTAACTCCTAATTCTGATAACATTTTCCTCTAGTATCACATAATGGTTCTAGATTCTACTAATTATTTTCACTTGGTTTTATTTAATTTTTAAAAAAATTGCATCCTCCCGGCCCCCAAACCACTCTTATTTAGAAATAAGGACCTGTCTCTTTTTCCTCAGGTTCTGTCATTCTGTTGTAGAGAATCAATGTCTCTTGTCAATACAGTATTTCTCTGCCTACTTTGTCATTTATCTTTGTATTGGATTGTCTTTCACTTTATTTCACTGGCCCCTTTTCTTTTGAATCTTTTAAAAATGTATTTGTCCCGAATGAATCATTTCAGTTCAGTGGAATGAGATTCTGCTTGCTTTTTACCTTCGCCATGTTATGTTTATCATGAGATTAGCATCTTTATTTTGTGGCTCTGAAGTTTCTTGAGCATTTCTCTCAGTCATTTTTATTTCCTTCTCGTCCCCGTGGTTCTGTGTTAAAGTTCCTCATGGTCTGTTCTCCAACTATCTTTTAGTTTGTCCTGTTTTTCTACATCAACTTCTTGAGAGGTTTTATTCTTCAATTTTTTATGTGATGATATCAGAATCATTGCTATCGGGTACATTCAGAATATGTTGTCCTCTGCTCTGTTCCGCTCTCTGCACATGTTTATTAGTGAGTGGATAGTATTGGAAGAAGTTATATTCTTGTACTTGGCTTGTCCAGAGTTATTTTTATTCAACATATACTTCAATCTAAAAGAAACTGTATCTCAAAAATAAAATTCAGTTTCATAAAAACTTACTGTAATTCAAGTGGTCTTGGCAACCCACAAAAAGTATTTTCTAAGTTATTACTTCATATTGAGTTAAAGTTTTGATTAATATTTAAAAGTAAAATGTACGACAGCTACACAAGTAGCCTTTTTACAGTTATTTTGCTTTTGGTGGGGAGAGGTCCACCTTCCCACCTGTTGCTCGTGGGAATGGGCTTCTTGCAATATCTCTCCTGAGAAAAGGAATTTTCTGAAACTCACTTGGGAAGATGAAATATTGTAGACAGCTTTATTTCTTTGGAATGATACCACTGAGCTACCCTGGTCCCATTTCCCTTTGTCCTGCCATTGAAGAAGGGTAGCTGTGGGAGAGCTAAAATCAAAGTGTCCAGAGTTTCCCCTCCATATTTTCACAGTCCAACACAGCATTAGGCTACCTTGGTTTGTGTCCCCAGTTACAGTCCATCAGTCCATTGCATATGGGGTCCTCAGGGCCACCTGGCTATGGAGGAAACACAGGTGAAATCAAGGAAGCAGGAAAGAGAGAGCCCAGGAACCAAGAGTCAGAAGAGAGTGAGTTATTTGTTTGGAGGATTATGTATTCCCAAATTTTCATGTGGCTCCTCCCATTCTGGCCAATGATCTCTGTTCCCAGGTGGGACTAACAGGCACTTTCCCTGGCCACCCCGACTTTATTATGCATGTGTCTACCACCCCTTTGTCCATTTCCTTCCACGAGTAACCTGTGGGGAATGGTCCAGTATTTCCCTGGGGGAGTGTAAAGTTGCAGTTTCCTGCTAACACTGCCCAAATGACATGTCTATAATGTCTGGCCTTCCCTTTGCTCTTTTCCTATTATTAATAATAACAAGCTAATTATAATGGTATCAGTCTCACTTTACTGAAAAGTATTGATAAAATGTGAGTATCAGTTGGGTATGGTGGACAGAGATGAGTTTTAAAGGGATCTGAGATGGAATCCTGGTTCACCTCCTTCCATAGTGTGGCCTTCAGGCAAATTAAATTTTCTCAGCCTCAAGTTTCTCTTTTTAAATTGGGATAATTGTATCTTCTCTACAGATAGTTAGAAGATGAAATATGATGCCATCTATAAACATTTTAATTCAGGAGCAAATATATTGGAGATGCTCAATAACTTGTAGTCATTGCTATTATCATTTAATATAAGATGTCAACATTTCTAGTCTTTTTTTAAAATTTAATATTATTTCCAGAAGTAGCCATGAACTTTCTCCCATCTCTTCAGCTCAAGAATATGTATCTTCTTCCTATTGTAATCATTTTATAACTACAATTTGAATACATACTGTCCTGAAAGGGAAATAGTCTAAAGAAGAAGATTTGATAGCTATAAGTATCTAAAAGGTTTTGCTTTAGAAAAACATCTTAAAAATGGTTAAATATTTCTAAATTATATTGTCACAAAGTAGGGAAAATCATAATTAAGGGAAGTCTGAATAACCCTTTAGAATAAATGTGCCTTAAGAACTCATATAAGAAATCTAATGAGCCAGGAGATTGCATAACCTCCTGGAGTTTTTAACCGTGAAGATAGGACACAATTCCTTAATTCTCATAGGAACCTTCTGCAGTTGGCATCATCAGTCATTTCAGTTAAAATTAGCTATTGAAGAATATGATACATGCCCTAGCCGGTTGGGCTCAATGGACAGAGAGTTGGCCCATGGACTGAAGGGTCACAGGTTTGATTCCAGTCAAGGGCACATACCTCAGTTGCAGGCTTGATCCCTGGCTCCTGTTGGGGAGCATGTAGGAGGCAACCAATTGATGTGTCTCTCACATATTGATGTTTCTCTGTCTCTCCCCTTCCCTTCCACTCTCTTAAAAAAAAAAAAAATCAGTGGAAAAACTGTCCTCATGTGAGGATTAACAACAACATAAAAGTATGATGACAAATAAGAGTTCCTTTTCTCTTAAGTCAAGGTTTTATGATAAGAACATTTAATTCTGATTCTGAAAGTGTTTGTCTTCTCGGTCAACTCCATTTACATCCCAAACCTTAATTCTCTGATCTGATCTCTTGAGAGTTGTTGTTCTGAAATTTGACATATCTTTTTACCTCAACTTCAACAAGTCAAACATCCTTTTTGGCCACTCACCTACAGAAGCAATCTCCTAATACATTTCCTAATGTGTGCCAATGGTTCCATTATCTGGCTAAGTCTTTTCAGTCACCCTTGATTCTATCATTCCAACCTTGCATTCTAATCTTCTTGACTTCTCTTTTAGACCCTTAACTGACAATCTTACACGTGCATTGGCTATTCCCCTTGGTTTACTACCAATAAAACTCTGATAAGTGTTTTCAGATAAGAGTATCTGGTCTAATGCTCAAAATCACAAACAAAGCTATTAACGTGTGTAAAATCTAGAGCTGTTTGATGTTGGTGCAGAATGGCATAAAGCCAGGGGTTATGCAGAAACATACATTATCCCACCCTTGATTAACTACTAGGGATTCCTTAAACAATTTTCTTAAAGATAAAATGTTTTGGAAGCCCACAGACACCCTCACATACACTTTTTGTCCCTTCCTTAGTGTATTTCTGTAGTTGTAGAAATTTTGTCTATTAAGGGATTTATTCTTTAGGACCATACACATACCACCACACGAGATGCATCTCCCCCATGCCATGCAGTGGGTTATATGAGCTTTAAATGATATTCATGGCTACTTTTGCTTATCTCTGATATTTTGCCTTATGTGCTACTTTAAAATTTAAGCACAGCTTAACTGAGGACTCCAGAGTCCCATTTCTCACCGACTTAGGTGGCCATTTACTAACTACATAATACATTTCAAATTATTCTTCAAACAACTCTTCAATCTCATGTTTTATCCTTCCACAGACCCTCAAGTACATCACATCAGCCTCACTCATTTTTTTCTATTGCAGACTGTGCTTCTGCTTTAGAAACTTGGCTCAATCCCCATTATCTGCAGTAATTTCTCTCCATTTCCACCTAGAGAATTCCTGTCTAGTAACTTTCAGTTAATCACCCATAGCTGAAAGTAGGGTATTCTTTCTCTAAACTGTAACACTTGGCTTCTAGCACATTTTCATCGCATACTGGTATATCCACCATGCTCATTGTGAAAAAAGGAGCAATACAGAAACCCAAGAAAACAAACCAAAAACCTAATTATTTCAACCTCAGAGAGAACTACTATTAATATTCAATAATATCCCTCTCTTTTTCTTAACATGTCCTTATTGATTTTTTTGAAGGGAGAAGCAGAGAGAGAAACATCAATGATGAGAGAGAATCATCGATTGGCTGCCTCCTTCACACCTCACACTGGGGATCAAGCCTGCAACCCAGGCATGTGCCCTAACTGGGAATTAAACCATGACTTCCTGGTTCATGGGTCTATGCTCAACCACTAAGCCACATCGACCAGGCAATAATATGTCTTTCTTGATGATTTGTTTCTTATGCATCATCATTTTTCTAATAATACAAAAGAGAGAAGGTGAAATGCTATCATTACTTTATTATGTAGCATATACTATTTTAAGATTTTACAAATATTGTATTCTGTAATCTTTACAAATACTATAAGGGATATCTTAATTTATTCTTATGTGATAGGAAAGAAACCCAAAACTTAGAAATGTTAGGCCAACTTCCCAACATCACAAAACTACAAAGAAGTAGAAAGTGGCTATAAGCCCACATTATATATATTTACAACAACATTAATTTTGTTTTATAAGAAAGCCAAAACTTTATGACAAAATAGAAAAATGAAATTTCTAAGACTGAAATTCAAACTCTAAATTAAAGAGGCTCCAGTGAATCGTTATCTTAAGAAGTAGACTTACTCAGAAACACTATGGTTCATACCTGCATGATGCTCACCCCAGGCCAGGCAGTGTTCCAAGTGTTGTACACAGTTACTCAGTTCACCCTCACAACAACTCCATGGGAGAATGACTATACTTATCACCATTTTACACGTGTGCAAACTGAGAAGCTGATGAGTTAAGTGATCAACCTAATACAATAGGCATGCTTCAGCCTACAAGAGAGCCCTACACTACATACAGAAAATGTTATTTTATCTGTGTATTATATAGAATGATGTGTAACTAAATATGTGTGTGTGTGTGTGTGTATCTATCTAATCTTTTTAGTCTTTTATAAAATGGTGGATGATTCTTGAAACAGTTTTGTTTGCAGAAGCAAGGCACTCACTTTAATTAACTTTAACTAGGACTGCTTATGGCTCCATGTGAGAAGAGACACAAAAAGGCCCATTAACTCTCAACATCATTTCCGTGTTGCTACTTCTGTGTGCCCTCAAGATGGTACTTTTTTCCCTGCTGTTCTTTGATTTTTGCCTCTCTTTTTCCCATTTTTAAAAAAAGTATTAGCAAAGGATGTGAGTCTAAAATTAGTCATGTATCTACTGGAGCCTTTTAGTTCATCTAAACACATTATTTCTGGGGAAATGGTAGCGATTTTGAGGAAAATTGCATTTTAAAGCTTGAAAACCCTTGTTTTTAGAAATTCTTTCATCCAATTCATGGGTAATTATTTGGTCTCGATGTGTTTCTGAGTGTGAGTGACTATATGTGTTCTAAAGATATTCTCCACCAACTGTAACGCCATTGTCTTAAACATGCTAACAGCAGAATCTTACTCTCTACCCATTTGGTAATATTGAATGAAAACTTCTAACTTTCAAATATTTAATGTGCAATTGTACAAACCAGCTACATAATTTCACATTTTCTGAAAACTGGAATTCACAGTTACTTTTTACTATTTTCATGACTCTAGACTTTGAAGGAACGATTCAACGACAGCCCAAGTGAGACATTTAGCAGCCACCTTCGTTTTTGTATTCTGTGCAAGGCACAGGGACTCCTTTCCTCTTGAAAGTTTTATCATGTACAAGGCTATTAACATTATGAGGATAGGCTGAAGCATGAATAAATCCTGAGACTTACTGATGATGTCATTACATTGGTCAATAAAATACATAGAGGGAAGGGCTTCCCACGCCACCAGGCTGGGCTAACTAAATCAGGATCCACGAGCAATTAACTCTTTAATTAAGATGAATGGGTGACATTAGCCCTCCTTAAACTCTGCTCGTCAGCATTTACAAATAGAAAAAGATGGATGCCTCCTTCCTAAGAAATGTGGGTTTTATATTTCATTCATGGACACAGTCTCATTCTTCCTACTTTGTAAACCAAAGTCACGGAAGTATAGAGGTGGTCAGAGATATTTTAACAGGCTTATTTCATCTGTCTTCTTTCTCTCTTACTATTTAAATACCTTATATAGGAATGTATTCGGTTTTTCATGAAGCCAACTTTACCATTATTATTATTGTACACAATTGCTTGGCATTTCCCCCCATTATACACAAAGTATATTTATGTTAGAACCTCATAAATGAATGCGACACTGCATAGAAACAGTATTTATTCATTCTTCCAACAGCTATTCATTGTTCTCTGCTGATTTGCTTGTAATTTAGCTCAGGGCGGGAAGTCTGGAGAGAGTGTTTCAGGTCTGCTGTGTGTCTAGTTCGCCTTATGACCCTAAGCAAGGGTGTCTCTGAGCCTCTGTTTCCTCATCTGAATATTTTGTTTCCTGGAACAATTGATCCTGAAATTCCCTTTCAATTTTTAACTCAGTAAAAAGAAAAACAAAGGTATAAATCATTCTAAGAACAAAGTGTCTAAACCAGCACTGTCCAAGAGAAATATAAGGTGATCTGAATATGAAATTTAAAATTCTCTAGTAGGCACATAAATAATGGAATTAATTTTACTATTTTACTTAGCCCAACATATATGGAATACTATAATTTCAAAATGTAACCATATATGTGTATATTTATAAACATGTATATGTACACATATATATGTATATATTATAGACATATATATACACACACATGGTTGCATCATCTATTTTGCATATGACCTATTTTATGTTATTTTTGTACTAAATCTTTGAGATCTTAGAGCACAGTTCAATTCAAACTAGTTCACCACCCACATGTGAATAATACCATTCCAATGTTAACAACTATAAGAACAGATACATTCATATGAAGTTAGACTACATTACTTAAAGAAAAATTTCCCAATGTGTAAGTTTTCACCAATTTTAAAATCCCAGGTAACTATCCAAGAAATAAATAAATCATAAAATTTGTATCGTCCATAGATAATATGATGATCTCCTATTCTGAATAAATAGGAGATCATATAAAGGGAACAGTCACCATTAAGCAAATCCATTTACCACAATGTGCCATAAACTAAAACCCAACTGCAGAAAAGAAATAACGCCCTCGTAACTTCCCCACTATAACTGATGCTGTGTGCTCTTTGCTTATAAGATCCTCAGCTCCATGATTAGTGATACTGAGATACTGATAGCCTAGTGAATAAGAGGTTGTGTTCAATACATAAGTTCTCTGTATTTATGTAGGAGAAATCTACCATTTAAAAGTAGTCTTTTATTTCTTAACATAATTTATGTGTTAAGTGGAAAGCTTTAAATTGCAGGGAGAGTGACATTGTCTATCTTTTCTTAAATAGCATATTCTACTTTAGGTGACCCTACTTTTCTGGTTTTATCTGGACTCAATATTTATTGAGTATAAAATTCCTTTGAAGTGTAGAAAATATTTTGTTTAGAGATTATAGATTTTGATCCTTGTAACTTTTTTTTGTCATATCACACTATCTGTATTATTTTTCAATTTGAGATATTTCCTCTAGTAGAAAAATAATAGTAATAACAATAATAATAATGTTAATCAAATTATATTCAGCTTCTACTGAGTGCCAGGTAGAAGCTAGGATTTTAATGAGATCGGGGAACATAACATACAGTGTTATGTATGTTCTATAATTGAGTCTTACTTGGATATGTATGTATCATAAAACAAACTGAAAAGCTAGGTCAGTGATTCTGTTTCTAATAAACCTCTCTCCCTTATACACACTAAGGAACTTTATAGATCTCTTTGTTATTTATATAAATTAATGCCTATTATTGGTTTAAATTACCTAGAATAGGAGCTAGAATACAGAAAGCATTCAATAAGTATTTGTTGAAGGAATTATTAAAATACATTTTAAGTTTTCAAATATGGCAGGTATTTGGAAATATCCACTGAATGCTTTCCATGTGAAAGATTCTTTTTAAAGTGAATGAAATAAATATTTTAAAAACTAGCAAGTCATTTTTCTATACGATAGACTCCACCAAGTGAAAGATATACATACTAAAAAAACAACAACATCCAGTTCCTCACAGTATAGGAGCCCAGAGTCTAGTCAATGAAACAGGCATCAAATGATTGCAAGGCAACATTATAAAGTGCTCCTGTAGATTCAGAACAGCAAGGAAGGTTAAGTCTTCCAGGACATAATAGGAAACCCAGAAAAGCTTCAAAGAAGTGGAACTTCTTCTGGTCTGAATGTCACAAACCAAGAGGACACAGAAATGAGGGAGCACAGAGAGGGCTCTTTTGTGAGTAGCTTGTGAGCTTAAAACTTAGCACATAGTAGGAACTGGCAGAATCTGAGAATGGAAAGATACATGTATGTATGTCTCATAGAGAATGTGGCCTTTGTTTTTGGTAAGAATGGGGAAGTAATTGAAGGCTTTTAGGTAAAGACATAAAATCAGATTTGGGTTTTCACACAATAACTGCAGTATCAAAATGGAGGATGATTTGAGAAACCAAGACTAATTGCAGGCCACTGTAATAGCCGAAGGTGAAGATAACGAGGATGCACACAAGCATAGGGGGGTAGATGTGAGGCAGGAAAGGATTCAGGACCAGGTGTAAGGCAGTTGCCACAGTGCTTATTCAAGGTGGGCAATAGAAGTAATCACACTAGCTCCAGAGCTCTCACACTCGCTCTAGAGCAGTGGTTCTCAACCTTTCTAATGCCACAACCCTTTAATACAGTTCCTCATGTTGTGGTGACCCCCAACCATAAAATTATTTTCCTTGCTACTTCATAACTGTAATTTTGCTTCTGTTAATGAGTTTTAATGTAAATATCTGTGTTTTCCAATGGTCTTAGGCTCTACAGCAGCATTTCTCAACCTGTGGGTCGTGACCCACAGGTTGAGAACCACTAGCGGGGTCGCCTAAGACCATCGGAAAACACAGGTATTTACATTATGATTCATTAACAGAAGCAAAATTACAGTTATGAAGTAGCAACGAAAATAATTTTATGGTTGGGGTTCACCACAACATGAGGAACTGTATTAAAGGGTCGCGGCATTAGAAAGGTTGAGAACCACTGACATAGAGGCTCTCACCAGATGAAAGCTCCTATTATTAAATACTAGAGGCCAGGTGCACAAAAATGTGCACTTGTGGGGGTTGGGGGACCCCTCAGCCCTGCCTGCACCCTTTCACAGTCTGGGACCACTCAGGAGATGTCCACCTGCTGGCTTAGGCCTGCTCCCCAGGGGATCGGGCCTAAGCTGACAGTCAGACATCCCTCTGGTAACCTGGGAACTCTCAGGGGATGTCTGAATAATGGCTTAGGCCTGCTTCCCTCGGGCCTAGGCCATTAGTCAGACATCCTTAGCACTGCTGCAGAGGCGGGAGAAGCTTCTGCCACCACTGCTGCGCTGGCCAGCCATAAGCTAGCTTCTGGCTGAGCAGCGCTCCCCCTGTGGAAGTGCACTGACCACCAGGGGGGGAAGCTCCTGCGTAGAGCATCTGCCCCCTGGTAGTCAGTGCGCATCATACTGACTGGTTGTTCTGCCTTTAGGGTCAATTTGCCTATTACGCTTTTATTATATAGGATTAAAACTTGCCTGGGCTTAATCACGTGTGCTAGTTTTAAAGGCACTTTCAGAACTTAGTAACATTCCCTGTCAATTTTTTGAGCAATAGTTTATGGTAAAATGTTGTGGAAAATACCAGGAATAGGGTAGGGAGTAAGAACAACTATTTAATATACTGCCTCTGCAAGTAACACGAAGAGTTCACTCTGATGCGATCAAAGACACATCTAAGGATCGAACCTACTAGTATAAACAGTCTTTGGTGAAGAAGTCAGTTAACTTCCCTATGTCTGATTCATCTGTATAGTCTGGTATCGGATTAACAATTATTAATTAATTCATAATTAAGCAAGTGTGTGTTTTAAAAATCAGTCATAGTAAGTATTCTAGAGGAAAGATCTTCCAGGAAATTTGCAAGTTGTTAGGATTTTAATGAGATTGGAGAATATAAAACAAAGCAAAGCTGTATGTGTTTTTTCTCACCCCTTTTCCTCCCAAAAAGCTTTTGGCGATACCAAATGATTATTTAAAACTATCCTTTTCCAAATCTTGCCAAAAGGCAATTAAAGAGTCAGGTTAAGCAAAATTACAAGTTGTCAAATTTCTATTTGTAGTAATATAGAAACAAGTCATTATTATGTTCCTAACTATGTATCATGATATTCCAATTTGGCTTGTAAGTAACCAATTGTTGGCCACATCACCTTTTTGGTTTGCGGGAACATAGACCAGTAGCTCTCAACTGAGAGTAATTTCCCCTCTAGGTGACATTTGGCAATTTTTTTAAAATATTTTTTTATTGATTTCAGAGAGGGAGAGACAGATAGAAACATCAATAACGAGAGATAATCATTGGTCAGCAGCCTCCTGCACACCACCTACTGGGGATTGAGCTCGCAAACTGGGCATGTGCCCTCCTGGTTCATAGGTCAACGCTCAACCACTGAGCCACTCTGGGCGGGCACACTTGGCAATTTTTGTCACAACTGGAGATTGTTGCTGGTATCTGGTAGATGGAGATCAAGGATGCTGTAAAAAAGTCACAGTCCATAGGGAGGTCTCTCCCCACCTCCACCAAAGAATCATCTCTGAAATGTCACCATTGCTCAGGCTGAGAAATTCTGGTATAGGCCACGTATGAAGCACCTTAGGATTCTCCATGAGGTGCTGCCGTAACTTAGAGAGTTGTTTAGTACTTTCAATTAAAACGAGATCAGGTTGGGCAGTTCATGAATGATGCACTCTGAGATGCAAATGGAGGATGGGAACATAAAGTCTGGGACTTCTTACTCTGTCAGTGAGCGTGTTTTTCTCTGCTCATAGGACCAATTCTATTGAAGTCATTCCTATGCCATTTAGCATTTTCTTTGGGAAATTGACTTTTTTTTTTTAAAAAAAAATCGAAGGTGAAGTCATAACACCAGGGAAAACAGAACACAGAAGGGACTGGCCTAGCAGTCCCCTTGGGAGTGACACACTCTAGCATGATCCACTTCATCTATCAGCTCAGGAAAGTGAACTTTGGAGCAAGGGCCACAAATGCCTAAGGCAAGGCTGACACTCAGCACCAGGCATGGTCACTTCCCCACCAGTTAGAAAATAACTGTTGCCTCAGACTCCCCAAGCGGCCCCAGCTGCCCTGGGTTATGTTCTGGGACACCTCTCACCATTCAGTATGCAGTCCCAGAACGAAAGGGTGAACTCTTAGCAGAGCTGGGAGACCCAGGGCACTGCCTCTGGGTGTGAAAAGAGGGCCCACAATAATTGAGCTTGGTTGGGGCCCAAGCCACCCCTGCTGTTATATATGCATTAGTCCAGGTGAAGTGGCTCATGTGCAAGGTGCTGTAGGGACGATGACATTGAGCGTCACTGAAGAGCACACACATGGGAGTGGCGGGACCATGAGGCACTGGATAGCACAGGCCCCTGGAAGTATGCGCAGCCCCAACGCAACTCCAGCAGATGGTCGCCATGTGGGAATGCGGGTCCCGAGCTGCCAGCTCTTTGAAGAGAAGCAGTGAATTCTAATGATTTTTAAACATTGGCAATTAATTCCAATGTAAAACACTATCCAGCTCCGACTGCAATCTGCAGAATCCCTTCTGGGGATAACCCCTGGGCCAGCAGTTGGTAAATTCTGCTTCAGAAGGATGATGGGAGGAATGTCTTCATTTCAATCCAGCCTGGAAGCATTTCTCAGACTGCAAGCCTCCTGTCTCCAGCACCAAAAAGGATGGCTCTGAGGCACCAGGTGAAACCAACCTGCAGCTGGTGTTCAAGACAACATTGCTCCTGGTGTTTAAGGACCAGAAAATTATACTTTTGGTTGTGCCTTTTAAGGCTTAAAACTTCTATCTCCACGTGACTGCAGAAAGAGGGGTCCCTCTTTCTGTACTAACAGGTCAAGTTTGCAGGGAAACATCTCCTATAGATCATTTACACGGAGCTTTATGCTATGCTCAGGTAGGTATGAAACCCAGGGACTATGTTTATGATATTGTCTAAAGAAATACATAAGATGAAAAACAGGTGCTAACTACTCTTTTCTGAATAAATGTTACCAATGAAAATGCCTCATGAAACAACATGAACCCAGCTGAAGGTGACAGACACATTTCACTTAATGTCAAAGTCTGGAAAGGGAAATGATTCCAGAATTCTGTTCCCAAATAAATGATCCCCTAAAGCGCCCTTTTTTTTTTTTCTTTCTATGTATCAATACCTCAGTCAACTTTTTTGAATGTTGGGGGGCGGGGGGAAGGATTTGAATCCCTTAAGCCAGGATTCATTGCTCCTTCCCCAATTTGAGGGTCTTGATCCCATAGTCAGAATCTGTATCTTTACAGGATCGAAGACAAAGATTTTAGTGAAAACACCGAAGCAGGAGAGCATCAAATTTTCAATATAGGACACCACTGCAAAGGACCCTGTGATGAACGCAAGCCTGTGATAGGAGAGAAAAACTACCTGGCGAGTAGGCGACATGCTTTGGGGTTGACACATCCCCGCTAGCCAGGTATGAAAATCCCAAAAAGTTTAAGATGGGTAGAGCCTATTCAAATGATTAAGGGCCCCTCCCTTCACAGCAATAGTCATATCATGAATAAATGCTCCTGGAAGCCTCCTTAGAAAAAATCACTGTCAGCTCTTTCTGCTGCAGCAGAGGAAATGGAGGCCTAGAAAGATGATGCTACAGAAGCTCCCAAAGTCACAGGACTAGCCTTCTGATAGCTTTGGTGTGCTATCTTTCCCTCTGCCCCTGTCCCTGCTGCCCTATTTCTTGTGGCCATTTCATGTGACCGGGGTAAGAAAGTATGAGAAGAGACCCACCTGTGTGTGCATTTGTGTGCACAGGGACACGTGCTATTTGTTGCTAATTCTCAGCCTTTGTTCAGGGGGTAGGAAGCAGCACCAAGCAGTAAAATGAGATTTTTAGTATTTTACTAGTGCCTAACCCTCGGTCATGCTGGATAAATCAGGAGTTGTGAATATTCATTGTAACTTGTATTGATTCTGAGGAACTGCTGGCCTTCAAGAGGAAGGAAGGAACGTTTATTGAGGGCCTATTATGTGCTTTCTCTTAACATACACTATTGAATTGCAACCTCGTAAAAGCTGAGTCTGGAACTCAGAGAAGTGAAGCCAGGCTGTTCATTGCTGGCAAAGTTGGCAGTGCGGTTTTGGAGGACAAACGTGCCTCCATAGCTCACTGCTTGGGTTTGAACCCCAGACTCCAACATTCCCAGGATGGAAGCCCTGGGGCTACTTACTTGAACCTCTGTGAGTTCCCTCACCACCAAATCAGGAATAGTAACGGTTTTCATATCATTTGTAAAATGAAGGAAAACCTCATAGTAGTAACCCTTTCGGTTGTTTGAAAGAATCAGTGACAAATTCATATAAAGGAGTTAGTTGATGTTTGGCCCGGTCAGGAAGTATCAGCTGTTATTATTGCTGTTTTCCGGGGTGCATATGTTTCTTACTTTAGCACACATTTTCTCTATACCCCTAGTCATAGTTGACCACCATGCATGTTACACTGATATGTTGAAATTTTGTAATGAAGATTTACATTTTTCAAGGATCTACAGGCATTGTAGCACTGGTTTATTTCATAATGGGTTTCTAATGAAGAAAGTAACACTCAGTTGAAAATTAGGCTGGGTGCTAAAACCCTGACTACCTGAACACCCCCTACCCTTTTACCAATCATGAACACCTTGACCGTTTTCCTGTATGATGCATGCAGAATTAAGTCTTTTGTTTATTGATTGGCCAAATATATGCAGGGCAAATGTATGCTACTTCATCCTTGGCTCTTCTGAGAGAGACTGTTACCATAGTAACAGAGGCATCCTTTGACTCCTTCTTCTACACGGAGTTATAGAAATGCTTCTTAAAAAATATTTACGACAATATTTAATGTCAAATCTAAAGTAATTTTTCTCATTGTCTGGGGAGAAAAATTGATTTTCTCTGGGCAAAGTTTGTTTGGCTGCCCAAGTGTACTGTTTATAGTAATGTGTTCCACCAAATTTCTTTAATAGCCAGTTAAACATATTTTGTCTTAACTTCTGATCTAATTTCATCATTAGGAAGTGCCTCTCCCTGCACTGGGCCTATTTTGGTTCTGAAGTAGTGCACATTGCATCTTTGCTTTGTCAGGGTAAGGTGGAGGGGAACAGGATGTATCACTTGCTTTCTTCTGTCAAAGAACAGGATGTGTGGTGAGGGAGGGAGAACACGTGCCTGGGATGGTCAGGAATATCTGTCTTATCCCAAAGCTGAGACTCAGGTGGCAGCTGGTGCCTGCTTTCTGATTCCAGTGGTTCAAACCCCATTCTTTCCCAAGAGGCATATGTTTTAATATTTTTTTTTTTCAAAATTAAAAATAACTCTTGTTGTTGTCATTACAAGAACAATACAAGATCATTTCAGAAGATTCAGAAAGTACAGAGAAACACAAGAAAGATGCCCATAATCTCACTTTCTGCAGATAATCACTGTTACTATCTGGGTGTATTCTTTCAAAGTTTTGTGTGTTTATGCATGTATTTTAGAGAGCAAGGCCGTGCCTATTTATTATTCTGCAACCCGCCTTTTGAATGTGATTTAACATGTACTAATACTGCTGACAGGATGAAAGCTCACTTTCTAAAGCATTGTGTATGATGGCTGCAAAGTTGTAAGATATTCTTAGACATTGGTAAATTGAATTCTCATTTGTTGGGTATCTAGACCAGTGATGGCGAACCTATGACACGCGTGTCAGCACTGACACACATAGCCATTTCTGATGACACGCGGCCGCATGCCGAGGATGAAACATTTGCTGCTCCTGAGGATGAAACATTTGCGACTAGAGTCTTGGAGTTAGTTTTTTCCTCAAAGGGACACACTACCCTAGTTATGCTGTTTTTTGGCGAAGTTTGACACACCATCACTGATCTAGATTCTTCCCCTAATCTAGGCAGAATTGTAATGAATTTCTGGAATGGCTAACCTTTGTATACACTTTCTATATACATTTAAATGAGAAAAGAGAAAGATAGTCTTTTGTCCTGTTGGAATGAAAGGGATGTAAGGGTGTGGTTGAGGTGGCTCTTCCAGATGCCTCCACTCCCTGCCCCACCAAGGGAGGACATCCAGAGACCTCTATGAGTCTATATGTAGGAGTCACAACAATAAACTTGATATACACTCATTCTCTGTGACCCGAGCCATTTAAATGCTGGACTCTCACTTCAGCTTCTGAGCATCTTGAGAGGACTTTTAGCTTCTTTCTTTTATTTATTCCACAGACATTCCTTGAGAAGCAGTTATACCCTAGAACTGCACTGTCCTTTGTGACATACGCCCATACCGCTTCCGTGACCCACCCTGTGCTAATGGTCCATAGGCATTTAAGTTACAGGATGCTATAAAACAGCATGGGCTTTCACTTCCGTAATCAGGGGTCTGAATCCCAAGTCCCCTACTTAATAGTTAACTAATATTTCTGAAACTCAGTTTTCTTATGTTTGAAGTGATAAAAAGAAAACATATGTGAAGTCTCTTTTTGTTAGGATTAAAATACATGGTACATGCTAGACATAATGTCTGGCATACAGCAAGGTAACAGCAATGGTGGCACAAGTGGCCATGGGAAGCATGGGAAAAGGAGTGACTCCTTCTTGAGGGCTCAGGAGGGATCCAGTTCAGTGCTCGATAGACTAAGCACAGAGCTTCTAGTTTAGAACTCCAGGTCTACGTGCCAGCTCTCCATGACTCACTGCCTGACCTTGGATTAACCACTTAATCTCTCGCTGCCTTGGTTTTCTTCACCATAATATGAGCATAATAACTCTTACCCACCTCACTAGGGCAGGGATGATTAATCAGTGTTTATAAAACTCAATAAATCCTTTGGCTACGAAGCTCAGTGAAATTGGAAAGCATTATTACTATTAGCTGCTTTCTTAATATACACACCAGCCTGCAAGGGACTGCTGAATAGAGTACCATGGAGTTCTACCTCCCTCCTATATCAATGTCAAGAGCCTCAGTCCTTTTAGCCCTGCCCCTGCAGATATCAGTTTTTCTACTGCGATAATGCTCGCTCTTCAAAAGGAGCAATCAATTTCCTGCTTATACACAAGTGCCCATAGCCACCCACACCCATGAGCCATGTCTGTTCTTTTAACAAATATTTATTGAATAGTTGGGAGGTGCTGTACTGGGTACTGGAGATATAAGGATGTATAAAAATCAATATGGTGTCTGCCTTCGAGGTATTGAGTATTTGGGGAGTGACCAGACTGGTGACCAGCAGTCAGTCCTATTACAGCCCCGGGTACTTTGATGAAAGATCTACAGGGCCCTAGGGGAGCGTAATATGCACTTGCGTAGTTTTCCTGTGAGAAGTGATATCTAAATGAAAACTGAGAAAGAGGCAGCCTTGTAGCTTGGAAAATACAGGAGAGAAAGGAAAGAATGTTCTATATAAAAAAAAAAAAAAAGGCAAATTATTATCAATGCCTCACAATGAAAGTGAGCAAGGCTGTTAAGGAAACAAAAATAAGTTTCTCAGAACTGAAGCTGAAGAAAGGGGAAATGTACAAAAGGATACTTCCAACACAATCTAATTCTATCCCTTTGATCAGGCTCAGCCACCTGACCGGATCATTGGTCATTTAATGTATCTCACAACCTAGCATCCTGGCCCCCCTCCAGCTTAGACATTGAAACTGACTGCTTCCTCAATTCTTAGACGTCTGTCTGTCTCCTTGGCCTTTAACCCCTTGTGAGTTTCTTTGTATTGATACTAATAAAAACCTTTATTTGGGGGGGGGGGGGAGTGGGGAGTCTGGCTACTTGCTATTGGCAAATTGCTAGCTGATTTTCTGACTTAGTTATTGCCTGTTTTTAGCTGTCAGTCTCAGGATACCATTGGTGTAAATCAGGAGTCCAATTTTAAAAATTGAAACACTGTGCACATAAAATAAAACAACTAAGAGAGAGAGAGAGGGAGAGAGAGAGATCTGCAAAGAATTAAGATGAATGTCACTATGGTGCTCCTGTAAATAACTACAAAAAGGATATGCATGATTTAGGTTTCTATATATATATATATTTTACATTAATTTTGCAAGTATACAATAGAGAGTCCTTGAAAATAGCTCCATAAGCATATATAACAAAACCGAAATGACATAATAAAATCTTAGATAGAAGGTAAGATTTATATTGAAAGAACTAGACCCCCAAAAAGAGAGAAGAAAAAACAACTTGTCAGTAATAAAAACATGGTATAAACTTTCATCAACATCAGAGTTAATCACCTCATTTGTTAACTGACAGTTCAATGAAGTTTCTGTTTTAAAATCATGGGCAAAGCACACTGCCAAGTTTTATTTGTCATTTGATATAAGTTGAGCTATCGTCCAAGATGGTAGAAAACCTTTCTTGTTGGGTTTTACCTCTTTAATCTCAAATGAAAACTGGCACTCCATCTGGATAATGTCCAACGTGACACATTTTGGGAGCCGTCAACTACCTAGCCTTACAAATCAAGAACACTGATTAAATAATCAGGATTTCTGAACAGCCTGGAGGGAGCTCTACGTTTTTTGCATGAGTAATTGCCATTCTGTTTGTAGCACAAGATGTTTTTGAGCTCTGGATAAAAACTTGTGTTTGGCACACTGACATTGAGTATCTTATTTGTGGGTTAGCAGGAGTTTGATGTTCTTCAAAGGAATATGATAGCAAATATAGAACGTAAAAATGTCTTAAACTAATGAAAATTGTCACTAAGAAAATGAAACAAGATAAGTAATTATTTGCTTATTTTTGAGGTGGAGGATAAAGGTACTGATACTTTACTGAGCATCTGTCTGAATAAAAGCTGTTATTGTTCTTCCTCAGCATACCTAATAAAAAAACAAATATCTCCATAACTATTAATCCTCCTTACATAAATTAAAGAGTCACCTCTCCCTTACAATGATTAGAAATGTAAAGATAGAAAATTCTGCCTGAGACTCATGGTCAAACACACCTTTATGCTCAAGTTAGCAAGACATTGATTAGAATAATAAATGACTTCCCAGAATTGCTTGCATGAAGGAACAATTTTTTCGTTAGAAATGTCAAATTTAGTCTAGAAAATTTCAATGAACATTATAAATGTTGTGTTCAGATTTGGCCCTAGGCAAAATTGTCAGTTTGGTGAAGTTATTCTTTGTCATTTCTCAACATCCTTTTGAAGGATTTTATTTATGCTGGTACTCAATCATTTATTCATTCAAAAAATTTTTATTATTGAGTGCCTACTAGCTGGCAGGCACAAATCTCAGGGCTAGAGATACAGTAGTGAAAAAGACAGCCAACACTCTGTGTATGGAACCTACATTTTAGAAACTAGGGTGAATATATTAAAACTGAATAAGTTAATAAAAAAGAAAATTTTGAATAACAGTAAATGCAATAAAATAGGATAGTCTGTTAGATAATATCTGGGGCTACCTGAAGTCTTGTAGTCAGGGAAGACCTCTCCATAAAGCTGAGACATTTGAGCCAACCATGCAAAAATATTAGGGAGCACCATTACAAATAGAATGATTCTAGCAAATGCAAAACCACAACATGAAACTGAGATGGGGGCATCCATGCAGTTTGATATAGACAGGAAGATTTATGTGACAGAAGTATAATAAACAAAGAACAAAGTATGATAAGGCAAGAGAGCCAGACAGTGGCTTCTTGCTCATAGCAGGTCCTATTAGGCTTAATAGAAATTCTACTTTCAGCCCTAGCCAGTTTGGCTCAGTGGATAGAGCATCAGCCTGCAGACTGAAGGGTCCTGGGTTCGATTCTGGTCAAGGGCACATACCTTGCTTGCAGGTTCCCCAGCCCTGGTTGGGGTGCATGCAGGAGGCAATCAATCAATGTGTCTCTCTCACATCGATGTTTCTCTCTGTCTCTCCCTCTCCCTTCCATTCTCTCTAAAAATCAATTGAAAATATCCTTGGGCCGAAACCGGTTTGGCTCAGTGGATAGAGCGTCTGCCTGCAGACTCAAGGGTCCCAGGTTTGATTCCGGTCAAGAGCATGTACCTTGGTAGTGGGCACATCCCCAGTAGGGGGTGTGCAAGAGGCAGCTGATGGATGTTTCTCTCTCATCGATGTTTCTAACTCTCTATCCCTCTCTCTTCCTCTCTGTAAAAAATCAATAAAATATATTTTAAAAAAAGAAAAAGAAAAATATCCTTGGGTGAGGATTATCAAAAAGAAAAAAAAAAGAAACTCTACTTTCAGTCTGATGGGAAGCCATTGCAGAGTTTTAGTACGTATCTCCCTTCTTCCTTCCTTCTCTCTTATTACTTCTATTCCCTTGTTTGTTTGTTTTTTAGAATCTCCTACTATTCTCCTGCTATTGTAGCTCTCTTGATAGCCCTTTGCCTAATATGTTTTATGTTCTCTTCTAATAAAATTCACCTTTGGACTTCTGACTCTCTCAGGTACCAGCCAGGTGATTTGTAAACTAATCTGAAAAACCAATATGAATTAGAGTATTCATAGTAATTGTGGCTTGAAATGATAGCCCTCTAAGATAACATGTTTTCTCTAAAACATCCAGTATTATCCAGACTTCAAAGAGTAAATACTTTGGAAATTATAGCTATTTACTAGGGGAAAACACAATTTAAACAGCTGCTTTTATTCCTCCTATGCAAAGGACTGTTCTTGATTGTGTGAGATCTTCAGGTCAGCAGTCTGGGCTGTAAATCAGTAAGAATTATTATCATCCTTGCTTTTATGATCACTATAATTTATTAAGTCCCTGTTGTGTGCCAGGCACTATATTAGACACTTTATATACATCATTTCATTTAGTTCTCACCACCAAACCTACACATTCCCAATTTATAGATGAAGGAAGTGAAAAAGACTTTTCTGCTTCATTCTATAACTAGAGGCCTGGTGCATGAATTCGTGCACCAGTGGGGCCTCTCAGCCTGGCCTGTGGAATTGGGCCAAAACCAGCTCTCCGACATCCCCTGAGGGGTCCCTGATTGCGAGAGAGCACAGGCCAGGATGAGGGACCCCACTGGTGCACATTCGGGGCCAGGGAGGGATGCAGGAGGTTGGCCAGTTGGGGGCAGGGCTCCAGGGCATGTCCAGCCCTATCAGACAGACCCCAGCAGCAAGCTAACCTACTGGTCGAGTGTCTGCCCCCTGGCGGTCAGTTGCACATCATAGCGAGCAGTTGAGCAGTCTTAGCATATCATTAGCATATTATGCTTTGATTGTTTGAACAGATGACCAGATGACCGGATATTTAGCATATTAGGTTTTTATTATATAGGATGTAGACCTGGAATGAGAACGAGATCTAGAAACATAAAAGGCAATCAATAGCTATTTGTTGGATAAATGCATGATTGGTAAACAAAACAAAACAAAAAATCAATGGCCACTTAGCTGGAAGTTCATGGATAGAGCTGTGATTGAATTCAACCCTTACTGCCTTTGAAGCCCACTCCCTATATAACAGTGCCTTCCTCACCTAGTACACGATGGGTTTCATTGTCAGATCCACCACTCCAAGGAAAATTGTTCAAGGGAAAGAAGTATATCCAGTGAGTGGAAGCCTTCAGCCAGTTAGAGTTTATCCTTCCTTTTTTCTGGAAAGCAATTGACTGTATCTCCTGAGAAAATCAAGTTAATTAGATGACTATGGTCTGGTAATTAGGCTATTTTGATAAGAAAAAATGTTTCTCCAAGGTGTTTGCCAGGAATACATGCTCACACACACAAGTGCACACACACAAACACAAGTAAAAAAAACACACTCAACTGTAAATGGGAAAACGCCATGTGGAATACAGAAGGATCTAGCTTTTGCCTCCAGTCAGCGTCTGCAACGTAGCAAGCTTGTTTTGGGTGTGATATTCTCTATCTTACCAGTTAAAAGAAAATACCCCTGCAGTTTCTAAGAACTTGATAAGGGCTACCTTTAAGGAATACCATTTTGTTCTTTGTTTTGGCAAGACCTACCCATCCTTGTCAGAAGCTGAATGAGTGCCAGGGTCTTTGCAGCAGAAACAAACAAGTGTGTGCCTCTGAACCATCCTTTTCAGAAAGAATAATCAACTCTCAAAGAGGCACTCTCTGGAAGAGGTGATGCTCTTATGGTATTACAAACCTGAACTTAAGGATAAGTTAGAGGAGGCCCTCCACCCCCATCAAAAAAAAAAAAAAAAAAGTGCTCTTGCAAAGCACTCATTCCATGGGTTACTATGTGGGAAGAAAGTATTCCTTGATAAACATTTTCAGAAATTGACAAAGTGAATTATGGGACCTCTTAGAAATTTTCAAAGACTATTATTAAAGAGGTCCTTAAAAAACAATCGACAACAACCTATATAAGTTTGTTTAGCCAGGGTATCTCACACTGATGTGGCCACAAGACACCATTGAAAGTCCATGGAATTAGTGGTCTATAAAATATCCTTTGGGACATGCCAGCTCAGGGACTTTAAGTGGCTCATGATGGAAAAGTAAAGTTCTTGTGTGTGGATGTAGCCTTCATAACATCTCATTGACTTTTAGGGCAATTTGTAAGATTTCAAAGGGAAACATCTTTGGGGTAATGTTTCCTATTCCATGTGGTGATGTTACTTCTGACTAACTGTAGGCAGCAAGTTGTGGCAGGTGGGGTCACACGCTGTCGGGTCACTTAACACCTTACATGACTTCGTCTGACTCACATTCTTTGAACCTGACCTATCAATAGTACTGAGATTCCAAAATGTTATGGAGCTAACTTAGGCAAAGTGCTTAGCATTGTGCTGGCAACTAGTAAGTGCTTGGTAAGAGGCAACTGTTTTACTTTGTGGGTTGTTTTTTTTTTTTTTTTCCCTTCCTGATGCTTCTTAGGAGTTTGTACAGAACCATTCACACTCTCTTAGGGAGCCCTCTTCTTGTCAGGGCATGCGTTTGTAAGAACACCAAGTGGGTATTAACTATGTCATACATAGACCTCATTAGAGCCATTCACAAGCCAAGCCCAGAGTCTTATGGATACAGAATGCAGAATTATTTCTTGTAGTGCTACCCACATTCTTCTTTAGCTATAATATTCTGTTAAGTGGCACTTTAAAAAGCTATTAGCAAAAAAATCACTCATATTAAAACTCATCTTAACATTAAAAATCAGTTTTCTGCAAAAATCTGTGGATTTTCTTTATGCTATTACTAAGCCTGTGCAGAGATGTCCGTCCCCCTAAACACCAAAATAACTATCATAAAAGAATCTCCCAAGGAAATCTGTAGTGCTGCAAAACAGGTTGATGTTTACTTTCGTGCAAGCCAACAATTGCCAGACAGACATTTGTGTTTGGCAGGTTTGCAAGCCATGGGTAGAACTACAAACAAGTGCTTTAAGTTATCTACATAGATTTGCTGCTCACACATCTGTAACTGACATTCATAAAGGAAAAATACCACTGCAGGTGTATACTAGTAAAAAGAATTTGCTACATAGACACTTGAGTTGATAATGATTTCTGTAGGATTTCAATGCTATATTTTGAGTTTATTATTTATTTTGGAGGCAGAACATGATAATAGTTTTTTTAATAATTTAACATGACTGTTTGCTATTAGTCCTGTGATTTCCTTGCTTCAATCCAAAGGTGTCCCATCTCATTCAGAGTAAAAGTGTAAGTCCTTGAAGTGGGCTATTATGCCCTCTACTCTCATCTGTCCTTACCCTTCCTCTCCACTTACTTAGTCTGCCACAATCACACCATCCTTCTTGCTCCTGCCCTCAGAACATTGCATTTTCTGTTCCTTCTGTCTCAAATGTTCTTCTTCCAGCCACTCACAAGATTGGTCCCCCAGTTCCTTCAGGTCCCTACTCAAATGTCACTTCACCACTCTATACAAATTAATATTGCTTCCTTAAGAATTCCCTCACATCCACCTTTGCTTTATATTTCTCCCCAACACTTACCTTTATAAGGCATGTAATTTTTTCACATAAGAATCAATTACTAAATTTTGGGGAATTTTGCAAGGCAATTGTTATAACCCTGAAAGCTTGAAATTGACCATGTGGGAATATTTACACCATGGAAATTGGCAAATGCTAATAATCAGAGCTCTTATTTTATGGAGAGATAATTTACTAGAACATCACAGACATAATCAGTTTTTACTTCTTTATATAGTTACTGTGGTCCACCACTAGCGTGTAAGTTCAATGAAAGCAGGGTGCTTGTTTTGTCCACCACTGTCTATCTAGTGTTCTGGACAGTGTTTGGTTAAAGAAGGTAATTAACAAATATATGTTGAATAAATGATTGGTGAGAATACCACAAATTAGAATTTTATTTGTGAAGGATGAGATTGATCCTTTCATCCATTCTCTAATGTAGTCATTTAGTAGATATTTTTAAGAGCCCATGAGCCAGATATACCATTCTAGGACTTGGAGACATTTTAATGGATAATAGAACAATATTCCTACCTTCATGGAACTTATATAGGATGGGGCAAATGTAGTTTTATAGTCATAAGTACACAAAACACAATTTATTCTTGAATTACTGTTTATTAATTACTAGGGGCCTGGTGCACAAAATTTGTGCACAGGGGGTCGGGGGTCCCTCAGCCCAACCTGCCCCCTCTCACATACTGGGAGCCCTCAGGGGATGTCCTACTGATGGCTTAGGCCCGCGCCCCACAGGGAGCATACCTAAGCTGCAGTCTGGCCTCCCTTTGTGGGAGGCAACCGGGCTGGTCAGGGGAAGGCACCAGCCCCATCACCCCACTGCTGCAGCCACTGTCAGTCACTGCAGCCACCAAGGTGTTTTCATCAACACAGACTCCAGTCCCTTCACCAAGAAAAAATGACAACTTTCTTTAGGCATTTTCAAGATGTGTCTTTCATAGGATATGCATTTCTTTATTTATTTTTTATCCTCACCTGAGGGTATGTTTCCATTGACTTTTAGAGAATGTGGAAGAGAAAGGGAAAGACAGAGAGAAACACTTTGATTGGTTACCTCCTGCATGAGCCCTGATCTGGGCCCCGGCCAGGGAGGAGCCTGCAACCTAGGTACATGCCTTTGATCAGAATCAAACCCAGACCCTGCTGACTGCAGGCTGAGGCATTATCCACTGAGTCAAACTGGCTAGGGCAGGATATGACATTTCTTAGCCTTCCAGCAGCAGACCTTCATTTGTTTCTCCAGAAGTGTGGTGGAAAAAACCTAGATCACCTTTTTGGATTCTTATTACCCAAGTTACTAAGAATATTACCAGTGGCATACAGGAAGCTTAGCCAATGTGTAGTCAGAAAAGGTCTTTCCTTTATAGTTCACACCAATGGAGGGCTGGGCCCTGCCCAGGCCTAAAGCCTCTGGCCGAAGCTTTAGGCCTGGGCAGGCCTCTCCAGCTCCCTCTGATCACCAGCTCAGCCCCTGCCCAGGCCTGCCCAGACCGAAAGCCTCTTGGGCAGGAGCAGACCCCCAGCTCCCTACCATCAATCGCAGGGGGTCCGCTCCTGCCCAGGCCAAAAGCAGACCCCCAGCTCCCTGCCCAGGTGATCAATCGCAGGGTGTCCGCTGGTATACCAGGCCAAAGCAACCCCCAGCTCCCTGGGATCGATTGCAGGGGGTCCGCTCAGTGCACCAGGCCGAAGAAACCCCCAGCTCCCTGCAATCGATGGCAGGGGGTCCGCTCATGCACCAGGCCAAAAGCCTCCGCTGGAGCGGACCCCCAGCTGCCCGCTTCTGATGGCTGGGGAGCTGGGGGTCCGCTCCTGCACCAGACCAAAAGCCTCCGGGGGCACACCAAAAGCCTGGCGGGGGAGCTGAGGGTCTGCTGGTGCACCAGATCTTTTTGGCCTGGAGCCAGAGTGGACCCCCAGCTGCCCGCTTCCGATGGCGGGGAGCTGTGGGTCCGCTCCTGCACCAGGCCAAAAGCCTCTGGCGCTTCCGATGGCCGGGGCAGCTGGGGGTCCGCTCCAGCGGAGGCTTTTGGCCAGCAGCCAGAGCGGACCCCCAGCTACCCGCTTCCGATGGCCGGGGCAGCTGGGGGTCCGCTCCGGCTCCAGGCCAAAAGCCTCAGGTGCCTCTCAACGACCGGATAGGTCCGCCCCCCGTGCCTCTTAATGGCTAGCTAGGCCACCCCAAGTCCCGCCCCCCAGCCTTCCGCTGGCCCAATCGTGGGCGTAGGGAAGTGATGGTTATTTACATATTACCTTTTTATTAGGTAGGATTGTATTACTAGAGGCCTGGCACACGAAATTCTTGCGCGGGTATGGTCCCTAGGCCTGGCCTGCGATCAGGGCCATCTTCCCCAGCTGCCTGCAGCTGGTCCCACCCCCTGCGATACTCACCCCCTATTCCTCAATCACCATACGGTGATCTGTACCTGACAGCCAGGGGAAGGGACTGAGAGGTCGGCTGTTCTTGCCCGCTTGCTGCCCCGCCCCCACTGCAGGTGGCCATCAGGCGATTGGAACCTGCTGGCCAGGGAAAGGGACCAAGAGGTGGTCAGTGCGCCTCATAGTGACTGGTCCAGTGGCCATTCTGGTCCTTCTGCCTTTAGGGTCAATTTACATATTATGCTTTTATTATATATGATTTTCCATATGAACAACTGTAAACCTACTTTTGCCCCACCTGTATTTTGTTAAGGGAGAGAAAAACAGTGACCTAACACAAACAAACAAAAAGTTTAGATATTGGTAATCACTAGAAAAAAATAAATTTAGATATTGATAATTGTTAGTAAAAGATATTTATATCTCTCTATCTATATCTATATCTATATCTATATCTATATCTATATCTATATCTATATCTATATCTATATCTATATCTATATCTATATCTATATCTATATCTACATATATATCTACATATATATATCTATATATATATATACACATACACATATACTTATAATGGGTAAAATATAAACTAGAGGAGCAGTTGCTGTTTTACATAGATAATTCTGAAGGGTGATGTTTGAACTGCGAGCTGAATGATGTGATTAAGCTAGCCAAACTCAGATGTAAGGTAAGAGCCTTAAACTGAGGTGTAAGCAGAGGCACTGGGAAATACAAGGCCCTTGAAGTGGGAATGAACTTGGTGAACTTGAAGAACAAAATCAGAGCTGGTAATCTTTAAATATATTGGGTTCGGGATGGGATAGTGATGGATGAGGTCAGAAAGGCAGGCAGGGCCAGATCACCCAGGGCCTGATAGGCCACAAAAAACCATTAGAAAGTGACATGGTCTTATTGAAAGTGTACAGAGATCATCCGGCAATGGAAGATGATAAGGAGCAAGTTAGAGACCTCTGCAGAGCCTCAGCACGTACAGTAGAGTTATGAAATATGTAGGTGAATTGAATGGACACTGAAGGGTTCTGATCATTTTAGAGGTGCATTTAAGCAAACTTTCTAGAGGCATGAAATCTTTGGTTTTACATACTTTTCAAAAGGAGATAAAAGGATGGAACATTTTTCAAGTTTAAATTAAAGGTAATATAACCTTGGTATTCAAACAAAAAATATGAAAAAAGTAAACAATTAAAGTTTACTCTCTCGGTTAAAATTCTACATGCAAAAATCCTACATAGAATATTAGCATGCCAAAGAAAGAAATGTGTGAGAAATACTTTGTGACCAAGTAGGGGTTCCCTCAAGAATTCCCAGATGGTTTGGCATTTAAAAAACAACTGTTAATGTAGTTAAATACGTTAACAGACTGTAGAAGGAAGGAATTAGATGGTCATACAAAATAAGATAATTTGATAAAATAAAGCACCCATTACTGTTTTTTAAAAAAGAAATTAGAATCTAGGAAATCTAAGAAGACATCCTTAATAAGATGAGGATATATACCAAAATCACAGCCAGCATCTTAATAATAAATGTTAGAAATATTCATCTTAGACTTGAGAAAAAGTAAATGATGTCCTTTGTTCTCTTTTAGGTTCTGTCTTGTATATGATCATAACTAGTGCAAAATGATTAAAGAATATAGAGACTAGAGAGGAAGAAGCAATACAGTGATTATTTGCAAGAGAATCCAAAGAGAAATTATTAGAACCCCATAGATCTATATCCAAAACTTAATAATGTTTCTATATACCAACAACAACTAAAAACATAATTCTAGAGAAGATACCATATAAATCTATGAGATATCTAGGAATAAATGTAACAAAAGATGGCTTAAATTTTGTGAAAAATATTACAAAATCCCCCAAATTCAGATGATAAAAAGATTTACAAACTTAATTACAGTAAGATTGAAAACTTCTGTGTTATAGAGTAGACCATGAACAAAGTGAAAAGTGGAAATTTCAGAGAATTCTCCCCCCCCCCATATAATTATCAAGGGACTGTACCCCCTAATATGATAAGAACTCCTAAAATACTAAAGGATAGGCTGGCACAGAGCCCAGTCCTTGGTCCTCTTCTCTTTCTAATTAAGTCTCTTGTGATTTCATCCAGCTTGAGGCCAACTGTACCTTTGATGACTAATAGTTATCTCACCCTGTGACTCACCCCCAGCCTTCCCCATTTCAGCTGATGCAAGTCCCTCCTTCCAGTGTCTCAAGGCAACTGTAGCCTAGAGCAATCCTTGACTCTCTTTTCTTTCACCCTCTGCCTCCAATCCATCTCTATTTTTTAAAATACATGCAGGCCCTAGCTGGTTTGGCTCAGTGGATAGAGCATCAGCCTGAGGACTGAAGGGTCCTCACTTCGATTTCAGTCAAGGGTGGTCAAGGGCACATGCCTGGGTTGCAGGCTAGATCCCCCATTAGGGGGCATCAGGAGGTAACCAATCAATGATTCTCTCTCATCATTGATGTTTCTATCCCTCTCTCCCTCTCTCTTCCTCTCTGAAATTAATAAAAATATATTTAAAAAAATAAATTATATTCGGAATCTGATCACTTTTCATCATGTACATGACTACCATCTTGGCTTAATTTATCCTCATCTCTTGCTAGTAATAATACAATCACTTCTTAATTGGTCTTCCTGCTTCTGTCACTTCTTCACAAAGCAGTCACATGATCCTTTGAGACCTTGGGTCAGATCATGGCTCTGAACCCTGAAGTGACTCTCTTATCTCTATTCCAACGTCTTCTTCCCTTACTCAGGTCCAGCCACATACTAGCCTCCTTTCTGTTCTTAAGACAAAACAGGCATGCTCCTACCTTTAAGACTGTGCTCTAGCTGTTTCATTTGTATGAAATGCTTTTTTATGTAAGGAACTATTTTACTAACTCCCTTAGCAATTTTAAGTCTGATTGAATTTCCCTTCAATAAGGAGTCTTCTGACCACACAATATTTTCTGTTGTAACTTGCACAATTTCCTTTACTGTGTTATATTTTATTTTCTCACGAGAGGCCCAGTGCATGACATTTGTGCACTGGAGGGGGAGAGGGTTCCTCAGCCTGGCCTGAACCCTCTCGCAGTCCAGGACCCCTCAGGGGACATCCTCTGAGGGGTCCTTAGCGCTGCCACAGAGGCAGGTGAGGCTCCCACCACCACCGCTATAGAAATAGTAGATGTTCAGTGAATGAGTAAATGAATGAGTAAAAATAAATAATAAAAAAGGAAAATAAAAAGTGGGCAAGTGATATAAAGAGACAATTCACTGAGCAGAGCACTCCAATGACCAACAAACACAGGATCACTGTTCATGACAAAATGAAAAATTAAATCAAGGTAGCATTTCATTCCCACCTGACTGGCCAAACAAATGAAGTCTGATAATACAAAGTGTTGGCGAGGGTTTGTGGAAACAAGCAGTGATACAATGTCTGGTTTTAATGCAAATTTCAACCAATGTTTGAAGTTAATTTGGTAATACTGAATTCAATTATCCATATTCTTCAACCCAGCACCTTCACTCTGAGATGCATCTCCAGAAAAATTCTCCCAATGGTCAAGGAGATGTAGGCAACACTGAAACAGTAAAAATGGAAAAGCATATAAATCCTTCAATAAGAAGAGACATAAATAAGCTGTGCTTTAGTCATACAATGCGGGTTTATACAGTCGTTTAAATTAATAAACCAGAACTATATGTATTATCATGAACTAATTTGTAAAACCAAATGTGGAGCGAAAACAAGTTGCAGAATATATATAGTTATTTAACTTGCTCTGAAGTTTTTAAAGACACAAAAAACAATTATATATATATATATATATATATATATATATATATATATACACAAAAAAAATTTGAAATACAAAAAAGGCATGGGAATGGCAATGCCAACTTCAGGAGAATGATCACCTTTGGGGAGGAAGTGAGGGAGGGTTTGAACAGTAGGCCTTTTAGGGCTATAATTTATTCATTTCTGCTATCAAATATTTTAAGTAAGCATGATAACTATTAATATTCACTTAATCTCAGTTGTGGCAGTCTTTTATATTATTATCTATGATATAGTTTTGAATTCTAAATTTTAAAATATTAAACTAATGTTTTTGGCAAGGAAGAGTAAAAGAGATAAAAGGAGAGATTGGATGATACCAAGGAAACAGCAAGAAAAATATAAGTTTTTATTGAGGGGGTGGGTATTCAAGTATATTTGTGAGCAGGAGATAAGGGCTTTAAGAAAGGAGAAGTAGCCCTAGCCAGTTTGCCTCAGTGATAGAGCATTGGCCTGTGGACTAAAGGGTCAGAGTTCAATTCTAGTCAAGGACATGTACCTTGGTTGCAGGTCCTGGTCAGGGCGCACACAGGAGGCAACCAATCTATGTGTTTCTCTCACATCAATGTTTCTCTCTGTCTTTCCCTCTCTCTCTTCTACTCTCTCTAAAAATCAATGGAAAAATATCCTCAGGGAAGGATTAACAAAAAAGGGGAAGTAGAACAGGAGACGACTACCATTGAAAAGATGGTTCAGCCCGGCTGGCCTGACTCAGTGGTTGAGTGTCCACCTGTGAACCAGGAGGTCACGGTTTGATTCCCAGTCAGGGCACATGCCCAGGTTGCCAGCTTGATCCTCAGTGTGGGGCGTGCAGAAGGCAGCCAATCAGTGACTCTCTCTCATCATTGATGTTTCTATCTCTCTCTCCCTCTCCCTTCCTCTCTAAAATATATATATATAGAAAAGATAGTTCATTCTACTCATAGTCCCCAAGATTGAGCATACAGGTCACAGCTGGTCACTGGGGTCTGTCACAAGGCAGAGGGAGGAGGGGGACTATGGGCAAGCATCTTTTTTTTTTTTAATATATTTTATTGATTTTTTTACAGAGAGAAAGGGACAGGGATAGAGAGTTAGAAACATCGATGAGAGAGAAACACCGATCAGCTGCCTCCTGCACACCCCCCACTGGGGATGTGCCCGCAACCAAGGTACGTGCCCTTGACCGGAATCGAACCTGGGACGCTTCAGTCCGCAGGCTGACGCTCTATCCATTGAGCCAGACCGGTCAGGGCAAGGGCAAGCATCTTTATTGTGGTTTCCAAGAGAAGGAACAGCAAAGCAGAGAAAGTGCCCTAGGGTTAGCCAGTTGAAATAAATTCAGGGGACTCTGGACATAGGGAGTGTCCCTCCTTATCTGTTACCTGGCCACTGGTGGTTAGGGGATTAGGTCAGGGGTGTGGGAGCTTGATAAGGGAGGTGAATGGGATGTGAATTTAGCTGCTCAAGAAGAGGAATTGACAGTCCTCTAGCTAGGGCCGCAAAACTCGATCAGGACAGGATGTAAAAACAGTGTTAACACAACTGATCAACATCAGACCCAAAGAAGCCATTTATAGTATAAGCTCTATACTTTATCAGGGGCCGAGGGGGCAAATTCTCAATCTTAGCCTCTAAGTTTTAGAAGATTGAACAAACAGCAAACACAAAACCCAAACTAAACATAGTGAAGGTCATAGAGGATTTGTTTGATCACTTTGCATATTTAAAGAAGTGAAAGTCGGTTACAACATACCAATAAAACATCTTTATTTTAAACAGATATGAGGCAGGATGTATCTGAAAGAATGGTACTCAAACAACTCCCCATTAATTATATTAATGATGTTTGTTTTAGCACTATTCACAAATTTGAGGCAATCTGTGCAGTTATGTTTTCCAATAGCATTTTATTTGAATGTCATTAAATTTTAGTCAGCTATTACTAATGGCAAAGCCGGTGTCATATGAAGATTCAGGGGAGCGAAGGAGAATTAATTTGTGCACCCAGAAGGTTAATCTGCAGGTGACAGAGAAACTGTCACTGGAAACTCCAGTGATGTAAGCTTGCATCAAACCCATTAATTCTTGGACTTACTAATAAAAATGGTGCTTTAATGAATTAGGGAAATTAAGGAAACAAGACAGGTAGTTAAATTCTGTAGTTAAGTATATGATCCTCCATCTGTCCAAATGGCTTGCATTGATATAATTTTTAATATGAATAAAACATCGCTAAGATCAATATTTAGTGTATGTTCCAACCAAAATGTGACAATAATCTATCCATGGCAACATTTATTTGATCAAAGGCTTTATAGTTATTCCATCTATTTAACAAAAAGGTAATAACATTTTACTGAAAATTAAATGAGGGTTTTAAATGCAAGGCAATCTTCTTTCTAAAAGTATTATGTCAGGAATCATTCATTCCAACAGGGACATCTTTAATGATATCTAGCACGTATAAAGCATTCTCATCTTCTAAGTGTGTTGCTAACATTGATTGATTAATTGTCACTGTATTGTAACAAGATAGGTAAATATAAATTAAAGAGAAAGCTAATTTTTTTCCAGTCCAGGTGGACAGTCAATGCCAAAATATAAAATTATGCTTTGTCACAATCATTAAAAAAAAATACCAACCTCAGAATTGTCAAATGCTTTTAAACCATGTCTTTCAAGAAAAAGAAAAAAATTCACAAGCTCAGGAACCAAAGTTGAAAGGATTGTTTCAATTTTTCAAGACTTCTATGCTTTTTTCCAAAAAATAAAAACAAAAAAGTAAAAGAAAAGAGAGAAAAAAGCAGTGGTGATTTCCTTCCCTCCCTCGTGATAAAATAACTTTATAGTTTTTATAATGTCAAACAGTATTCCCTACAATATGAAATATGGTAGTTTTCAAATTATCTTTAAAATAATAGAGTATCTTTCATAAAAGTGTAGGTGAGGGAATCCTGAAAAGAATCAGATGTGCAAACTATTTGTTACAACTCAAGGATGTCTGCATAACAATGCGAGAGAAAGAATTCTTTTCAAATACACTTACACTCAAGGTGTCTTTATATACCAGAAGCTTAAAAAAAATCATTTTGTTTGAATAATGCATACATTCTTTTGTCACAAGATTGCATTCTTTAAATAATAAATATCACACAGAGCTAGCCATAAAAAAATAAAAAATAAAAAAAGCCACACGAAGATCTCAAACTATGGTTAATCCAAAAGAAAACACCTCCTTCGTAGGAGTAACTGAGATACAGGCATCACTTTATATGGACTAAATAAATGTCCATTTGTCATAGTTGTAAATCAGAACAGCATTAAAGCTCAAGAGGTCTGTAGGCTGTGCTGGAAAAGCTTCAACCTTAGGTTCCTTGTCAGGGACCTCACGGTGAAATCCAGCCTCCCAGCAGTATTTGTAAGTAAAACTTTATTATTTTTTTTTAATATATTTTATTGATTTTTTACAGAGAGGAAGGGAGAGGGATAGAGAGTTAGAAACATTGATCAGCTGCCGCCTGCACACTCCTTACTGGGTATGTGCCCGCAACCAAGGTACATGTCCTTGACCGGAATTGAACCTGGGACCCTTCAGTCCGCAGGCCAACGCTCTGTCCACTAAGCCACACCAGCTAGGGCAGTGCCCCTTGGTTTACACAGGGCCTGTCACCATTTTTCCTGCTTCAACACAAGACTTGAGAAGTTGCAGTGCAGACCATATGGCTTGTAGAGTTAGCATATTTACTATCTGACCCTTTGCGGAAAACATTTGTCATTGACCTGCTCTATTTAAAGGGACAGGTTGAATCCCTGGGAGAAGTCAAACTATGCTCATTTGGGCGAGAGAAGACTACTAAATATGAAAAGGTAATCAATTTAAATTTAAATTTATGTGGGGAGTACACTAGTTCTGAGCAGGGTGTGATCCAACATTCATTTGTAAGTCATTTACTCCTCACTCAGTCGTATTCATTAACTTATGATATGACTTTCTAACCTCTATACAGTACATATTGTGTTTCTAGGACCATGGATATTTCAAATAGTGTTTCCCTTCATTCTTTCAAGACTTGTTGCCTAGAAAAGGTCAAAACAAATCCTATTCAGAGTACCTCATCCTTATGAAGCCAGCAGATTCCATTAGGAGGGAGCAGGAAGGAGACTTTTGATATACATTTTTTCTGGGGTTATTCTGATGCTTCTAACCTTCTCAAATTTCCTGGAGTTATGAAAGAATCTTCAAGTTGTCTAACCTTTAGTGATGGTGATGATGATGATGATGATGATGATGATGATGATGATGACAATGATGACATGTAACATTTGCTGTGTGTGTGGAGTTCCCTTCATTGTTTTAAATTTTTATATGTACTAGTCAATCCTCATAGCACCCCAAGAAGTAGAATGGTTATTATCCTTACCTCACAGATAGACAAGCAGATAAGAAATTTGTAATAGGTTACACAGCTAATAAGTACTAGAGGAGAAAATCGGTCTCTATCAAAATCTTAAAGATGAACTGATTTCTGCCTCATGAATCTCTTTTAAAGATCTCCTTCTATAGGTTTATTTCAGCCGAAATAAACTATGTGTTTAAATTAGCTTTCAACCTAATAATCTGCTGTTGTCACTAGAAATAGAAAACTCACGATTTCTGAGTTTTACCCTACCTGATTCCACCTCTGTTTTCAATTCCATTTTCCATTAAGTTGTATTTACCAAAGTCTAGAAAATGCTTCTTTTTGGTAATATTTGGGAGGATTGGTTTAGGTCACTGGAAGGAGGGAAAAATTAAAAAGTCTGTTAGAATTATATTTTTCAAAGAATTAGTATAACATTTTTGTCATTTAACTCAGAGATAATTACATTTTAATTGTGGATAAAAAATAAATTGCTGTTTTAATACAACAGAAGAAAAATATTGAAAATGTGATCAATATTGTGTGGGTGAAAATATTTAGCTTTCAGCAGCTGTTTGTAAATTTGGAATCAAATAATAGGGAACATATATATAGGTCATATGAAACATATAGATAAACATATATGTATATGTAAAGCATACATTATAACATATAAACCCTATTATTTGAGTTCAAGTTTACTACATATAATATGCATATTCTATATATAATGCAACATATATTCTTAATATATATTCCTAATGTATAACTTACATCATCCTATATAATAAAAGGCTAATATGCAAATTGTCCCCTTGGTAGTTTGACTGGTAGACTGGGAGTTCAATCGCTCGCTATGATGTGCACTGACCACCAGGGGACGGCGCGGAACATGGTGGGTGAGCGGCAGTGGGGCACTGAGGGAGCCAGGAAAGGAGGAGGTGGGGAGGCGGGGAACCTGATTGGCCCTGATAGCGGTCCAAGCCTAAGGACCCTACCTGTGCATGAATTTCATGCACTGGGCCTCTAGCATATTATAATATACTTAATCTTGGACCATATGTGTTATTAAATATTGGTTTTCTATGTTTTTATTAATATTATCTATTTTTTTCATTAGTTTTAGAAATATTAATGCTGTATTAAAGTTTCCTTCATCCTTTCTCATACTATGATCCTTTAGTAATTTGCAATTTTACTTTATCAACTTTCTTTACTAAAAAAATTAAACTTTAATATTTTAACTTATAACTTAAATGATAAAATCTTTTACGTTATTATAAAAATGTGTATTGTATTAAATTATTATAAAGATTATTTGAACTTTAGCTTCCAGTAATAAGTCACTCAGTAATTGAGACCAATATTTCCTATGAAGGCAGATAGAAAATCTAGATAAAGTCAAATAAATGACTATTTGAAGCCACTGGGGAACAAATAATATTACCAGGCCAGCAGGTATAAGGTGATGGAGGATCTGAGAATGGGTCCTATCCTCAGGGGTGCATTTCCTTTGGGATGTCTGATCACTGAGTTGATCACCTGAGAAACTGAAGATTATGCAGCACTTAAAATAGCCCATGGGCCTAAGGTATCAGAAGTCCAGAGTCCACAAGGGGAAGGAAAGGGTTGGCTGTTGTTAAACCCTAATCACTTTGGTGTCTGACTCTGAGGGACTGGATCTTTAGAATAGCAGGAAGTAGATACATTCTCATAGGGACTGTCAATCAGCTTACACCAACCTGATCCTGAAACTGTATTGAGGGATTATAGATTAACTATTTCCCCAAAAACATTTTTTTTTAATTAAGGAAAAATAATACTACCCTAATCTTTAAGTTATTTCTATATATTTTAATTCATAGTTTAGTACACTTTTTTAAAAAGTAGCACACAAAGTTACAAGATCACATAAATAAAAGCTAGCACAAATAACTTACAAACATGAATGGAAACCAATACAAACAGACTATAAAAACAGATTCACTGAGACTCTGGGTATTAAAGTTATGGGATATAGATTTTAAAGTAACCATGCTTGCTATCAAGAAGGGAAGAAAATAAAATACCAATATGGAACAATGGAACTAAAAGAAGAAAAAATAGAGATTTGAGAACTGAAAAAAAAAAATCATATCCAAATTTAAGTACTCAGTGGGTAAATTTATCAGTAGATTAGACACAGACAGAGACTTAGTGAACTGTGGGAGATGATGGGCAGATGGGGAAGTGATAGCCAAAGGGCCCAAGTTTCTTATGGCCAATGAATTGTGCATTTTAAATAGGTGAATGGTATGGTATGTGAATTACACCTAAATACAGTATTTAAAAGCATCTAACCTTGAATATGCATGTGTAACTAAATTCCTGTATAATAAAGAGATAATATGCAAATTGACCATCACACCCTCACACAAGATGGCTGCCCCCATGTGGTCACAAGATGGCCGACACAAGATGGCCAGCAGGGGAGGGCAGTTGTGGGCAATCAGGCCAGCAGAGGAGGGCAGTTAAGGGTGACCAGGCCAGCAGGGGAGAGCATTTGGGGGCAACCAGGCCCGAATTTCTTGTACCGGGCCTCTAGTTAATAAATATAAAAAGACATTTGATTATTTCAACTACTGGTTTAAAAGTAGGTATGTTCACACTAGCCCTCAACATTTCTTTATAGATATTCTCTTTGGGAAAATGGGGTCTCTCTCCAAAACCTAAAAATATTTACTTGCTTGCTTAAGACTAGGAATAAAATAATGGCCAGTGTGGATGAGTGTTGGTGAATTTTAGTGCTTTCTGTTTCCAGATCTTTGTGCCCTGACCATCCTCACCAGTTTGACCTTATCCCTACCTGCTTTCCTGTGGTCCCTTTTCCCCTTGGCCATGTTGAATGTTGGAACGTAGAGGCAGGAACTGATTAAGGCTGTAGTGGTTGTGATCAGGGAATGACTATGCTGCTAACAGCTGTACATAATTCAAAATAAGAGGATCCCTATCTGGTTTGGCTCAGTGGATAGAGTGTCGGCCTGCAGACTGAAGGGTTGAGGGTTCAATTCTGGTCAATGGCACATACCTCAGATTCAGTCTCCATCCCAAGCCCCTGTCGAGGTGCATGTGGGAGGCAACCAATCTATGTGTCTCTCTCACATCCATGTTTCTCTTTCTCTGTCTTCCTGCCCTCTCTTCCACTCTCTCTAAAAATCAATGGAAAAATATCCTTGAGTGAGGATTAACCAAAAAAAAAAAAAAATGGAGGAAACGAAATCTAAACACAAAACTTACAGGAATGTGAAAATTGAAATAGCTCTCCACATTTTTTTATTCCGAAACTGTAGTTAATTTCACCAGAACTTCCTTTTCTCCCCTCTTTCTCTTTCTTCTCTGATGCTAATGCCCTGAGTAATATTTTGTCTGCCTGTTGGGGGACCTAGCATGGAAAGTGGTAACAGGAAGATGCTAACCACCAGGGCTTATCTAACTTTGGCTCTGGGTAGAAAAATTAGCATGTAGAGAAATGCAAGTTTATAACGATGCTGTGGTTTTAGCATTTACATAGAAGACGTGTTCTTTCTTTTCTTTCAGAAATGTATGTCCTACTGCTATAAATCCTTGACTTAAATTTCCCTGTCTCTGAATGTAAAAGATACCTTAAGTCAGCAGGAAGGAGTGGGTCAAAGAGTTTGTTGTGACTTGAGGTGGACAGGAACTCATTCAATTGATAAACCTGGGTTTTCTGTGTGTTTCTATAAAAATGAAAGAGGCTGGTAGAAAAGCGCAATCGGCATACACATGCTAACATAAACCATGGCTGCCTGTGTTCCTGTAATGATCGATCATTAGTGGTGTGCCATATTGTATTGATATCTTCCACAGCGCCTTGGGCATGACAGTCAGAATGTGACTACTACATCCAGTGACAGTTTGACAGTTGCCACCTGAATCAGAATCCTAAGACAATCCTGGCATTTTAGAAATTAATTACCATTGCGAAATTAAGTCTAAAAAAACTTACAAATATGTCAGCAGTTATGTACTAAGCAATCACTCTATAATTTTGCATTTAATAGGCCTGGTGAAGACAGGTTTTATTTTGTTATTAATTTTTCCTTTATTTGTTTTTCACACAATGTGTTAAGAGACTTCTCTGCGCAATTGAAGTTCAAAATAAATTTAGTAAGGTGAAAATAGTAGGATGGCAAATATTCACTAAAAAAGGGAAAATGTTCAGTTTTATTGTTTTTTAAATGTAACACCAAAAAAAGAGAGAGATGATTGAAAACAATTAAAATATATTGAGGAATTTTACCCATTTCATCCATATGGTTAATATCATGGAAATTCAGTCTTGATTTTATAATTCTGGAGTCTTTTGGGTACTCTTTTTCCAGGAACTAACCTGCATTTACTCAGAATATCAACCAGCTACATTTTGGTAGTAGATAAAACCCTTTCTAATTAAGGTTTATTTAATTTGTTTTAACTCAGAGTGCAAAGAAGATGACATGATGTAGATTACTAATTATACTCACCTCTCCTCAAAACTACACATGGGGCCCTAGCTGGTTTGGGTCAGTAGATAGATCATTGACCTGTGGACTGAAGAGTACTGGGTTTGATTCTAGTCAAGGTCACATACCTCAGTTGCAGGACCATCCCCAGCCCTGGTCGGGGCTCATGAGAGAGGCAACCAATTAATGTGACATTGGTGTTTCTCTCCCCCTGACTTCCACTGTCTCTAAAAATCAATGGAAAAATATACTCCAGTGAGGATTAACAAAAATTAAAATTAAAAAAAAAAATACACATGGGTATGAAGTGATGTCCATGTGTGTGTCTGGGCTGTAACATCACTCACAGAAATAGTTCCTTAGAAAAACAAAAACAATCATACTCAGCATTTCCACAGCATTTTCTGTCTTCACAACACTTAAAAAACCTTAACTAAATAATGGTCCTTGCAGAAGTGAGGTTATGCCAATGAATTAGCATGTCCCTGGCTGTAACATTTGTCCTCAGATGTGTCACCTCACCTTGTCTGCTCCTGTGGGAATGCTTGCTCCTCATGATGGATTAAAACCAGATAAAATTGATTGGCTGATCTCAGCCTGCACTCTGAAGGAACCTCCATAGCCTTTGGATGTTTATACTGATTAACTCAAGCAAAGGCATCTTTCTCTGTGGTCTCAGACCAGCCCTCCTTTGGTTGATAGCCAAGTGGAGATTCAATCCCAAGTCTCAACTCATTCTGAGCCACTGAGGTAGTTGCCTCAATACTCTCTACCGCGGTTTCTCACACTTGGCAGTACTGACATTTGGGGCTGAACATTTTTTTGTTATTTGGGCTGTCATGGGTATCATCAGATGTTCAGCAGCATCCTTGTCTTCTACCCACCAAATGCCCATAGGACCCACCCACCCCGCCCCCTGGTTGTCAAAACTAGAAATGTCTCTGGAGATTGTCAGATGTCAGCAGAGCAAAATCGCCCCCGTTGAGAACAGATGTATGTGCTTTGCTGGTGGCTACCCATCCTTTTCTATATTTAACACTTCACATTTGTCCCAGCAGGGCCTCCTGGGGAAGTGAATTTCAGGTGCCTTATTTCAGTTGGACTCTCTCTAACAAGGAAACCCCAGTGTCTCGATTTAGGAAACCTATATTTCTACTCTGAGGTGGACGTGTTCCCTCACTCCTTCCCCCAGAGCCCAGAGTCAGGAATTCTCCCACACGGAGTGCAAAACAGCAGCCTAAGCAACACCCTGAAAATCAGTTCAGCATTCCCAGTTATGAAAAACGTATTTCACAGGTTTTCCGAGAAGTTAAAACGGAGGCTGGTTCGAAAGCTCAGACTTACACATTTTGCTTCTCAGCTGGGCTTGGCAATCATCGCAACTGTCATTGTAAGGAAACTACTACCTCAAGCCCGATCATAAAAGCTTCTATCAGACAGATGTCTGCAGTTATTTTAGGTTCTGTATTCGGTAAGTTTTATCTGGAACTAATTCCCAGGGAAAAAAATAAAACCTCTCATGTCTGTTTACACGGGCAGGATAAACTGGCTGTGTTCTTTGTATTCCTAGTGTGAGCTGGTAATTATCCGTCTACTGCTGGGATCTTTCATGTAACTGGTGGGCATTTCAGACACCACGTGCATCCCTAATCTCCCTGGGATCCTCTAGGAACAAAATTATTTGATTCGAAAACCTTTGATATTACAAGTTGTGTTTAACATTTCAAGCCTCATTCACATCAGTGCAGTTCAGTGGGCTGCTAAGCACACAGGACAAGGGATTGGATCGTGGAGAGAAAGAAGCCTGTAGCTGTACTCTATAAACGGAAGGTACATTCCACAGAATAGTAACAGTGAACTGCTGCAGAAGTCTCTAGAATTTATTAGCCCAGCGTGCAGTTAGTGAGGCGGTGGAACATAATGGCAGGATTTTTTTTTTTTCAAATAAGTAAATAAACGAGAAGACGAGTGGAGAGTGAGAATGATGGAGAAGCTCTTGATGTATGTAGATTGTGTGTGCTTTGCATATGGTGCAATCTATTGTGGACTAATTATCCACGCGCGAACGTACCCCACTCTCTATTGATCTAAATACCACAGCCAAATCTCGGTCTTTTCATTTTCTGCAAATCACTAAGGGCTTTGACAATTTCCACGTGGGCCAGAGCCCCGGCAAGCAGCCCAACAGTTACTGCACATCACGGAGGTACTAATGTCTGTAGCGGAAACACCTGCTAACCTGCTATTGTAAGCATTTATCTGGTATTTGCCTGGGGCGGACATAAATGAATAAATAAACTTGCTCCAGTCATAGTACATGAGTTAATGCATTGTAGCCTTATGTAAAGCAGCAAGGCACGTTCTTCTGGGGCTTTTTAAAAATCATTATTTGTGGCAAGTTCCAACATCTCTGCTTCATTTTCCTCACTTCGGCTTCTGCCAGAGCCCTCGCGACTGCAGGGCGACTTGGCCTTTGCTCCAGGAAGAATACCTTTGAGACAAACCGCCTTCCTAATCCTCAAAGAGCTTTAAAATGACATTACAGAGAGGATGGATGTATTAAACACCTCGGCTGTCAATGGGCGGAATCAATAGCGGTGGGTACATAGCTTACACTGTATCTACTTACACAGGGCTTGCACGTATTTGGAGAGGAGAGCCTTTCTTTTGACAAGGTGGCACCAGCTGTGTCAAGAAATAGCACAGCTGCAGATCCCCGACACATCTGGCTGTCCTTTCGGAGTTTTAAGGGGAAAGGGTGTAAAGCAGTGACCAGAAAGGGCAGACGACTGTGAGAAGCCTTATTTGCAGCTACTTTTTTTTTTTCATTGGAATATTTTTAAAGTATTAAGGCTGAGCTATCAATTAAAAATAAAAACCTGGAGTTGGTGGTTCTAATCTTTTAAAGCTATAAGGGTGCAATACTTCAGTCAGGAGAACATATAGAATATATCTCTTGGACAACAATATCATTAAGTTCAGCAATTATAACGTGGAGCATCAGTGAATTTGGTATAGCAGTGATTTTCAACCTTTTTCATTTCATGGCACACATAAATTAATTACTAAAATTCTGCAGCCCACCAAAAAATGTATTTTTTTTTGTTGATCTGACAAAAAAATAGGTATACTAGTAATTTTGAGTCATTCACATTGGATGGCTATTGTTGTGTTTACTGTTATTCTTGCAGCACACCAGTATGTCGTGGTACACCAGTTTGAAAATTGCTAGAGTATAAATAAAAATGCATTGTGCTTTAAATACGCTATCTATCTACAGACCTGTCTTGATTTATGGTTATTTTTACATTTTCTATAGGATTTGCTCCAATTTTTTTTTAAATCTTTCTTTTTTTTAATTTAGAAATCCTATAAGGAAGATTATACATGTCAGGACCTAATATGGGAGCTGGCTTCCAGAAATAGATGCCCTTTACATAAAGGGAGAAGAGAATTTAACCCTCATTGGGTTTTGCATCATCTTTAAACTCTTGGTATTTTAATGGCAATGGGAGAAATGTCCCCAATTTAACTTCTTCAGTTTTTGCTGCCTAATTTTCTTACATTGCAACAGGAGAGCAATAGTAGAAGTTAAAAATGAAAACCAGGCCGAAACTGGTTTGGCTCAGTGGATAGAGCGTCGGCCTGCGGACTCAAAGGTCCCGGGTTCAATTCTGGTCAAGGGCATGTACTTTGATTGTGGGCACATCCCCAGTAGGGGGTGTGCAAGAGGCAGCTGATCGGTGTTTCTCTCTCATCGATGTTTCTAACTTTCTATCCCTCTCTCTTCCTCTCTGTAAAAAATCAATAAAATATATTTTAAAAAAATGAAAACCAGTCATGGCCACATATCTCAGTCAGCTAGAGAGTTGTCTAGATACACCAAGGTTGCGGGTTCAAACCCTGGTCAGGGCATATACAAGAGTCAACCAGTGGGTGCATAGATGGGTGGAGCAACAGATCAATGTTTCCCTCCTTCTCTCTCTCCCACCCACTCTCTCTTTTCCTCTCTCTCAAGTCAATAAGTAAAAATTTAAAAAAGAAAAGAAAACCAGCCTTGGCATTATATAAATTTGCATAAAATCCACAAAAACTAACTCAAAATTAATCACAGATCTAAATGTAAGAGCTAAAACTATGAAAATCCTAGGAGAAATTCTAGAACTAAGTCTTTATGATCTTGAGTTAGGCATTTTTTTCATATGATAGACAACAACAACGAGTAGGTAAATTAGAGATCAAAATTTAAAAACTTTTGTGCTTCAAGAACACAATTGACTCAGCCCTGCACTGGGCCCAGGGATACCGGATGGACTGTCTGCACTTGACACAGCAGCCCAGCCCACCCTCCTGCAGCGCCCACCCCAATAAAATCAAGTCCACCACCAAAAAAAAAAACACACAAAAAAACGAACACAATTGAAAAAGTGAAAAAACAACCCATGGAATGGGAGAAATACTTGCAAATCATACATCTAGCAATTTGTATCCAGGGTATCTAAAGAACTGTAAAAATTCAATAAATAGAAAATCAATCCCATTAAAGAATAAGCAGAAGATCAGAATAGGTATTTTTAAAGGATATATACAAATACCAATAAGCACATTAAAAGATACTCAACATTAGTAGTTACAACGGAAATGCAAATCAAAACCATAATGAGATAACACTACAGACTCTCAGATATATATATTAAGAAAGCTAGACTATAAGAAATGTTGATGAGGATGTGGAGAAACTGGAACATTGCTGGCGGGAATCTAAAACATTGCAATGACTTTAGAAAACAGTTTTGCCGGTTCCTCAGAAAGCTAATCAAAGAGTTATCATATACCAAAGATAAATGAAAGCACATATCTACACAAAACTTATACTTATGGGTACAAATTTGTGCATACATGCCGTAGCAGCATTATCCATAGTAGCCAAAAAGTGTAAAGAACCCAACACCCATCAACTGATGGATGTATAAATAAAATATGGTATATCCATTCAATGGAATATTATTCAATGATAAAAAAAATAAGATAGTTGAACACACCACAGTACAGGTGAACCTTGAAAATAGTATTGTCAATGAAAAGAGACAGCCGCAAAAGACCATGTATCATATGATTCCATATAGATATATCATTATGTGTAATAATGACAGATAATCAAACATAGAGCTATGTGTCTGCATTAACTACTTTTGTCAATAACAAGTCTACTGTTTTCCAATACCCATAAGATAACATATATGATATTTAATAATGTTACCAAAGGAAAAATAATTCCCATTTAGGAGAAATGTCTCTGATTTTTTTTTTTTTCATTGAAGGGGATAGATCTGTGTTTTAGGGGAAAACACTAACATTACTGAATGTTATGTGCAAAAATAATTGAAGGTAAAAATGTTGCTAAGTTTATTCATTTACTAGCATGACTATGTATTGAACCCCTACAATGTGTCAAGTACTGCTTGAAGCCAAGGATCTTTAATGGTGAACAAACTTCTGTGGAAGCAGATGCCAACCAAGTAAACAAATTAATAAAATGCTTGTGCACGGTAATAACTGCTAAGAGGAAAGAGGGGAATGAGACAGAGAGCATCTGTGGGAGGATGAAGTGAGGGAAAAGATCTGCACAATCCCAGGAAAGAGAGCCCCAAGCACTTGCCAAAGGAAAAGTTTGGCAGGTAGAGAAGAGGAAGCTTGATGCCACCAGAGCAGAAGAGCGAGCAGCTGTGTGGTCGCATTGTGTCATGCGCAGAGTGGGAGGTCAGCTGAACAGGCGAGGCTAGACCATCACATAAGACCACCAAGGAGTCTGGAGTTTATTCAATACAAGTACAATAGCAAGTCATTGGACAGTTTTAAGAGGGACAGTGCCCACCCTGGTCAGTGTACTAGTAGCTCAGTTGTTTAGGCCAGTGGTCGGCAAACTCATTAGTCAACAGAGCCAAATATCAACAGTACAACGATTGAAATTTCTTTTGAGAGCCAAATTTTTTAAACTTAAACTTCTTCTAACGCCACTTCTTCATAATAGACTCGCCCAGGCCGTGGTATTTTGTGGAAGAGCCACACTCAAGGGGCCAAAGAGTCGCATGTAGCTCGCGAGCCGCAGTTTGCCGACCACAGGTTTAGGCATCCAGTGCACCAGTTCTGTTCTCAGTCGAGGCACATGCCTGAGTTGCTGGTTCCATCCCCAGTAGGGGGCATGCAGGAGTCAGCCCATCAGTGATTCTCTCTCATCATTGATGTTTCTCTCTCTCTCTTCTTCTCTTTTTCCCTCTCTCTAAAAATCTTAAAAAAAAAAAAAAAATGAGGGCCAGGGCCAGGATCAGATGGGACTTTTTTAATGACATGAACTGTGTGGGGAGAAGGTGCAGACCGGGGGAGGGGCTGCATGTAGCCCAGGTCAGTGGTGCTGAGGACTATGTTGGCAGCCACTGAGATGGTGAAAAGTACTTCGATAAGACTTGCTTAAGACATTTCTCTTCCTGCTTGATTTTATTCTTGTGGGATGTAAGAATATCGAACATTTTGTTTAGAATGTGAAAGTGAATTTCTGACTGATTATCTGGCCTTGCCAAAATGAAAGGCGCACAATGGCACCTGATTATTCTTCTGGGCAGCTCCGGCCACCTCTACCTCAATACTTAGGGTGTAATCAATAAACATAACAGAGGCTATTCATTCCACCAGGATGGACTCCAACAAAGGGGCTCTATTCACACGGGTAATAGGCAGGCTTCACCTGTTCCTTCACATTCTGCGGTACGTGGAGCGTCTCCAGTCACCTGCCTGCTTGACTGCTCAATGGTGAGGAAATGCCCTGTTGGCTTAAGGATGATTATAAAGCTGAGATGTTTACATTTCTGGTTGCCAAGATAGTGTCCTTCCAATGAGGGGGAGGCACTGTTCATGACAGCGGGATAGATGATACACACATTTTAAAGATTATGAAATGTAGTGCTTGCTGAGGTTGGGGTTAGTTTTAACAGTATTCTCCAGGAAACAGCATTCCCAATGCAACTATGAAATTTTATGTTAACGGGCTTAGTGAATTTTAGCTGGCATGTGCTACTGACCACGTTTCAAAACAAATTGCTTTTGAAACATGGTCATCATTATTATTTATCTGGCCTCTTTCATTGGGAAGAGACTATCTGCCTCTTCTTAGATTTGTATCACCAGACGGGTGGCCGCAGAGATATCTACAAGCACTTAAATAAAGTGTTAACATTCATTAAGTTGAACTTTTTCGGTAGAAGGCTGGTGCTCTGGGTTTATTTTAGAGCAATTAAATATGATTTATTCTCCAACGTCTATTGACTTATTCATCCAGCAAATGATTATTGACTGCTTACTGCTATGTTAGACAATGCGAAACAGACAAAGAAGACTACTTAATAATAATAATGGCGAGCATTTGTGGAGTAGATCTGTGAGCCAGCACTCAGCGCTGCATATGCTTTATCTCACTATAAATACCTGATGATGCAGCTATTGTTATTACTTCCAAGGAGTGGAGAAGAAAACCAAGGCATCAAGGCCTCGGGGCTAAGATATTCAACCCACCCAGAGGAAGACAGCATCCTGTCCTCAAAAACAGTGTGTGTGAATAGGGGAGAGAGAGTACTTATGCCGACAAGAATCCTTCATAGAGGATTCAAACACAAAAGCAGGTAAAAGCAAACAGCTTTAGGTATTAAAAGAAAAAAGACACTTCCATCCAAAGGCAGTGGTTAGAGGTTCTCAACCTTGGCTGCAGGTTGTAATCACCTGAGAAGTTGAAAAAATAAAAAATAAAAATACTGATGCCTTGGTCCCAACCCCAGAATTCTGACTTTAATTGACCTGGCAAATGCTTATGCAGCTGGATTTTCCATGTTCCCCCAAGTGATTCTAGTGTGCAGCCAAGTTGAAAACCCCGGGCTAAAAGGACTAGGGGAAGTGTTAGGAAAGGGAGAGGTTCAGAGTTGCTTTGTCAAGAATAGGTAACTATTTTACACCCAGCTGGTGTGGCTCACCAGAGGGCGTGCAGGGGGTAGCTGATCAGTGATTCTCATCATTGACGCTTCTATCTCTCTCTCTCTCTCTCTCTCCCTCTCCCTTCCTCTCTAAAATCAATAAAAATATATTTTAAAAACGAGGTAACTATTTTAAAAGTCAGAAAGGTCAGGGGTGCAAATGGGAGTAGATGAGCATGTTGTGAAATAGAAGAGATCGTTGTTCCTCAACTTGTGGTCCTGGGACCAGTCGCATTGACACCGCACTGGCATTTGTTAGAGATGTGGAGTCTCAGGTTGTCCCAGAGCCCATGAGTCAGAATCTGCAAACCCACGTGATCTGTGCACACATTACAGTTTGAGAAGCACTGGTCTAGAAAAAGAAAAACAGGACGAGAAACCGCAGAGCATTGGGAAATGGTACGAGGGGTCAACAGGAGGAACAGAGTGGAGCACGTGTGTTGGTGTGACAAATTGGGGGCCATGTCACCAGGTGCTTTGATTGCTGCAGTTAGCATTTTCTCCTTGGATGGCTGAAAGGGGAGAAACATCCAAATAACAGTGACGTGTGCAGGGATGAGTTAGGATAAGAATCTGGTGACGATTTGCAGAACAGATTATAAACGGGGAGAAGCCGGTGAGGTGGAGATGTTCAGAGGGGCCTCCATATGAATTCTCAGTTCCCAAGCATGCAAAGAGTGAAACTCAGACTGGGGTGCAATTCAGTTGGCAAGTTCTTATCTTCATAATACAGTGTTTTACTTTAAGGAATTCTTATCTCCTGCAGTCTGACTTTGGAGCTACATTGTGTATCTGAATAGAGATATAGGCTACATCTTCCTCTGAGTGGCAGCCAGCGTATGTAGAGCAGCTTTGTTATTTCATCTATAATACCCCCTCACCCCCCATATCAGACGACTATATAGAGGAACAAGAACAGAATTCTAATGGTACAAGAAAAGCATTTACGTTTGTCCAGCCACAGTGTGATAACATTGCACCATAAATTTTCTCTGTGATCATAGAACAGGGTATTGTGTTTAATAAACCGTTCTAAGATGGACTACTACAGCCCTGGCCTGTGTGGCTCAAGCTCAGTTGATTGGAGAAAAGTTGCTGTTTGATTGCCAGTCAGGGCACCTGCCCAGTTTGTGGGCTTGATCCCTAGTAGGGGGCTTGCAGGAAGCAGCTGATCTGCTGCCACATCAGTGTTTTTCTTCCTCTCTCCCTCTCCCTTCCTTGTTCTCTAATTATCAATAGTTTTTTAAAAAGGGTTACTATAAATTTTGGAGGAATTATCTCTTTAGATATTACTCCAGCTAAAAATATTAAATTGTGTACCTATCCTGAATGTCATTTTTTATTTGATAAGTATGAGGTTCTTTAGGACCTATAGCGACAGTGCCTAAGGAGCATCATTAAAAGGAGCAGCAACCATTTCATGCATGGAATTGACCAGTTGATAGAAATTTTTAGTTGGCCAAGTGCTGGGCACATGCACTGACATTAATTTCTTTTAATCTAAGAGAACACTTTACAGAATGTAGAATCTAATGTATTGCTTTGCATACAGTAGGTTCATTTGTTGAAGGAACAAATGTGAAGAATTAGTATGAAAATATATTGTATTATTAATACATTTTAAAAAATCATCTTTATTAAAAGAACTTATGTGAAATAGCATAAAAATAAAGTATATACATATTCTTTTAAAATTGAAAATAACTGGGCAAACTTAATAATAAAATGAATTACAAGTATCTTTGAAGTTATATGTTAATAATCAACATAAAGACATATTACTCAAATGATCATAAGGTGGTAAGTCTAAGTATATTCAGATTTTAAAATTCAAGTTTACAGCTAGAAATTTCCAAAAATTACCCATCCTTAATCTTGATACTGCAATTTGCATGTGTTGCCACCAGATGGTGGTGTTCGCTTTAGTCACGATCACATGATCTCAGCTACTGTTACCATTATAACATAGGTGAAGAAAACTTCTATTCACACTATGAATACCCAAGTCTTTGTGTGTGTGTGTGGGAGGGGGGGCGTCGGGAGGGGGAAGGGAGAAGGGGAATAAAAAACTAATGGGTTGCTTTTTTGTTGGCAAGCATTTAAAACAAATAAGAATAAGACATAGACCTAAGCACTTAAATAATTATTTATTAGAGAAGTGAGGCAGTGATATTGTTAAATATCAGAGGTGGTAAAACCTCCTGTTTTTCTGGTAAGCAAAGCTTTGAAGGGTGACTATAGAGAGAAAAAGGAGAATATTAAAAGGAGAGGAAACAAGACATGTCAAAACACAGCATAATTTATTTATTAAAAACAACAACAGTGATTGTATATTATCAGAACGTGGGGTGTAAGGTTGGTAAGTGGGGAAAGAGTACTTGATGGTAGGTTCGCAATAGATGGTCAGGGGTAAGGCATGCCTTGCTGTTGGGTTTCAATGCCATTGTTAAGGCAGTAGGGAGCAATGGAAGGCTTTTAGGAAAGAGATGGCATGATAAAATCAATCTATAGGATAAGGAGATTTTAAAAAATAAATTCATGGATAGAACTTTGCCTTATCAGGGGGAAACGTGGCTCCTAAGGAGATCCTTGTTGAGGAAATATCAACAGGAATTTTCCAGGAGTCTCTGGCCTCCTCTACTTTTCTCCCTGCTAGGTTATCAGATCAATCTGTGCTGCCACCCCTTACCATTTACCTTGGGGTTCAGGGAAAGGAGGGACTCTTAGCTCCTTATCAGAGCCATGTCTAGCTTCCTCCTCGCTGCCTTCTCTCCAGATGAAATGTGGATTGTGTATATTCTTGGCCTTAGTTCTGCTCTTCTTTTTTATCCTTTCAATGGCTGTGGCTGTGTGTTGCCTTGTTAGAACTCTCTGTAAAGGTTTGGAACCCATGTGGGATGAGGTTGGGGGTTGGGATGGGGAAATTACATTTCCTAATCTAAATCCTTTAATGGCCGCTTAGTTTATTGCTTGCCTTGACCTTGAGTGTTTGGCCTTTTTCATAAAATCAAAAGGAGGGCCATGTGCCTCATATCTGATCTGTTCTAAGAATAGGTGCCCTGCTCATTGGGGGTGCTGGATGCTGCCTAAGTCTGGGGACGCTAGAACAAAGGTGATTTCTCTGTTTTCTATAGAAACTGCTCACTGGAGCTGGCTTCTGTCCCTCCTAGGGTTGCCAGAAGACCAAAGACGCACAGTTTGATCGCTGATAATACTAATCCTCTCCTACAAGGAACTGGCAACCTTTTCTCTCAGAATATCTTGGAAGTGTTCCTTTTGGGGGTGGAGGGTGGAATGGGGACTGACCAGACAAAAACACATGGTTTTTCATCTCAGCATCAAAAACTCTCTTCCCACTTCTATTTCTCAAACTTCACTGCGCTGCGGAAGGCGCTGTCCCCTCTAAGTCCCCATGATGTCATCACGGGGCACTTCCCCGTGCTTTCGGAAGCCTGGCATCGGGGATTGCCTCCTTCCCAAAGAAACAGGTGGGGAAGTTGCGGTGAGGACAGTGTTCTTATTGCGACTCGCCTCCTCCCAGGTTTCTGGGCAGAGCTCTAACCTCCCCTTAACCTGTTACTTCTCTGAGCGTGTTTGTTGATGGCTGGCAACTGTTCAAAGGCTTTGAGGGAGAGAAGAGAAAGGACAATAGAAAGCTGAATTCCCACCCATTCAGGATCTCCTATTGGAGCCGGTGCCCAGTACACGCGGCCTCTCAGAATGTGGAGTGCGCCGGAGGCCCACAGCATCCCAGGTTCCCGAGGCCTCTTGAAACCTCATATGAATGAGAGCAGCGTCTGACCCTTTCTGCTGCTCCTTAGCAGAACTGCACATTGCAAGGAAGCTCTCCTGTGCTATTGCTGCCAGCCTTCCGCCCTTCCTCCCTCCTCCCAACACCTCCATGAACTGCCTTCCTTTTTAATTTTAATATACTTTACTAAACAAAATACATCCAAAACATCACCCTTTCAACATAGTCTCAATATAAAATGATGAAGGAGATCTTTTACATTCTCTGTGTAATAGTAAGTTTTCAAAATTTGGTACTTTATCCTTACAGCCTATTTCCATTTGAATAGCCACATTTCAAATGCTCAACCCTTGTGTATTACTCATGGCTACTGTGTCAGACATCACATGATCAACGTTTGCAAGTCGAATGAATGCTTTTTATTTTTCTATTAAAAAAAAAAATACCTTAACATGCCCAATGCTGAACTGCTTACTTGAAGTGCCATCTTTTATCCTAGAGGCAGCTGACTCTTATACCACGTGCAATACCACCACTAACATAGGTCGCGTTCCCTGCCCTTTCCATGGGTAAGCTCATTTTCTATTCACAACGGCGCTGATTGTTAGTCACTGTTTATTTGCTGAGAAAAACGGAGACTTAAAGAGGTCACCTAATTTGCCTGGGGTTGCCAAGTGTGTGGACGGAAAGGGTCAGATGGGCTGTGCAACCTCTCCAACCCCCTCTTGTCTCTATGGCTTTAGCATCTTTAGAGCTCAGATCTGAAAAGAGCTTCATTAATTACACCTCGTGAATGAGAACCCTGCATCCAGGGAGAACAGTGCATTGCAGATACCTGCTTACTGAATTCTGGTTCCTGTACCAGGTACTTGTTCTCAGAATGAGCTTGCACATTCCAGAGACTAGATACCCTGTTCATCTCACTGCCACGTTCCTTACTGTGGGGACACAGCTGAGCCATACGGTGGGGTTTCTGGCGTTACTTTGCTCCCTTCACCATCTTTGGCACTCTGGAACCTGCTTCTTGGGAATGTATTAACGTGTTTTACAACAGGCCAGGCCACATGAGTTTGAGAGGGAATATTAGAATTTATACAGCACCTACTATATGCTAAGTAAGCATTGCTCATCACTTTCCACATATGGTTACAAAGAATGCTGGCAACACATCTAGGAGAGAAGGTTTATTTGCCCCCATTTGATATATGTGATGATTGAAGTTCAGAGATGTTAGGTAATGCGAACCCAGGTCACACAGCTAGTAAGGGGCTGAGATGATCTGAAGCTCTCCTCTGAAGCCTTAGCTCTTTCATTCCATCAAGATGCTTTTAAAGAAATGACAGGACTGTTGCTTTTAGCCAAAGGGCAATAGGAGGCTCATAACTCGGGAATTCATTCTCACCGGGGTGCCATGTCATTTAATGGTAATGAGGATGTTGGGGGCCAGGGTCTGTGGACAGAATGTTAGGTGATCCTATACATTTTAAATATAGATATTCACTTTGGAAATGAAGCTAAATCACCTTTGCCGTGTGGATGTGTTTCACCAATAAGACATCTTGGCTCATTTATTTTTCATTTATTAATCTATCTGTGGGTCATCAGACAGTGCAAGTGTAGTACTTGGTTGGAATTTCTCTCTCACTTTTTCCCATTTCCCCCTCTTTGTTCTTCCCTCCTTTCCCTCCTCCCAGCATCAAGGTCAATTAATGGGGGAGGGGGGGAGTGTAACTTCCAAGCTATTCATGACCTTGGGTGAATTCCACCTTCTAGTTCTCAGTTTCTTTGCCTGTAATATGTTTATTATGATAATATCTCAAACAGTTGTTTGAAGAAGAAAATCAATTAATATATGACCAATACGAGGACCATAATAAGCCCTTAGTAAAAGTTAGTCATTGCTATTCCTTCATCAAATAGTTATTAACCCAGGCCTTACGTAAGACACATGAGGTTCTTTGCTAAGGAGTGGATAGAATTTTCCTGGTCGAGTCTCTCTCTGGTTTTCAGCACAATGCTCCTCTTCATCCTCTTGTATGGTTATATTTCAAATATAAATTTAAAATCTATATTCAGAGTCCTTTTCTCTTATTCCCCGATCACTGGCACCCCATCTCTCTATCCCTTTTCTCTGAGAGTGTCTCACAGCATGCCTCTGGGAGGGTACCTGGTCATGGTGAGCAGCCTGGGAGGAAAACAAACCTAGTCATGTGAAAACGCAGGAACATAGTAAAACTAACAATTATGTAGCCCTCACCAATGTTTTTCATTTTGAAAGTGCTTTGAAAACATTAACTAATTAATTAATCAGAAAGAATTTCTGCCAATCAGTGAAAATGCTCTTTACAATGTATTAAGCTTCTTGAAAGATATGATTTATTCAGCGAGATGTTTTCTCTTGAATCTTAAGGGAATCTTCAGTTTCTTTTTTTGGGAGACATTTCAGGAGATTTTGTGGAATCTCTGCACACCCCTCTCACTCTTTGCATCCCAGCAAGCATGAGTATATGAACACACACACACACGCACACGCACGTGCATGCCCACAGTGTCCTTTTAGGATGAGGCCTGCTGACATTAAATGCATTAAAATAGTATGTAAGATTATCTAACCTACTGTACTTATCAGCTTTTTATTGACCTGCCAGCAAAGTTAAGACAAAAATTCCCCAGTGAGTCTCAAGTATCAATGTCACCTGTTATACTGATCTAATTTCCTATCTCTTCTGCTGGCCTCGGACCCCTGGAGAGCTGAGACTTTATTGCCATATCCTTAAAGCCTAGCTACTCAAAGAGCTTCCACAACCTTAGCCCCATTCTGTAGCCTACAAAACATAACTTAATCTCTCTGTGACAGAGCAGGAGAGTAGTAATAATACTCTTATGTTCATTAATTCAACAAATATTGAGCACCTGCCATTCATTTATTTATATATTCCTATAGCATACACTTTATTCAGTCTAAGTCTTTTGTGCAAATCACAGTGATGGATTCAAAGATGATCCAAACAAGGTTATTGAATTCAAGGAGTTTGTTGTCCAGCAGAAAAGAGAAGGCAAGAACATAAATAACTTGAATATAAGGGAGACCTGATGAGCACCTATAATAAGATGCCTTCCGAAGAAGGGCATGGGGCATTCTGGCAGGACTTTTGGAAGTAGTTGACAACTGAGTGGAATATTGAAGGAGGAATTGGATTATGACATGATGTGGGCGGAGGCGTTGCTCCAGATAGAGAAAAATTAATGGGGGGCAGGAGGAACCATGAACAAAGGAAAGTCTGGTTGCATGGGAATCATTGGTTTTGCCGAGAGCTATGTGGGGAAGAAGGTTAGAAGACATATCCAGGAAATGAACAATGGCCTTAGAGTTGGGAAAGGCAGCCCTCTATGGGTCCCCACCAGTAACAGCCATCACTAGTCGATCTCGATCTCAAAACTATGTAGAGCACATGGGCCGAAGCCTTTTTTGCTCAGTGGATAGAGCGTAGGCCTGCGGACTGAAAGGTCCCAGGTTTGATTCAGGTCAGGGCATGTACCTTGGTTTCGGGCACGTCCCCAGTAGGGGGTGTGCAGGAGGCAGCTGATCGATGTTTCTCTCTCATCGATGTTTCTAACTCTCTATCCCTCTCCCTTCCTCTCTGTAAAAAAATAATAAAATATATTTTTAAAAAAACTATGTAGAGCACATGGATCTGACCTTCAATTCCCCTTTAGGACACCGCTACAGGCAGTCACTGCTAATCAGAGGTATTGAAACGCATTGGTTAAGGGGACGACAAGCACATGCCACTCGTGAGCTACATCATGGAGATCCTTAAATGATGGACTGGGGAATGTAGGCTTTATTTTTCTGGCATCGGGTAATAATCAAGCGTGGATTCAGAGTCAACACCATTAAGATCATTTGCTGCTCTACAATATTATAATCTCAAGATCCCAGAAGGTTTCTTGAAGTACGGGCATTTGGAAGCTTACCTGTGAGTTCAATGAAGCCTTTCAAATATTTGATGTAAAATTTTAAATTGTATCTCCTTTATTCTCTGCTTATTAGTTTCTACTTCTTGCTATTCTTAATTTTCTAGCAATAACAATTTACCTCCTGTTTTCTAATTCCCTAAGGACTTGTAAATTCAGACCTATTAGAATACTGCATAAAATTAAAGCATGTAGGCTCCGAGCAACTATAGAGGGGATTTAAGAATTTAAATTCAGATACTACTACACCTGTGTGAGCTGCTCAGGCATCATATTTATTCTCTGACTGATTTCTGGAAAGACGAATGATTGGCATTCAAGATACAATCTCTTTCCTAATCAGTTATCCTTTTCTACACAGGGTATTCCATGCAAAATGCAAATGCTGGATCATGGGCGAACCACATGGCACCTGAGTAGTCACGTTCTGAAGGGTCTTTCCTGGCCTCTCTTGAAAGCAGGAAATTGTAACATCTATGGAATCTTCAAAAAGATATTTACAGACATTAGAAATAAACATGGAGAACTGTAGTGATTTTGAAAAGCTCAGTTTCTCTCCACTGCTAAATTTCCCATCCGTAGGAGAGTGAAATTTTTCCAGCATATACCCTGCAGAGGACTCTAGGTCACTGAGCAGAAGACCCACTAAGGGTGAATAACCTGGGAAATGACTGGCACCTACACTCCAATGCTAGTTACAAGCAAAGGGAATCCAGGTTCATCCAAGAAGACTCAGAAGTCTTTGCTCCAATGACACTCATTTTGATTGGTCCCAGCCACCAAACTCCACACACATCAGTTTTCTAATGTGCTAAATAGACTAAATAATGCTGTTTTAGAGAGCCTATCTAATCTCAGTTGAGTTTTCTTGGAGGACAGAAATGCTACTATATATGAAGTAGGATGGTATATACATGCATGCCAAATATAGATAAGTCACCACCATCAATCACTCTGACCCGTCCCCACATCTGGCTCTGTGCGCAAAGGGGATATGAAACGTTTAAGACAACAGGATGTAGAGTTCACCACATGGGTTTTGACCTCAGACAGACCTGGACTTGCACCCTAGCTTGATGAATCAGTAGTTATATGGCTTTGTATAAATGGTAGGCTCTTTCAGAGTCTCTGTTTCTTCTTCTATAAAATGGGAATCATGTCTGCACCTACCTCAGAGAGTTGCTGTGGGGAGTAACTACAATCTACATGAAAGTACTCAACATTAGAATTACCAGGTCACCCCTCAGAAGGCTTAAAAGTGGATGTACTGGGTGCCCCAGCAGAACATCCACTAACATTTCAAGTTTTCAGCAAGTTTTCCTTGATGGTTGTTCTTTTTTATTTTCTTCATGCATTATTCTCATCACTAGTTAAATGATTCTGCTGCTCTCATGACAAAATTCACATGCACATAGGACGGGGTTATCAAGCATCCCAGAGAGCTTCCTATTTCTGAAAGACTCTCTAGGGAACAGGGAATAAATCTATTCTTAGGGGGAAGGAAAGAAGTTTAATATTTAACTTTTTCTTAGCAACCCATCATCCACTTTTTAAATAATATTTTAGTGTAAGTTAATAGCCAAACAATTGCAGAAGACAAATCCACCATTAAGGGCTGGTGCCTATTTAGAGCTGATTTACATGTCTGTAGCTGTGAGGTAGGTAAATAGATGAGGACAATTTGTGGATTTTTTTGGGGTACACCTACAGGTGGGTACCCATATGGGGAGACAAATGATAGGGACAGAGTAAGGAATGGATGGGATCAAGATGTTTTTCCATTTTACTAGTAAAGCATCTCATTCCTACAGACTAGTAAGAATTATTACAGGCTAGGAATCTCTGCAAAGAGTTTCACATCAATATCCTGTTTGGAGGTAATCCCCCAAAATGGAAAGGTGTTTAACAGAAGCTTCCTATTTGTAATCAAAGCCTTGTCGCTGAGCATGCCCAGTAGCCTGCCATAAGCAGAACTGTGCAAAGTGCTGTTTTTACTTTCCTGTGGTTTGTATACAGAGCTGTGGCTGGGAATGAGCAGAGAGTTGCAAGGTGAGGCCTCAAAAGGCAAAGGAAGAGGGGCCTGAACAAAGGTGGGACTCTGAGCAGTGGTAACAGGTGGGAGGGTGGTGCCTAAGGTGTGCTTGGTTCCCTGCAGCATTTTCTCTCTGATCGAGGACCCTCTAGTCCCCTGAGGCAGGAGCCTCTGAAAACTGTGGATACTCCATCTGCCATTCATGGCATCCTGTACCACTAGTCTTCAGTGAGAGAGGCATGGGTTTAAAATCTATGTCATTGGCTGTGACCTTGATCAAGTAACTTTAAGTCTGAATCTCAAATGCCTTCTAAGATTTGATATATTTTTTTTAAAAAATGCCATCAATGGCTCTTCATCTTGATAGACCCAGATGTATCCTTAGACACTATAAAGTGGTTAAGTTGTGAAACCCACAGTGACACCCCCATCCCAATCCAAATCTCCCCTGAAACTCTGGAGTCAGGCAGGACCAGTTTCAAGTCCCCACTCTGTAATTTACTAGCTGTTTCTTGTGTGTGTGTGTGTGTGTGTGTGTGTGTGTGTGTGTGAGAGAGAGAGAGAGAGAGAGAGAGAGAGAGAGAGAGAGAGAAGAGAGAGAGAGAGAGAGAGAGGAGAAGCAGGGGCAAAAAGAGAGTATAAAGCCTACCAGGTACTGTGAAATTAATGGAAAATGAAAAGAGACACATTCCTTTCTCTAGGTGTTTACAGTCTTGAGGGTGGTATGCATTAGGGAGACATATACTAGCTAAATCACTGCAAAAGTGGAAACTTGGAACGCAACACTTTTTAAAGAGAAAAGTGGCATAATACTTTGAAAGTCTATAGTAAGGGGGATTTGACTCAGCCGGAGAGATCATGGATGGCTTCCCAGAAGAAGTGACTGGTGTAGAGCACTAAAGGGCAAATATGAGTTTGCTGGATGAATAAGGGAGGAAAATACATTTCTAATAAGTGCTCACCATCAGCATCATAGCATATGAACAGCATCTTCTTGCTAGACTGTGAACTCCCAAGAGTGTAGGGTTGATGTCTTTGTCATCTTCCGTCACCTCTCAGATAGTGCTTAGAAGCACTAAGTACATGCATAGTAAATATTTGTTGAATGAATGGATGTTAATAGGAAATCAATATGTGTTTGTTGAATGAAATAAAAAATAACTGCTATGCCCTCATCTCATGGCTTTATTTGGGATACAATTAAGAAAGACACATAGTTTAGTCAAACAACATGGACTTTGGAGTCAAACAAACTATGCCCCTCTTATTCTGGCCCTGTCCCCTTGGGGACATCTGGACATCTCTGTCTGAGTCTCCCTGTGTGTAAAATGGGTACAAGATAGCTTCACTTCAGGGTTGTTGGAAAGATTACGATGGTATGCGAGCAGCACCTAACAAAAGGGTGACACAAAGTGCGAGTCGAGACACAAGTGCTGTCAATGTCATTAGTGTTAGGACATTGGTAAATTCCAGGCATGCGGTTTGTCAGATTTGTAGGTTGGTAAAGACAGGCCAGATACAAGTTAAAATCAAGAGAGTGTTATCACCCAAATATCCACCACAGCTTCACCTTTCTGGAAATGCCTGGGGTTCATCAGTAACTTGTGCTATTGTTGTTGTTTTCTTTTTAAGTTGAGTGTATTGGAGTGACATTGGTTAATACAATTATTCAGTTTTCAGGTGTACAATTCTAGAACACATCATCTGTATATTGTATTGTGTGTTTACCACCCCAAGTCAAGTCTCCTTTCATCACCATGTAAGCCCCCTACACCCTTTTCTACCTCCCTTCTCTCCCTTTCCCTCAGATAATCACCATGCTGTTGTCTGTGTCTATGAGTGTGTGTGTGTGTGTGTGTGTGTGTGCTTTGTTTAGTGTGTTTTTTTAAACCCTTCTCCTTTTTCACCTAGCCCCCCAACCTTCCTCTCATCTGACAGCTGTCAGTCTGTTCTCTGGATCTATGCGGCTGTTTCTATTTTGCCTGTTAGCTTATTTTGTTCATTAGATTCCACATTTATGTGATATCATATGGCACTTGTCTTTCGGTACCCTGCATTTTATCCCCCGTGCCTAAGAGTCAGATTGCCAGGTCTAGATTCCCGGATGCATTGATTATAATTGACTGGCAGTTGGCAAAATATTCTAGGGCCTCAATTTTCATCTAGGGTTGATCATACAGTGTTTGGATGGGATAAAAAGCAGGTACTTCACGGGCATGGGATAGCTCAGAGCCTGCACAGGGTAAGTAAGCAGTAACTGTTAACTGTTAGTACAACCACCAGGCACTGCTGGGGTTTTTGTCAATTACCCTGTAACTGAATCAGCCCTTCCTGGGCAGGGAATTGCTTCCTTTGGAATTCCCTTTACAGAAAGAAGAAAAGCCGCTTTTCTCTGAGTTCTGGAAGCTTACTTTCCCCAGTACCGTGCCCTCAGGGGCAGGTTGTGGGCCCCTGAGTGGTTGAGGGGCTGAGATCTCTGGAATCAACCTCTGCCTTCCCTCTAGAGTCTAGAAGCCACTGAGCTGGGCTCTGCCCCTCTCTGCGCTTCTAACCCTGGAAGGCGCGATCTGGGGTTCCAGCGGAGCACTGGGCATGCTCACAACCCAAGGCAGGCTCCGGGGTCCGCAGGACGCTCTGGCTCCTGTGCGCCCCTGTGTGCGGAGACCCCTGTGCAGCTGCCGGTTCATCCGGTTTCGCAGATCTGAACCCTCGGTATGCGCAGCCAGAAAACCTACGCTTCACTGGCAAACCCCCGAGGCAGAACTCAACTCTGCACCGCTTGGGGTTTGCGCTTTCAGTATCAGGTCTTGGAAACGCCCGGTTTGGGTTCCATCTCGAGACAAAGGGGTGCACGTGGCCCTGGCACCCCCCTTTCGCAATCATGAACCCCTCCCTGGCCCAATACCTCGCAACCACAGCTGCTGCAGCCCCAGCGCCACCAACCAGCCCCGCCAACCTCGGCCTTTGCGCGCGCTCTGGGGACCCGGGGATTGGTTCGCTCTCCCCCGGGCGGGTGGCATGCAGCTTTCCGTGTGTGTGTGTGTGTGTGTGTGTGTGTGTGTGTGTGTGTGTGCGCCTGTCTGTGTGTGCGCGCGCGTGCGCGCGAGCTGCGCGCTGGTGTGTGTATGTGTGTATGTGCATGTGTGCGCGCGTGTGTCTGTGCGGCGCGCGGGCGGGCGCCTGTGTGCGCGCGCGAGGGGTCGCGTGCAGGAGCCGCTGGCTGTGCGTGCGTGTGTTATGGGTTTGATTCCAGAGCAGGTTGCACATTGGTCCTGGGTGGCTCGCAGGCTCAGGTCGTGCTTGGGCATCCTCCTCCTCCTACTCATTTCCGAAGTAGCAGCAGCAGAAACACCAGCAGCGGCGCCCGCAGCCGCTGCTACGTCGGCGGCAGCGGCGGCAGCTCAGCAGCACAGCCGGCCGAACTGTGCAGAAGCGAGCACCGTTTGGGGAGTTCGGGGGGCGGGTAAGAGGGAGGAGGGGGAAAGCCTGTCTTGGTCTTTGGGATTATTTTTTCCCCCTTCTTTCCCTCTCTCTCTTTCTTGAGGGTGTGTTGCCCCCTCGAAGTAAAGGAATTTTGCTCCAAAGCGAGCTGGGACCGAAGACTCTAGGCTAAGTTATCTCTCTATGTAGATGGTGTCAGGGAGCGAAGCTACTGACCGAGCTGCTGGTAAATGTTTTTCACTTCTTACTCTTTAATGCTTAAGGCTTTTCCCCCCTTTTCTTTCTTCCTTGTTTCCTTTCCGTTGCTCCTCATTCTGCAATAGCTCCTGAATCAGCTGCAGTCCCCCTTTCTCTCTCTCCTTGCGTTTGTGCAGTTTGCAACTTGTTTCGTGGTTTTCTGTGTATATATTTTTTTCCTCCTCCATCCTCAGATGAATGCTGGAACATGTAAATTCGGCACTTCGGGAGGTCATCATTAGTTGCATGAGTTTGGGGGTGGGGGAGGGGAAAGACTGGTAGAGCAGGCTGTTATTTCCCTGCAGAAGGACGGCCGCTTTCTCTCTAATGTTCATCGCAATTATAGGGATTTTTTTTTTTTTTTTTTTTAGGATGCGTTTTAACGTTGCCTTGATATTTAAGGTTACCCTTCCCCAGGATTACAATGCATTTTGATTCAGTTTTGACAGCATGACAGATGCCAGCGATTCCAGAACTACTGTAGGATACATGCTGGCTAAAATATTCCAAATTGGGGGGAAGAACAATTTGCATTCCAAAAGAGAATTTCTTTAAAATGCTGTTTTGCATCACATTGCTGCAGATTTGCAGGAGGCAAGAATAGACACCACTATTCACATTGCTTGCAAAGATAACAAACATAGAAGTGGTTTTAGTGCATTCTGTCCTGTTCTCCGGTGATTGAGCTATTGCTAAATTTACTTAATAAATACATGCAGGGCTATGGAGAAGGAGTGAGATTGCTGGATCTCTTTTTAATTCACAATTGTGAGGCATGTACAGCAATTTCTAACCCTAAACCAGCCCTCTCTTAGATCTCCGTTGAAGTGCACCTTGACAATTGGGGAGGGGGAGGGCAGTTTCTGCAATACACATGGATACAATTATTTAAACTAGCCAGCATAATGCATGCAAATTGAACTCTGACTCTTTTCTTAAAAATAGAACTGACTTTGTAACGCTTGCTTCCAGGATCTGTTTTAAATATGATTTAAAAATTAATATACAACAGTTCTTTAATGCATTCATATCTGTAAGTTCTTTGGAGGGCTCTTAGCCATGTTTCATTTGCTTTATTCTTTCCCCCACCCTGAGTTTTCAGTTCCAGTTCAGTAGAAAAACCGAAGGGTCAATAACTAAAGGCAAATCAGCAGTTTCAAAAGAAATCAGTGTGTAGTTGTAAAATTTCTGCTAAGCCACGGGAAAATGAGCTAAAATAATGGCAGCTTAAATGTAGGCAGGGAAGCCTGGGGTAGACCAGGTGGCCGTTTTTGTATGCGTTTTACCATTTTGAGGAGCTCTGAACTCTAGACTCAGTTTGGGGAATCCAGCTCAGGGCTGCTCTGAGGCACATACATTTTACAAGAGAAACTGTTATTTAAGGAAGCCTGCTTCTGCTATCTGGTTGCCACATCATAGAACAGCACGTTACCTGTGTGCAAAGAGTATGTTTGCAATAATACTGTTAAACTTTGTTAAAATGTAAACTTAGCTGCCGTTGGAAGAATAGCATAAGATGGCACAGCCTGTTCAGGACTGAAGGGCAAAACACACTGTAAATGAACTCAACTAGTCAGACCCTCCTTTATGTAGAAGAAAGCCTACTCCAGGATACCCTGCAAATACACCTGTTCTTGGTCGCCAGTGTTGACAAAAGCTTTTCTTGAAATTGTGGACCAGATTCCTGAGATCTATAGCCTATTGCCTCTGTTATAGGCTGCTAATGATAACAGGTGTTTTATTTAGAAGGAAAACTCAGCTTTACTCATGGTTCTCTTGAGATGGCAATATTGCAATTTTACGGTACTTTCACGGACCCGTACATTTACCATTTTGATCAAGTTGAGGTGTGGAGGGGAAACTCAGCCTCCATTCATTAGGAGCACAGTGGTCTTTGAGTGAAGCATGTGTTTGAATATTAAGGAAAAATGGATTTACATGGTAAACTACCATCCTAAGAACCCAAGTCTTCTAAAGCAGCATGATTTTCCCATTCTAGGACCCAAACCAGACAGCAATATACCCCATGCTGAGCAGCTGCATTATTTTTCTGGAATATTCCACACATAAGAGCATGAACAGGTAATTGACCAGGCTAAGGACTCATTTCATGTAGCCCATGGGACAAGGTTTCTAATTGTTATGTAATATATTCAGAGCATGAATTTACTTAGGAAACATCACAATTAGCTTCAGTTTCAGCACCTTCACTAGATGTGAAGACCAAGAGTCCATTGATTTAAAGAAAATATTCTTTCCTGCTGAGGTTGGTTCTTACCCACTCACTCCTCTTTCTACTTCTAGTTTCCTGGCAACTTCTGAAAAGCTCTGAGAATTTGTGTTAAACTATTAAACATATCTACGTTTTGGGTGTGATGCCTGGTTAGATTACTGCTCATTCAGCTGGATTCGTAATTATTCTTTATGGTTCTGTGGCATAGTGTTAGTGGATTGTTGGTGATATTATTATTATTAAGTTTCCATTAAATCTTAATGAAGCCCATTTTAACTTTCTATGCCTGATGTTGATCTCAGGTTAACATGTAAAAATAATGCCATTCCCTTGCTAAGCTTGATGGTAAATTAGTTTATTTTTAATCGGCATGGCATCCGGCAGTGTTCAGAGAAGGTAACTTACTGGGGAGGGGAGGGAGGGAGGTCTATATAGAAAGAGACTGTTGGTTCATGAAACTTCGGAATCACATTTGGCTGCATTGTTAGGGTTCCTGTTTTCATTTTGGTAAGAGAAGAGGTTTCTTTACCTGGATGAGGTGTTTATATGCTAGAGCTCCTGAATGTTTCTTAGAACGAATTGCTAGTTTTGCCATTGTGTAATTGGAAGGAACTTTGAAGTACTTGTGTGTTTTTAAGGAAAACTTGTATTGGTGAGCGTTCCCATACTCTTTGTAGACTAATTCTGCGAAGTGAGTTCTAGTGTAGTATGGTCAAGGTCATTGCCAAGGGCCTTTTGATTCCTCCCCACTTGAGAACTCAAACTTAAAATGAAATCGGATTTAAAGAGGTATAACTTATATCAAGCTACAATCTTAAACAGGGCCATGTCAAATGCTTGTTTTTGTCTCTCATTACTTTGTGTGAAGCAATAGTTTATCCTTTGGATTACTGGTTCCTCCGAGCCCTGTGTACTCACAGGGAGAAACCTTCCACTCTGCACTCAGCGCATGCAACAGATTCACAGCCCTCGGGGAAGATTTCAAGAACAATTTTGGGGAGTGGTGGGGTAGAGGATAGATGTCTTTTCATATGTTCTTAATGGAAAGGGATGCAGCAATATTTTATTAAGTGTATTATAGTTTCAATTTAGATAATACCCCATTTAAAATCTTGTGAAACCAACAGTAATTTTATAAGAGTCCTGTGTGGTGAGAGCAAATAGCTTTGTCAAAGTACTTCTTTGTAATTCTGGTTCCTATTTTGCTTTATAAAAGGGACGTTCACATTATTCAACACTTTGTACTATCAATGACATATATTTTTAAAAATTATTTTGAGTTGTTTTGTCTTCCTAACAAAGATAAACCACTGCTTAATGTAATTATTTTAGCAGTGCTGAGAGTATCCTCCTATTTCCAAAGGATTTCATGAAGTTGAAGAAGTATAAAGTCTTTTCCCTAAAATTTATGTTACTCCTTGCCCCAGTCTACTTAATATATTGCATAATATAGTGTGATTTTGAACTTGAATATTTCAGCCTTTTTATGGCGTTTTAATGGCAAAAAAATGAAGCTGCTTGAGAAGTAGTTTGCAAATAAAGTTCCTTTATTATTGCTGAAAGACTAACTGGTCTACCTCTCCTAAGTGTAGAATTGGGAGCCTTTTAGACAAGAAGAATTATTGAGGAAAAAGTGCAGTTTTGTGCTTTTTGGAAGTAGTGTGCATAAAAAGAGAGCTCGTGTTTTAATTCTTTCCATGGAAGTTTAGTGAATAGAAATCAGGACTGACTAATATAGCACTATGTTAAAATAAAATTCATTTTCCCTCGTAAAGATCCCACCCTCCAGGATAATAGGAATGGCTCTTTGACTCTGATGGAATAATTAACTGCTTTCCTTACCTTGTCACTGTTGTTAGCTCTGGCCAGAATCTTGGTGATGGATGGTAAAGATCCCATATCTGTCTCGGGAAAATAGGAGTGCGTGGTTTGGAGGAAAGGCATGGTTTCTTTGAAAGTTTAGATTTCTCAGGCATGACTGCAGTTCCTTCAGAGGAGGCTTTGCCCTCGTTGGTATTTGTTTAGATCACCTAGGACCCCTCCCCAGTGCTACTGCTGTCCCCACTGCAGCGCTGCCCAGGTTATTGTCATATCCGTGTGGTGTTAGGTTTCTTAGCTTAGTGGTTCTTCTCATCACCTTCATTTGTGATTTCTGGAATGTGAGGCAGATCCAGAAAAGTTTGGAATTCAGCTTTCCAAAAGACAGTTTGTTTCATTGTCCTGTTGACTAAATCACTTAGCAGTGTAGGCTCAAGCCTGTTAAAAACATATTAGACATTTTGTATGATCCACTTGTGTTCATATGAACTTGGTAACTTATTGATTTCTAAGTTATATAAAAGGGAATTAGACCCTGTAGAATAAAGAACTTATTTGTGAATTTGGTTCAAAAGAACAGGTCATTTTTTTTAAATTAGGTTTCCCAATTTTTAATTTATCTATTAGGAAGTAATGACTAATTCTAGAGAATATGATTTATGTGATGAAGACAAAATTAATAATAATGTAACATTTAAAATCTTTAGAGAGGACAACTCGATAAAGTATTCTTTTGGAAAAGGCTTATATGGAAATGTCATTTTTATTATTGCTTGGAATTTAACTGATACTCAATATTTTGACATTTATCCTACTTTAATTAGAGGAATAGGGGTATATATAGAAAAAAAAGAAACATATCATTAAATAGAATTGATTTTGGTAAAGGTTAAAAGAATCCCATCATGTGAAATAACCATTTCACAAAAGTGTGTAAGGTGCTTGCTATATTTGTAACATATTTTAAGAAAAAGTACCACTTCAAAATTTGATTTTGAATGTTATAAATAGTCAAGTTAGGGTCTGAGGTTATTTCTATGAATGAAATTGAACTATTGGAAAAGATAACTATGCCCATGTGGATGACTAATTCAAACAGTAAATATCTACATAGCTAAAATCATAGTTATCATTAGAGACTTAGTGATGTTAACAGTGATAATTTTTCTAAACCATTTCAAATGTAAAGTATATGGTTATATATCCACGTTTCAGGAGATATTATTTAGAAGGAACATAGGCAAATTAGAGCCGCGGGAAAGTTTTCCTGTTTTTAAATTTTTTTTATTTCTTCAATGAGCAATATTTGGATTCCCAAGACAAGCCACATACTGTACTTTGCTAAGAGCTAACTCTCATGGCCAGACTAATTTGACACCAAAATGTGTCTAAGAAAGTAAATGGGAATGGGGTAGGCACTTTTTAAAAAGCACAATATAAAACTGTTCTTTGTGTCACTCAAGAGTGTATTAGAAAAGTGATTTAATTTAATTTTATTTTAGGAGTTACTCAGGCAGTAACCATACACACATACTTGCTCCTTTTTCTCCTTCTAGGACACCCAGTTCAGTTCCATTCATATAGTCTGGTGTGATATGACACCTGGAATTGTGCTGTGTCCAAGTTTGGTACTACCTTCACGAATTTAATGGAGGCATGCGGACAGGGCAGGTGTGACTTTTTGGGAAGAGGATGTAGACGGAGGGTGTATTCCATAGTTGAGTACCATTTCCTTATGGTGATAATCATGTCACTAGTTTTATTTTTAGCCTCACCTACACTTCTTGAGAAGAGACAAACTGCTTCTTTATATTTAACCCTAAGCATAATAATATCATTATTACAAAAACATTTCACAGTGGTTAGGGCTCTGCAATTTGTGGGACCCGGCATCTAATTTTTCTCCTCTCTAATCCTGTTTATATATCCCTGCATATAATCAGACTCAGTCAGATGAAACCAATTACTGAGGGGGAAAAATCAAATTTATTTATTATATTTATTGGATGTGTCTGTTGCTTAATTATCCATTGGCAAATTTACATGTGGCCACAGAGAGGGCGGCGGATGAATGTGGAAAAATGATCGATCATCACTTCTCACAGTCCAGAGGAGGCTGCCAATAAAACAAGAAAGAAAAAATAAAGTCCTTTCTCACTGCTATCATTGTGGGGACCTAACAACTGAAAAGCAAGTATCACCCCAAAATCTGTTGGGCTTGACATAGGAACATCTGGAAAAGATTGAGAGTTATCAATCCTTGTCAGACTTTTTAACTAAATACTCAATGTTAGGAAGAAATGTAAGGAATTCTGTAGACTTTGAAATAAATAAGTATTTCCATGTTCAAATGTGTGTGTTAGAAAAGTAACTCAAGTTACCCTACAAAGCAGATGACCAAGTCCACCCTTGGGCTGTGCCTTGGACTGTGGGAAGCTGGAGAGATGGTGGGGTGGGATGCGGTTGGGTGGGTGTGGAGGCAATGTGATCTGCAAGGTGGTGTTTGCAAAGTTATTGATCATTAGATGTAGCTCTAATGAGCAAATGCTCAGAGAGCACCACTAAAGCAGTGAATTAAAATAGATTTTGTATTTGGTCTTTGATAGTAAAGACATACACAGCCTTTCATTTTTGGTCTCAGGTGTTTTTGTTACAAAAATGTCTTGCCTCGATCAAAAATGGTTTTCTGCTCTTTGCTTTAACGTCCCTGCATGTTTAAGGGGTTCATCCTGAGCATGGCTATGTCTTCTTATTTCCCCCTCATTTATTTTCATCAGACCTTTTGGGAAATTTATCAGTGTGGAAGTTGTTCTTCAAAATGGATAACTGAAGTAAGCTCATTTTCAAGTAAATGTGGTTGAGGCTAAATTGTGAACAGAAACATCTTCTTCCTGGAATTCCTCAATTCCAGGGACCACTGAATTTTTATAAATCAGCCCTATTCATGCCCCAAGGTAGAATGTGTTTTAGGAACTTTAGGGAGGGAAACAAACTACTTTTGGACTTGAGGCATTTGAAAATTGTCTTCAAGGAAACATGGAATGAAATGTCTTTGTTTTGTTGTTGTTCTTAATCCTCACATGAGTATGTGTTTAGAGAGAGGAAGGAAGAGAGTGAGAAAGAGAGAGAAACAGAGATGTGAGAGAGAAACATCGATTGGTTGCCTTCTATGCTCGCCCCAACTGGGGGTTGAACAGGTAACCTATGTATATGCCCTAGACTGGGAATCGAGTCCGCCACCTTTTGCTGTACCAGACGATGGTCCTACCAACTGAGCAACTGGGTAAGGGTTGAATGAAATGTGTTTTAAGACATGCAGTACTTTATAGAAGACAATGGATAAATTGTGATTTCTTGTTAATTACCATTTACTTGGGGATGCTGCTATTGAAGAAACTATTTAAGCATTGTAGATTATGCTTCTTTCATATTTGGCTGAAAAGAAATTAAAATGCAACATGAATCTTAAGAATCAAAAGGGAGAGGTGCTTTTTATACCTGTTGACTTAGCAAGAAAATGTTAGAGATGAGCTAAATTTTATATGTATTCTAATATGTATCTTTAAAAGTTCTGCTGAAATAATTTGATAGAATAATAGTTTTATTATAGAATAAAAGCTGCCATCAGCCGATTCACTGTGAAAGCCACACATTAAATAGATAGAGAGCTTGAACTTGGCTTCCTGCAACAGTGATTTTTTACTAAGCTGCTCCCTAAGGCCACTCTAGGTATCTGAGGGGCACCGGTGCTTTTATATGATTTGTGTATGTTCCATAGATTGTGAAGTCTATTCCTGGGCAATTTTCAAGTTAAAATTGTGTTACGGCTACCCAGAAGGTTGTCATCTCTTGGTTTTTGTCTTGTCAGTCAATTCATAAGTGCTTATTAAGTCCCCATGGGGTGTACACAGAATCAGGCAGTGTGTGTGTGTGTGTGTGTGTGTGTGTGTGTGTGTGTGTGTGTGTGTGTGAAATTGGTTGCTGGTCTAGGAGTCTACTTTCTATAGGCAAAAGTACTGTTATATGTGGATAGATATATAGATATATCCACATATAACAGTACTTTTGCCTATAGAATGTATAGTGTGTGTGTGTGTGTGTGTGTGTGTGTGTGTGTGTGTGTGTATATAATATTTTAATTACAGAAGTTAATAGGTTGGTTTTTTTTGTTTGTTTGTTTGTTGTTTTGTTTTGTTTTGAAGAGCTTTGCCCAGGTTATAATTTCTCATCTTTCCCCTCCCTCCCTCCCTCCCTCCCTCCCTCCCTCCCTCCCTTCCTTCCTTCCTTCCTTCCTTCCTTCCTTCCTTCCTTCCTCTCTCTCTCCTTCTCTTCTCTCTCTCTCTCTCTCTTCTCTCTTCTCTCTTCTCTTCTCTTCTTTTTTCTTTCTTTCTTTCTTTCTTTCTTTCTTTCTTTCTTTCTTTCTTTCTTTCTTTCTTTCCTTCTTTATCTTCAGATATATAATAACAGACATGTTTAAGAGACACCAGAGGGAAGTATTAAACCCTGGATCAGGAGGAATCATATCCTTGTTAACATCTAGGTTTTTCATTAAGGACACCTTCTTGTGCTGGTCATTTTTAGGTTGTGCCTGTTACCTGTGTAAATTCAATCAGTAAACAGATAAATGACTCTATGCCCCGAAGCTGTCAACTTCCATGTTTCATGACCAATGAGTCAATTTATGATTTACGTGTTTGTGTTTTTGTTTTTAATGGAGGGTGTTTGAAAAATGATATGAATTGGGAAGGAAAAGAAAATTTTTGAGCACTCCCAAAATGCCACAGATAAACACAATGTTCTTTAAAAGAATATTGTCCCCATTGAACTTGAAAGCATATGTTGAATAGGTGGGTTTAGGGCTTTACTTTGGAAAACGGATTCACGCTCCTGTATTCTTCTTTTATCAATTATTTGCGGGAAGGGTACTATCCTTGACAAGTGGCAGGTGAATAGCTCTGAAAGGGAAATGGCAGAGGAGGCAGGCGCAGGGGTCCTGATCCTTTCCCAGCCTCCGGTAATGGCTTGCTGGACTCCAGGCACTCAGCTCCGACTTTTGATATCACTGGTCAAGCTCCTGATTAACGCTTATTTTGACTGTGATTTGTAAGATGTGCCTATGTCATTGCTAGCAACTCACAGCTAAGCCATCACCTTTTCTTTTCCATTTTCTGTTCCTTGTTGATCTGAAACAGGGAAGCCGTGGCTGAGAGAACATAGGAAGGGTCTTGGCAGGTGTGTTCCTCATTTCAACTTTGACTCTTGGCTCTTTTCCTCTGGGGTACGTGAATTTCTGAGGATTTATGAGAAATTCGCTGTTGGGTCCTTTGGGATGGGAAATTTTTTGTGATGAGAGAATGTTCTTTACAACTCCCAATCCTGCAGGATCTCTTAATTTATTTTCCAACAGTTTATAAAATGAACCACCACAGAATAAAAGCACAGTTTTATTATTATTTTTGATTTTTGGATCGAGCTATGTTCTTACTTATAGGCTAAAGAGACTAATTCTGGCTAATGTAAATGAAAGAGAAATATGTTAGAAGGACATGGGAATCACGAAATCCCCAGGAAACGTGGACCCGGGCACATCTGCTTCAGCCACTGAATACTGAGTGCCCAGCTGGAGCCCTCCACGCCCCTGGCACTGGGCTGTGCTGTTGCCATTAGCATCAACTAGCACTACTGCCCCAGATATGTGGGTGAAATAAACCCTCATCCTTTCTCCTGGGGGTCCCTGGCTCTCTAGTCAAAGTTCTGGGCTGGTGCATCCATCCGACTGGCTGCATCTCAGTGAAGTGTCCATACCCCTGTAACTAGGAATTCTGAGAAATCCATAGTCTGGCCCTTTCATGTTCTATAATGAGACAAAGTGATTTTGACTTCCAGCACTATAGAAATGGTGAAATACCCTCAAAATGAAGGGGACGGGCACTCAGCAAAACAGAAAAACTAAAGCCCCTCGCCAATATTTACTGTTATTCCATGAGTGACCTGTACTATTTTAGGGGATGGATAGCAAGTGTCTTAATGTATGAACTTGAAAGACGAATAGCAGGGAGAATGTCTCTCATGATTATAAAGGTATTAAGCACACACCGATCTCAAATATGTTTGCCATGTAGAAACTTATTTTTATCACCAACAGCCATTTGAAAATGTTACTCATTAGAATTCTGTTCATGCTGAAGTTAAAGATCATTCACCTAGAATGGTCTGAAATTTGCCTCTGAATAAATATGTAAAGTTGATAAGTGGTCTGAAAAAGGGTAAAAGGGATTTGTTTAAAGTACATTAAGAAGAACATCTGGATGGCTAAGAAATTGCCTGTAAGCAAATTAATAGTAGTTCCAGATCACAGATCAGACCCACTTTCCCCTTATAAATCAGTAATAAGAGTCATTGCAGTACTCAGAAGAACTAGAGCTGCGTTTCTTTTTCCACGGCTTAGACTCTGTGGTTCAAATGGTCTTCCTTAATTATTAGTAAACCTTATGACGTTTAGGACCCATGTGAGTAATCCACTTCTGTAGTAACACTGATTTGTCTGAAGGCTTGGTCTTTTATTTTTCAATTCCAAATTAATATATTTATCCTTCTATCACTGTCTTCTAAGGATTTGGAGAATTAATTAGAAATAAAATCACTTTCAATCCTTGGATGGTACATACTGATCTGAAAAAATACGAAAGACTACAGTGTTATTAATAATGACAAAGGTTCATCCAATAAAGTAATCTGACTGGCTGAAGTCTCACATGGTTGATATTTTCTAATATAAATTACTGTAGGATTAGATAGTTAAATATTGAATATTGTCTCAATTAATGCAGTTCCATGAAATATTAAATATTAATATAATAATGGTTTTCCAGTTTGGGGAATAGGGAGATTTTTTTTTTTTTTTTTTACTGACTAATAGCTTTGGCTGATAACATAATACTTTTTCAAGATGATAATGAAGATATTTCTATAAAGGTGAAGCAGGAAATAATGGCCACTGAATGGATAGATTTCAAACAGGTCAATGGTCACAAAATTGTTTTAGTCTTTGTGTTAACTAGTTTTATTTATATTCTAATGACTCCACTGTGATCATTGTGGATAGCTTTGAGAATTTGTGAAAAGAGCTGATTAACTCTGCTAGGTCCTTGAAGAAGAGAACCATTGATGTTTAAGTGGCATGAGGTGTAAAAGTCTCAAAATTGGGTTGGGCTTTGCAGGAAGGCTGGCTGTGTTTAGTGTCACAGTTGAAATGGATTGTCCATGAAGTTAAACAAACAAAAGAGAACAAGAAAGAAAGAAAAAGAAAGAGAAATATTGACCGAATACCCCAAGTTTCTTAGATCAACTATTTAATAAATAGAGTAAAACTTTGTATTGCCCAACTTGTTTGTTTGTTATTGGTTTTGTATTCCCTGTTCTGCCTTCATATTCCTGATTCTGTCCATTTCTATCTCAAGTCAGGGGACTAAAAATTGATGATAAATAAGGTGACTATTGTTGAAATGTTCTGTAATGAATACAAAATAAGAATATATACAGTGCATCAAAGTTTCAATCGGATGTGTGTGTGTGTTTTGTGTGTTGTTTTTTTAAATCCAGGGGGAACTTCTGTGTTTTGTGAGGTGATTTTATTTGAAATTGCAGTTATCCTTGTTTCAGACCTAGTAATTTAACAGTTGAAAAGCTCCCTTTTTTGTTCTCTGTAGTTATGTATGTGGTATAAGGGAATACATTTTATTTTAAAAAGTGTTTTGGGGTAGCATTCTTTTAGCACAAACTTATTCCTTGAGAAAGGAGCTGGCTGTAATTTGCAGAAATGACTGTTTCTTTTTCTTTCGTTGTTGGATAATTGCTCTTTGTATACACTGTGAAAATGCTCATATAGACCAGTGACAAAGCCTAGCAGATGCACTTGCAATTATCTGGAATTTAAGTAAATTTTGCATCTGATACACACAAAGCAAAGGCTTTGCCCAAGCAGGCTCGCACACTGGCATGTGGATTGCTATGAATACAATGAGTAGATTTTTAATGGAAAACAAATGGGACTATTAGTAAGTCTTGTCTTTTACTTGAAAAGACACCCACTTTAGGCATGGCCTACAACTCATTTATATTCATGTTTGGTTCAGTTCTAAATTTGACCTTTGAAATTGAAAAAAAATTAAATGTTTAAAACAAGATGCGTAGCTGTGTTTTTAATGGAGTCACATTCACGGTTTTCTGGAAAAAGAATGGTGCAATAAATCTTTGTTTCATATTTCAGTTTTATTTTTTCTGACTGTTAAGGAGAACATTCACCTATTAAGACTCTAAACATGTAAAAAGGAATTTCATATTATAAATAACTCATGTTATAGATAAAAAATAATTACAGTGTTACTTTACCAACCTCAATTCACAAAGGAGACCATAAGAATGAATATATAGTGGGTCCAAATTCTACTTCTTATTGTAAACAAAAGCGATGTAGCCAGAGGAATAGTTTTCTGCAAAAGCCTCTTTTCCGAGTTTTTGTTTGAGATTAATCCTTTCCACTGTGAATTTTTGTTGTTGTCAGACTTATATAAGTCAGATATTTGAAAGCTTAATCTTTTTTTTCTGTATTTATTCTTAGAAAATATTAAATGTATGGAGCTTCTTGGATTCTCTTCAATGCCTTCAGGTCCTTTTTTGGGGGGGTTAAATTATTTTTACTTTCAATGACAGGGTTATAAGTAATTGGTCCCGCTGACTTCTTACTTTATAGTTTGAAGATGCTCCTTGCTATTCTGGCCTTTGAATGAAGCAAATTTCAAAAGTAACTCAGGCAACATAAAGACGTGCCTGTCTTGCCCACTTTCTGCTTTCTTCTCAGTCTAAAATGGAATCTAATAATAACGGGAGATCTTTTCTAATTCTCTTAAGAATCAGGAGCCTCCAGGGAGTCTAAGGGTTGAATAATTGTTTGAAGAAAAAGAAAAAAAACAAAAAAACAACTACAAGTGGATAAAGTATATTCGGGGAGAAATGTTTAAGAAGGAAAGGGAGAGCCTGACAGAAGTGTCTTAGACTCTGAATTAGACCAAGACACACATGCTATGTCCACCTTAGCCACTTTCCAAAAACAAAACATGAAACTTCTTCAAGGAAGCGCTTTCTATAGAACTTCAAAAATGGCAGAATTCACGCAGACACGCCTCCTCCGAGAGCTCTGTATGTTCCTCCATCTCTCCTGTGCCAGGGCCTCCCCAGCTCCCCTCCCCCACCCCCTACCCCATCCCACGCTCACCTTCTTGTCCTAAACTACCATAGGCTATCTTTAGGCTTGGAGAGAAACCAGGTGCTTTCCTTGGTATTTAAGCAGCTTGCTATTTTGAAATTCCCTTAGAGAACTGTGGGCATTTTTATTTCTGTCTCTTGCAGCAACTCTTTGCCTTTCCGAAGGAGAATCTGCTTATATAATACCCAGAAGCAGACCCTTGGGAGCCGCTCAGCTATCTTAGGGGTATTTTGCAAGAAAAGAAATGCAAGTGTCAGGCGCGCCCTCCCATGGGGGTCTCAATTTGAGATATTTGCACAATAGCAGATTCTCAGAAGAATAAATATATACAAAGCCTTTCTTTCCAATTGAGTGGCATCAGTAGGAAGCGGCACCTAGGAGGAGGCGAGCCTGCTAATAGCTCAGCCCGACAGAGATTCTTGAACAATTCCTCAGCCAGGACCCAACTGTCAGCTGCGCTTGCCAGGGAGACAGATGCTGCGGTTGGAAGACAGTTTGCCTCAGTTAGATATTTTGTTCTCGTAGATGGCCAACCATGACTCGCGGGGGAGACCAGAGAGAGTGAGGAGAAGAGAAGAGTAAATTAATCATTTTATTAATCCCTATTTAGAATTCAGCCGCGGAGCTAAATGTCAACCTGCTGAACTTTCCGTGAAACCAGAAGGGTTGTCAAGACAGGTGCGGGCTTTGAGAGTGATGCCAGGTGATGAAGGCATCTCATTTCACCTGCAGATGAAATAAGTGGCACCGTTTCGGGAGGGTACCTGTGGAAAATAGTAATGTGGGAATTATCTGATAATCCAGGCTCAATGCAAGCATGCTTGTGAAGGATCCAAAGGACGGGAATCATTTTTCTCTGAGAGAGGACGGAGCTGGTCTCTGTTTGTTCTATATCTGTGTATGTTTATGGAGAGTACATGTGTATGTAAAAAATAATCTTGCGTTCTGTATCTGTGTGTGTTTATGTAGAATACATGTGTATGTAAAAATAATCTTGTATTTGCTCTTCTTCTTTCTTCCTCTCCGTCTCTCCGTACCTATGTGATATGTATGTGTCCACATTTCATACCTACATAGATATGTTACATGAAGCCCATGTTACCTCTAAGATATCAGTTTTCATCTACATTTATCATTCACTCCCAGATCGCCTCGTTCTCCAGCCCTTGCAGTTGATTAGATAGAAGCAGAATGTCTGCTGTCTGAAAGGTAGCGCAATTCAGTCTTTGTAACTCATGTCTTCAGCCAGATTGCGAGTTTCCTTCAAGTTTCCCAAAAGAAATTAATGTCATAGGTAATAATCTTCCTTTCCTCGATTTTCCTATTTTAAAGATTGCTGAAAGAAGAAAGGAAGGAAGGAAGGAAGGAAGGAAGGAAGGAAGGAAGGAAGGAAGGAAGGAAGGAAGGAAGGGAGGGAGGGAGGGAGGGGAAAGAAAGAAAGAAAGAAAGAAAGAAAGAAAGAAGAAGAAGAAAGGAAGGAAGGAAGGAAGGAAGGAAGGAAGGAAGGAAGGAAGGAAGGAAGAAGAAGAAAGGAAGAAAAGAAAGAGAAGGAAGGAGGGAAGGAAGGAAGGAAGAAAGGAAGGAAGGAAGGAAGGAAGGAAGGAAGGAAGGAAGGAAGGAAGGGAGGAAGGAAGGAAGGAAGGAAGGAAGGAAGAAAGGATTTGGAACAGTTTCCCAGCTCCTGGCTTGTTTGGGGCTGAGTACTTGAGGCTTCCCCCTGAGCCAGGTCCCTTTCCTAGATCTACCCTGGAGGTCTCTAAGACTGGAATGAGTTATGTGTTTGAGTGGCTGACAGAAGTCCCTCCGCCCAACGTTTGATCTACCTTTTTTCTGACATGGCCTCAGAAGTGTCCTTTTCAGATCTGCATGTCCTTTGTGAGTTGGGATGGCAGGTAGCCAGAAAGTTGTGTGTTTGTGGAAAAAGCAGGCTTTAATGTTTCCCCCACAACCAGCTATTTGGAGGGTACTCTAGCCTCTGAGAACCGCAGCTGCAGTGCCCATATAGAGAGTAATTCACAATTGACTTGTGGGAGATGACGCCTGCCTCCTTGAGCCACCACTGGCCGCTGTGGAACTGTCTGAGACGAGGCTCTTCACCTGGAGGCTTACGTGGCTTTCACTGTGTCTCAGGCCCAATCAAGACTGAGAGGCAATCCTGTCAGTTTGGAGCACTCTCTGGAGAAGTCTGGGTCTTGAAAACCCTGGGTCGTATTGATCCTTGAGTGAAGGCAGTTGAATGTCTTCTGAGGTTTATCAAAATAAGGATGACATTTTTTATTTAACCGTTTCAGACACTTATTAGTGAACACACAAAAGACATGGATGATCTTACAAACATGCTGGGAAGGTTGCCTTACTTCCCATTGCCGTGCACATCGTATGTGCTTGATAAGTATACATTGAGGCAAAGCATCATGGATTTGTTTTCCTTTGAGAACATGGGAAGCATGTACCATGTGATTTTTTTTTTAACTGTGATGGCTGAATGAGTTAGCTTTGTTGCATCTATATCTATATTTCTGTATCTATAAGCACACATATATATTTATGAATTTTGTCATTGCACTTTCTATTCTCTTATAAATAAGGAAATTGTAACAAGACTGAAGGAGAGGTTTAAGTATTGAATGGTGTGTGGTGGAATTAGGATGAATAGAGTCCTGAATTGGCTGTCCATCAAATGCTTAATATGAAGATATTTTTAAATCTTGTTTTTCCGTTTTATCCTTTACATGAATTAGCAGATGCCGTAGTAGTTATTGTACAGGCATTATAAAAGCCGCCATCTCTTTGGAATGAGAAAATGCATCATTATCACTTCCCACTCGTGAAGAGAAGCCAGGTATATCGTATTTTACCAGAAGTTAGGAAAAGAGCTCATGAAGTGAAGGGGTCAGGAAACTATGCCCCGTGGGCCAAATTCGACCTGCTACCTGTTTTTATGTGCCCATAAGCCAAAAATTGGTTTTATATTTTCAAATGGTGATAATCAAAAGAAATGTGAAATTTCCTGGCACTAAACATTATGTAAAATTAAAGGGTCTTTGTCCACAGTTAAGTGTCACTGGCCCACAGCCACCCCCCTTCACTTGCTTGGTTTGGTTGGCTGCTGTTGCCCTACAACTGCAGTGTTGATCAGTATGGCCCACACACCTAAAATACTTACTATTTGTCCATTTACAGCAAAAGTTTGCTGGCTCTCATCTAATGTGTGGTTTGTAGGGATTCCAAGGCGGTGAAATAAAACTGGCGCTTTTTATTTTTTGTAATGGGTTCATATACATTATTGGGTTTGAGCTGCTTTGGGATTTCTGAGTTTACGGATTATTGAATATATGAACCACAGGGAGATTTTGTAGCTGTTCTTATTGTTAGCTCTTGGTTTTATAGCAGACTAGACGGACCGTTTCCCTCTGAGGTGAGGCAGGGATATGTTCAAAGAATGGGGCTTTAGGTTGGAATATGAGGTTTTCATTTTTTTTTTCTTTTTCTCTAATCCTTTTAGGCCGGTTGAATGAGCTACTGTCTCCACACACCTACAGAAGTTATTCCTGACAGATTTGTTTGTTTCAATCAGTGATATTATCAGGGGCATACATTACTCATTTTTATTCACAAACATCTGGACCTACCCCTAAGAGTATTTCTGGCCCAGGGAAATCCAATTCATGGAGAGTCACATAATAAGCATATATGGAGTACTATGATGGGCGGGAAATTGCACAATTCTAATTTTGTCCCAAAATTCAGTTTTCTGGTAGGTGATGATAAACTCAGGTGAAACTGGTCATGGCATTTAGAGACAGATAGAGGCTAGATGTGGTTTTGAGGTTGAATGGACAGCTCTAGCTAATATATTGGATGCAAAATGTGAGCGTCAGAAAATAGCCAACATGCTTCCTAGGGTTCTGGTTTGAACGGTGTCACTATCTACTGAGAAAGAATGTCTTTTTTTGGGGAAAATAGCACCACACCTAAAATTAATGGGGATTCAATGAAGGCAGATTGGTGTCAGGACCAAGAATGAATAAAGGAGTTGAGGCTTGGAGTCAGTGATCAAAGATTATTGTGGTGCTTCTGGTGAGGGATGGTAAGCCCAATAACTCAAATGATGAAAGTTAGAACAGAGAGAAGGTAGGGGATCTGTAACATATTTAAGAAGAGGAGTCAACATGACTTAATTGGAGGTGGGAGAGAAGAGAGAAGGAAGACCCTTTAGTGCCTACAGGTTGATGGTGACAACATGGCAGATGGGAGCAGTTTTGGAGGAAAGATGAGAAGTCCAGTTTTGGCCACCTGATTTTAAGATGCCTTTAATAGGGACGCCCTGTATACTTAGATATATAAATCTGAAGCATAAAGGAGAGACATGGACAAGATTCCTTTGATAGTGTCAATGTGAGCAAAATTGCCCAGGGAATTTAATAAGAAGAGAAAAAAAAGGCTGGAGACGGAGTGTTGGGAAACACCACATTTCTAGCACAGACTGAGGAAGAGGGAGCCTGGGGAAATAATTGAAACGTGACAAGAGAGGAGGACCCTGTGCCAGTAATGTTGTAAAACTAAGGCAGAAAAGAGCTTTAAGAAGCCGGAAACTAGCCCGTCCGTGGTGGCTCAGTGGTTGAGTATCAACCTATGAACCAGGAGCTCTTGCTTTGATTCCCAGTCAGGGCACATGCCTAGGTTGCGGTCTTGATCCCCAGTAGGGGTTGTGCAGGAGGCACTGATCAAAGATTCTCTCTCAACATTGATGTTTTTATCTCTCGCTCCCTCTCCTTTCCTCTCTGAAATCAATAAAGATATATTAAAAAAAAAAAGAAGAAGCCAGAAACTACATGCAGTATTAGATGCTACAGACGTGTCTATAAAATCTGGATTGGAAAGTATCCAATCATAGTTGACCATGAAAAAGCCATAGTTACATTAGCAATATCACAGTCAGTGGAAGGCAGGGCTACGTTGGGATATGCAGTTAATGGGAGTTCAGAAATGGGAGCCTAGACACCTCACCCAGCCAGGAAGTAGGTGAAAAACAAAACAAAACAAAAAAGAAATTAGGAAGATAAAAAATAAAAAACAATTTCTATCAGACATCAAGTGATAGATGCCAAAACCTATTTGAATTGTTAGAGGTTCTCTCTTTAGCCATTAAGAATGTAATGTTCGTTATAGAACTGGACTGTTTCTATGAAGGTTTTATGTTATAAATCACACTTAAGAGTTTCTAATTGGGAACATATCTGAAAGAAATCTGCAGCCAGGTGTTCAAAATTCAGATGTCACCTCTACTAAATGCATTTGTGTATTTGTTGCTTGAAGAAAAGCCCTTTGAAAATGTAATGGATAAAGAAGTCAATGTGCAAAACAAAACAAAAAAATAATAGACTTTTGGGTCATGGTATAGACTTGCGGTGTGAATATATCATATTTTCATTCTCGTCTGATTGTTCAATTAGAAGCCATTTATTTAATAAAATGGAGGAAATAGATTAATGAATTAGTTGTGGTCATGTGGAGGTTTTACAATGGACATGTAGGCTGGTGTAAAATATATTCAAGTTGTGCTGAAATTCAGAATTTCCACATCTCTAAATTAAAATACTGTTTTGATGTGGTGAGAAGCTCTGAAGTTTTCAGGTGTACATTTTCAAGGGGAAAATTTGGCCTTGTAGCCTTCATGTCTAAGCCTGGGTTCAGGGTTCTAAAGTTTGATAATGCAAAGGAAATTACCTCCTAACACTAACAGCAGCATGAGTTACTCTCATAATCTTTGAGCTTATGGAAAAATCATTCTCCAGGCATTCGTAGTTCGCATTTCTTATTCTCCAGAGTGTAGACAGTGACCTGAGATTCTGAATCTTGAGTTCTGTACTCTACCGCCCAGTGCTCCCCTTGATTTACGGGGTTGGAGGCATGATGGTGACTTGTATGAACATCTCCCATTAAACTTTTATTCTTTTTTAAATTTCACCTACCCCTAAGTGGAATTTTAAAAAATAAATAAAAGCAGTAACAATAATAGCAAAGACAGGTTATATGTTTCTTACTTTTGTGCAGTCCTTGACTAGTAGATTGAATCAAATGTTCTGCTTTTCCAAAGCAGGCTGCAAAATCCCCGCTGTCACATTTTCCTGCAAATGTTGCTTTCCATGTTATCCATGAGAACAGTCCACGGGATCAAAAGGCATAGTATATATCAGTGGCAGCGCTTGTTTTATTCAGCAAAGCACATAGTACACGCTTGTTGATAGCTGGAATTTGGCTACCCTTTTAGTTTTTCTCTCTCTCTTTTTTAAACAGGCAAATCTCTTTGGAGTCTCCAAATGCTGATTTTATTTTGCTTGCTGCTGCTCCTGCCTTTATTTATTCAGTGAGTTACTTGGGGAAAGAGTTACTTGCTTGAGTTGATTTAATTCATACCATATAAAAATTCTTTTTGCACTTATATCAAACTGATTCTATTATTCACAATAATATTTTACCCTGCTTGTAACAGTAAAGTGACAAGGGATATTTTTGGACACACTCTGTAGTTCGTATGAAAGAGAACTAGGGGGAAAAAACAGTCTTTTACAGAAAAATATCGCTGGAGTAGCATAGCTATTTCAGAACTGTAAATCACTTAGGAGAACATTTACTTTAACCTCCTAAAGGGAAATTTGGGCCTAGAGCGATGACAACTTGCAAAAACACCTATAAAACCTGTTGTATTGCCTAAATGAAACAAATCACAAGATATTAAATTGTATTTTAACACTATTTCTAAGATAGAAAACACTATATTTGAAAAAAAATCTCCTCTTGAAATAAAGAATTCCAACTGTGAGTTAAAGCTTTCTGGGGTAAAAGAAATTATAACCATTCAAAATTTGTTAATAATCAATTAGTAATAATACTCTTTTAATTATTCCTGGTAAGAGTTTCCTCTTGTGAAGTGTTAGACACAGGAAAGGTCATTTTGCAATGATACTGATTCCCCTCCCCCGCTTAATTGCAACTTCCTTCACACACAAAAAAAATAATTACATACAACTAACATATTTAAAATTATTTTTGCTTGGCGACATTTTGTTTCTATAAAGCCCTCTAGGTCTCATTTGCAAAGCTGCTTTGAAGTTAATTTCATGCAGATCCTCCTGATTTGTACTTGTGGTGAATTATTGTGAAACGAAAAGAAAAAATATCTAAAAAACTCAAACCACCCAACTTACCATTTATTTCATCTTTTGTTTAAATGGGTTTACTTTTAACCATGCAAGTGATACTTAGTATTTTAGGTCTCTAATACATTAAATGAATGTGATAAAATCTTTCAATGAGTTCGTATAGTTTGCAGCAGAATTCCTGTTTAATAGTCCAGGTGCCTTCACCCAAGAACACTTATTAAGATACCTATCACCTCATTAAAATGTCCCTACAAATGCAAACCACTCCTTGAGTGTTCTTTCCCTTTTCAATTGTATTTTGGATAATTGGGGGAAGGGTATTTTCATTATGCAAATGATTCCTGGTGCTCAATGAGAGCTTAATTGTCAGCGAATAGGTCAGTGTATATTTCCTCATTAATATTTGAAGTTTTAGTCAAAACCACTTCGTGACACAAATGACAAGCTCCTGTCTTGTACCATAAATAAATTTATTGTGACCACGGTGTCAGGTTTAAACTCTCCGTAGTATGCAATTGTGATGGACAATCACCATTCGTGGTCTGATTGGTACAGCAGAATTCCTTCTATGTCTTAAAATTATAAGGGCAAGATACGTATAATTTCAGGGCAAGACAGCTGACCATACTTCAAGGGTCTCATTGCTAGGAATACAATACAATTTAATGAATAAATAGACCGATGATCTTGGAGGGACTCACACCGCACAATAGAAGGTAAAAGGCTTTACATAACACGTGTACTCTTCTCAGATGACTCATTATTCACAGAGTGTGTGTAGTGAGCCTCTTAGCTTCTTTTACTTAGAAGATAGACTCAACTCTCAGTTATAAGCTTTTGGACTCTCCAGTCTGTGGATTATCTGTAGCAAAATGTTAATCCCAGCCGTGATTCCAAGTCAATTCCTTTGCTCAGGAACTGTAATTCATTTTGAATATTAGCCTTAGGGGTAGAAACATGATTAGAAATGCAGAATAATGCTTTCATTCAAAACCAATTAAAACAAAGTCTGGATTCCCCAACATAATGGCTAATTCACAGTGCTGTACTTCTCCATTAGGATAGATTGAGTTTGATGTATTGAAAGATGATTTAAAACTTAGTCACTGAAATAGATTTCAAGAAAACATTTAATTTTGGTTTTTACCGATGAGGAAAATACTTAGCTTTGTGTCTCATTGGAAAAATAAGAAATTGCATTATAATCTTTGCCAAAAAAAAAACAACCAAAACACACAACTAGATTCTGTTTTTGATCTGTTGTAAAAACTGTTTCACATAGGCTATACCCGTGGTCGATAAACTGCGGCTCGCGAGCCACATGCGGCTCTTTGGCTCCTTGAGTGTGGCTCTTCCACAAAATACCACGGTCTGGGTGAGTCTATTTTGAAGAAGTGGCATTAGAAGAAGTTTAAGTTTAAAAAGTTTGGCTCTCAAAAGAAATTTCAATCGTTGTGCTGTTGATATTTGGCTCTGTTGACTAATGAGTTTGCCGACCACTGGACTATACCATATTTGCTTTTAGCTAGCTGTGCATTGCCCAGCAATAAAGTATCACTTTACTGTATATAGAGAAACCATCTCCTATGGAAGTTATTTATTTGTGGTAGTATTATGTAATCTAGTACATTTTCATTTCATGCAGACAAAAAACACACAGTTCAGAGGAAGATAGTAAAAGGCATACTTTATAAATTCACATTGTAGTGACTAGATCCATTGCTCTAGTTTTGGGGGATATCTGTCTTTAAAACCAAAACTGAGAAGTATTATTACTCTTTGAGGAAGTGGCTTATTATTTTGTTATGATTAGGTATGTTATTAGGGAAATAAAACCAGATACATAAAAAATATTTTTAATAGCTCTCCAGCTTGCCGCACGTGTTTGTAAATTTTAGGCAGTATGCTCTCCTGGCTTAGAAGGGCCTTGTGCTGTTGAATGTCAGAGAACAGCTTCCCTTCCACCGTGCAGCCCGCTTGTGCAAAAGGAATGTGCTAGGGAAGCCAGTCAAATGTACTTTAAAATTAAGTGAAAGGGCCCTGGCTGGTGTGGCTCAGTTGGTTCGAGTGTTGTCCTGTGCACTAAAAGGTTGCGGGTTCGATTCCCAGTTGGGCAAATACCTGTGTTGCAGGTACCATCCCAGGTTGCTGTTTGGATGGTGGCATGACACTGATCCATGTTTCTCTCTCTCTCTTTCTACCTGTCTTCTCTCTCTCTAAAATCAATAAGCATATCCTTATAATAATAAGTAAAAGGAATTAAGTCTGACAATATTAGTCACCTGGATTTTACTATTTAAATAAATAAATATTTTTAAATTTATTTCAGAGACAGAGAAAGGGGAGAGAGAGAGAGAGAAGAGAAAGAGAGAGAGAGAGAGAGAGAGAGAGAGACAGATGTGAGAAACACCAATAGGTTGCCTCCCATATATGCCCTAACCAAGCATCGAACTGGCAACCTGAGGTATGTGCCCTGACGGGGAATTGAACTCATGGGAATTGAACTCACCACCTTTTGGTGTATGAGAGATGCTCCAAACCAACTAAACCACACCAGCCAGGGCTAGATTTTGCTTTTGAACTGACTTCTCTTTCTAGCTGTTTTCCTAAGATGATTAGACTTTAGAGTGAGGAAAAATAATAAATTCATTAAAAAATTAAAAACATAAGAAAACTTCTACAACAATTCATTAAGAAAAAATAAAACAGGGGTTTTTAAAAATCAGCAAATAATGCTGAAACCGGTTTGGCTCAGTGGATATAGCGTTGGCCTGCGGACTCAAGGGTCCCAGGTTCGATTCCGGTCAAGGGCATGTACCTTGGTTGCGGGCACATCCCCAGTAGGGGGTGTGCAAGAGGCAGCTGATCGGTGTTTCTCTCTCATCGATGTTTCTGACTCTCTATCCCTCTCTCTTCCTCTCTGTAAAAAATCAATAAAATATATTAAAAAAATAAGCAAATAAAAAATGTCCAGAAAGGAAGTTGGTTTTGTTTTTGTTCTTTTCCTTCCCACTGGGACTCCATGAGTCTCTTGGTTGCCTCCCTGTTTCCAAGGCGGTGCCCTACAGATGGACTGGCTCCACGGTCCCTGCAGTCGTTACTGTTTTTGCATGCAGTGTGTACTGACTCAGAGATGGATCTCTTGAATGTTGGTCGTGGTCTGTAGAGGGTAGAGCACATGGAAAAGATGTAAAGAAGATTTGGAACCTTCTCGGTATCAAATAGTTGCATTTCATTAGTTTGACAGTAAAAGAATGTCGGCATTTGACCCAAACCTGTAGAACATTCTTTAGATGTATGGTTAAAATTTAATAGGAAGGATATAGGTTGTTGCTCTATTTCCACTATCATGAACTTAATTTTTTTAATATTTATTTATTGTTGAGATTATTACAGATGTCCCCCTTTTTTTTCTCTGCTTGAGCCCCTCCAGGCCCTCACCGCACTATTGTCTGTGTCCATGGGCATTGCATATATGCATATAAGTTCTTTAAATCTGTTTTTTTTAATTGATTTGAGAGAGAAAGGAAGGAAGAGGGAGAGAAAGAAACATTGATGGGGTGCCTCCTGCATGCTCCCTACTGGGGATCGAGCCTGCAACCTGAGCATGTGCCATGACAGGGAATCAAACCAGAGACCTCTTGGTTCATGGGTCAAAACTCAACCACATAGCCACACTGGCTGGGCTGCATATAAGTTCTATAGTTAATTTCTTTCTGCTCCCACTTCCCACTTCCCTTTGAGATTCCTTGGTCTGTTCCATGCTTCCATGTCTCTGAATCTATTTTGTTGGTCACTTTATTTTGTTCATTAGATTCCACATATAAGTGAGATCATGTGATATTTGTCTTTCTCCACCTTAGACTTTTAAAATGTGGCTTCCTTGACTTATAAAAGTACACAAGAGAAGACAATCTCTTGTCCTGAATAAGATATACTATACCAACACTTCAACTTAGTGTTATATGTCTGACATGCTTAGGGTTTTTTTTCTAATAAATCTTTACTGTTTAGATGTACTTGCTGGCAGTGAGTGCTCATTCTCATTCAAATTGCGGGACTTAAGTGAAGTGTAGTAGGACGTAATAGAGAGGATGAGAACACAGACCTCTGAGCCTGGACTTGCTTTCCAAGTCCTGGAAACCAGCCTGGAAGCCCTGAATTTGTGCACTCACATCCCAGATACTCCATGGCCATGTTAACATGCTTACTGTGATTTTTGCAGAAATGGTAAGAAAAATTAGATGCCAAATACATTTTAGGGAACTTTGGGTCTGTTCAATAATGGAAGAGTATGTGCATACCCTTTTCCATCATTAACCTGTCAATATTGCTAAGTGGACGGGAGCTTGTTTCTTTACAAGCATTTCTTTGTCTTTCTTTTTAAAGCAAATTGTTTTATCATTTGATTTGGTTTTACTTAATGAAAATGCTAAAGCATGGCATTGTCAGAATATAAAACAATGCAGGAGGGTAAAAGGAAAAAAAAAAACTTTAAACCAGCCATATTCCCAAAACCTGAACCAACCACGATTAATATTTAGGTGGCATGCGTTCTTCCAGAGAAATGCATTTTTAGTTAACATATGTGTATACCTGTACATACAGGAGCACAGGTATACAATATATTTAACTTTATGTAGTGAGAACCATTTGTCTAGACAGTACTATATATTCCTTTATACAATCTCACATTATATTATGCTTCTTTTTTGAAGTCAATAAACATTTTTTTCAAAAATGCACATAATTTAACGCCTGTGCATTACATGGTTCTATTTAATGGATTTTAATTCATTTACCTGTTTTCCTGTCTTTGACTCCTTGCAATTTTACACACAATGGAGATGCTTACATTTTAAATATAATTATTGCAGTGTTCTAACACACATATTTTCATTTCTTTTTGCCTATTTCCCCATTGCCCAGCATGACTATGTTTGTTAATTTCAGGATCATATATATAGACTTAAGTCCCAAAGGCATTTCCTAGCATGCAGTGAAAAGGACAAGCCTGTTAACTCTAAGAAAATATTTTATTCTGAGCGTTCTCAATTTAAGGAAAGGAGTTTTACAAAGTTAACTTTGCCCTAGCCAGTTTGGCTCAGTGGATAGAGTGTTGGCTTGCAGACTGAAGGGTCCCGGGTTCGATTCCAGGTTCGTACCTCAGTTGGGTTGCAGGCTTCTCCCTGGACTGGGCTCTGGTTGGGGCTTGTGCAGGAGGCAACCAATAGATGTGTTTCTCTTGCATCGATATTTCTCTGTGTCTTTCACTCTCTCTTCCACTCTCTCTAAAACTCAATGGGAAAATATCCTCAGGTGAGGATAAAAAATATAGTTAGCTTTAATAAATCATATTTCATCTTTTACCTTATTTAGCTGTTAATTTAAGAATACAGTGCATGCATAGACCAAACAAAAGTACAAATATATATTGCTAGTTCTCTCTGCTGGCCATTCCTCAATCCATCCATCCCTCCCAGTCCTGCGGTAACTTTTTTTATTAATATTTTGTTGCTTATCATTTCACTAGCGTTCCCGTTGCAGGAAAAATCCTGCAATAGGATTTCCTGCTGCACTCTACCCCACCTCCGCTCCTCCCTTGTCACCTGCCCCGCCTTCTCCGCCAGCCTGCCTGCTTTTCCCTTCTCCCCTGGCCCTGCCTTCGCTCCTCCCTTCTCCTCCCCCCGGCTTGCTTGCTTCTCTGAAGCTTTGCTCCCTTCAGCATCTCTTGGCTTCTTTCCACGCTGTCTTGATATGCAAATTAGCCACCATCTTTGTTGGGGTGATTTGCATACTCATCCTGATTGGCTGGTGGGCATGGCTTGGCTGGTGGGCGTGGCTTGGGCATAGCGAAGGTACGGTCAATTTGCATATTTGTCTATTATTAGATAGGATACTTTCCTATAGGCTTATGTAAACACATAATTCAATAAGGCTTCCCAATCCCAGAAAAAATAGTGAGGCTCTTATCATGCTCCCTCCACTCCACTTATATATCATGATTAACCCTATAGCTAAAAGTATGCATCCAATTCATTGTTTTTATAAGACACAATAAACCATCATGCAGAGATGAGGTAAGGACTTTCTACCATTTTTGTGCCCACTGGCCCCTGGTGTGGTTTTACTCTCACCAGCCAGCCCCTGCTTCTTTCTGAAGGGTTTGGCTCCCCTGAATATCGCCTTGGGCGGCGCAGCCAAGAGTCAATGACTGACAAGTGCAGGCATCTATCTGGCACAACATTGAACATGACCTCAGCTTTCTCCAGAACTTCTCTGTGGGACTGAGTCAGTTGCCCGCTGTGGGGCTGGAGGACACTGCTTGAGATTGCTCAAGGGCCTCCCTCCCTCCCCTGTCTCCCTTCCCTACCTGTTTTTTGTAGGAGCACTTCCTAGTAAATCTATTTTACACAGATCTCATCGCTGGCTCTGTTTCTGGGGAACACATAGTGTCTGGTTATCATGATTTTCTTCTCTATTAATGGACATTTAAGTAGTTTATGCTTTAGGATCTTATAGCCTTTCCTTCAATGTTCAAACTTCTACATACATCCTTATATGTCACTCGTTTTCTTTTATCCTAGGATAGATTCTTCCTAATATTGAGATTGCTGAGTAAAAGAGTTGATGCAGTGTTTAAACTTTAAGCGACACAACTAGGAGAAAATACAAAAAGAGTTGTCAATAATCAATAGATGAGTGTGCCTGCCTGATTCCTACACCCTTAACCACAAGGAGTATTAACAATTAAAAATTAATCTAATAAGTAATCAAAAATGGTTTTGTTATAATTTCCATTTACCTGATTATTGGAGAAGATGGGCCTCTTTTCATATTTTATTTTGGGGGGGGGTAAGTGCTTAGTTTTGCCATTTGCACTATCTTTGTGAATTGGTTGTCTGTTTCATATTGGATGCATTGTGTATTTCTTATCATTTTGTACGATATGTTTGGATTGGGATATCTTAACTCTTTGTCTGCATGTGTTCAGACTGTTTTCTTCCAGCTGTCATTTGTTTGGACTTTCTTTCAAAGGTCATTTAGAGGGAGCGGCAGATGAAATATACAGAGGATGTTTCTGAGGGGACATAAAGGTGTGGGAGCCTTGCCGGCCATTTGGTTCCCACTGTACTGATGTACACTTCTATGAGTCATACGCATCCTTCCTATTTGGGTCAGCGTGCACAACTTGAGTAAATGCAGACCAACTTATTTATAGAAATATGCTTTAGGAATTCCCACAACAAAGCTTTTAGCGTTGGTCCTGCGGGCTGCCCCACTTACAGCTCTGTGCTTCACGTGGAGACAGGAGTGGGGGAAACGGAGCAGAGGCCTGGCCATCCAAGTGTGTGTGCTTAGCAAGCCCTTGTAAGAAAATGAGCTTCCACCAGAAAACGTGAGAGGATCAACTCCACTGTGCGATTCCGATCAACTCATTTACACCCTTCAGCAGAGACGTGTGCTCTGCAGTTAAATTTGAGGTTTGAATTATCTGCTGTGATAGTTTATATTGATTGAATGATCAAGTGCCTCGGTCCACACGCACACACGCATGTGCCCACACCACACTGCTCTATTCCGTTCTCCCCCGTGATTAATCTGAGCCACAAATAGAAACATTCTTCCCTGAACTTCTTGCTCCTCTGCGCTGTTCACTTCTTATTTAACTCTCTCACCCATTCGTTAATGTTTCCCTATTACTGTGCCTCTCTGCTTACCTTTCATAATTAGAAGCGTCAATTTTTTTACTGTGCAAAACAAATAAATGGCTGCATAATTAACAGGAATTTTGTGAAGCACACTTTTCTTTCTGGCAGAAAGTGTTAAAAGTGTCTCCTTAATAATACTTAAGCTAAGGACGTTTGTAGATAGTTTGTAGCCTCAGTGAGAAGATAATTAACTGGTATGGTCTCAGGTTTATGGAGGTAATCTTTTAAATCTCCAAATTCCTCAAAACTTCTTTGGCCTTGGGGTCGTCAAACTTGCTTTTTATTGATCTCTGCATTGCAACTCATGCACATAAAGAAGTTTTTTCTCGCCCCATCACGGGAAAGGAGTAGCCCCGTGATATATACGCTTCCTAATTAAAGCTTAAATCTAGTTCCCAGCGATTGCGCTTCTGAAACGTTGGAACCACAGAGTGAAATATTTTTTAACTTTTTCCATCCATCACACTGGTTTTTAGGTTGCTGGTAATATCAACCAGAAAAGTATCTGAATTAGGAGCATTTTTCATAGAGACTTCTGCTATTCCTCTTAACTGGTAAGTTAGTATTAAAGATATCACTGGAATTTATCCCTCAATGTAATTGAATTTTTTATTGGTTTTAGGATACAGTTCTTCATTGTTCAGTTCAGATATGAACCATAGGAAGTAAAGAATGGGGCACAAGTTGATGTCCCAACAAGCGGTAAAATTTTACAAAGGGACTAGATCTTTTAGGAAGCCAAACCTTTTGCCCAGAGGTACTGCCCATTTGGTATTTTAATGGACAGCCTCCTGGACACATGCACTAGGATCGCAGCATTATGTTAGAACGCAGGAGCGTTACATTTTGGCAAATACCTCATTATTTTGAAAGGTGAATAAAATACCTACTAGAGTTGGCTATTCTGCCACTTTATAACTATTTGGGCAAACCTACTATTTTTATTACAGCTAATTGTCCCTCATATAAAAATTTCCACCATGATATTTTATATTCTTCCCCAAAGAAGTATTCTATGAAATTGGGGCTATTATTTTAATGTAACAACATGAAGGCCACCGCTTTTTGGATGAATGAATGAGTAATACATGTGAGGCGTTACTATGTGCCTGGTGTTTTGTCTAGTACTTCATAAACATTACACCATTTATTCCTTATAATATCCATGTGCAGTAGGTTTCCTAGATGAGGGGGGGGGAAGAAGGTTAAGTAAGCTGGTCAACCTAATAATTTACCTCAGCTAATAAAGTGAAATTTCAGAATTCCTTATGTGAAGTTTAGCACGTCTTGAAATATAAATTATTTGGAAAGATTAACTTAATGCTTTGGGTTTTTAAACCAAAGTTAAACTGCTCATTACTAAATCTTCTGCTCTTCGTGTACAAGGGAATGTTTAACACCATTCATCTCCAGCAAGAGCCTTTTGTCATTGAAAAAGAAAACGGTGAAACTTGTACATTCCCAAGTGATGAATTATACCTCTGCAATTCTTTGTACTATCATTCCTCTTTAATAAGCCCTGTCTCCATCATATATAGGCAACCTTAAACCAAGCAATGGGTCATAGTGTCTGTAATGCTCTAGGTGAATGTTTATGTGTTTGAGTTTTATTTATAGGAACAAGGATAAGGACAGAGTTTCAGCCTTTATGGAGAGGTACACTCTGTGGGTTTGAAAATGGAGTTTTACATATAAATAATAATAGCCCCCTCGTGTTCTTTGGGTACTTGTTGAAGGCAGGTGAGAACCTTGCATCTAGCAGGGCCAAGGCAACTAAGCCTGTGTAGGGCCCAGGTGAGAGGGAGTCATTCTTATTTGTTATTATGAACTTGCCCTGGCAGCCAAGGTTTGCTAACAGAACAGTTTGAGGCCAGACAGGGAGTTAGAGGTTTTGTCTTCTCTATTAGCATTTGAGAGTTATGTTGATTTCTTTGCTGAACTCACTTGGCAAGTGACATATATTATGATTTCATTTCCTATCCCAGAAAGTAATGTTATTAGCGTAGATTTATGTCCCAGGGTCTGATTTGTTATTAGGTTGTTTCTGTCTTTGTTGTGGAGATCAAGGTTATTGACTGGTAAAGTGGATTGTTTTATTGGTTGTGCGTTAACTAAGGCAGAATGTCATGGAAGTTGATGGCCACAAAACCTTTCAGCTTAGTCTGTTCTTCTGGCTCATTTGCTATGGGAATTCTTGTCCTCATGGAGTTGGCCTCTCAGTGACCATAAAAATCAGAATACAGACACCAAAACCAATTTGGCTTACAGCACTTTAACAGTTTGGTGTTTTTTGTTTGTTTGTTAGTTTTTCGGCCTTTTATAGTTTTTTAAACATATTTTTATTGATTGCAGAGAGGAGGTAAGAGGGAGAGAGAAATAGAAACATCAATGATGAGAGAGAATCATTGATCAGCTGCCTCCTGCACACACCATACTGGGGATGGAACCCGCAACCCAGTCATGTGCCCTGACTTGGAATCAAACTGTGACCTCCTGGATCATAGGTCTATGCTCAACCACTGAGCCATACCAGCCAAGCTTATAGTTCTTTAGGTTAGTTTTATAGCATCCCAAATTAAACACACTCTGAATGAAAAGCTTTCAGAAAGATGATCACTAAACTTCTCAGTATGTCCATGGATTCTGTTTCCTTCCACTCTAAACTTTAGTCCGCTGAGTATCCTTATACCCATTTGTCTTTTGATATACAATGATGCATCTAGCCATCATTTCCACACATATTTATCAAGTGCTTATGACTTGTCAGGCAGGCCCTTTGTTCTGGAGACACAGTGGTGACTATGATTGACAAGACTCCCTCTCTCTGCGAACTCACATGCTAGTGAGGGAGGGGAAGACAGACATAACATATAAACAACCAGTGAGCAAGATGATTTCAGATGGGAATAATGCTACAGAGGTCATAAAAGCATAGCATGTATAGCGAGTCATGGGGCTGGGCAAAGGTTTTATTGATGTCAGGAGAGAACCCTCTGAGGATGAGACATTTGCCCTGAGATCTGAGTGATGAGAAGGAGCAAGAGGGGAGAATTCTGGAGTGCCCATGTCAAAGAATAAATATAGAAGGACTCTGTGTTCAGGAAGCATATATTTTTCATCTTTCCCGTCCATAGCTTGTGTACATGGCTCATTTGTTCGACAGTGGTATTCGATTTGATGGAAATGCAGGAAATAAATGGATGCCATTTTTTCAGGAAAGTCAACCCACATTAGAAAGTTCTGGCAGAGGCCAAGGGAAGGAGGAAGACTTGACTATTGATATAAGTAAGTTCATTTCCACTTCTGTGTAGCATTATATTGTAAGATTATAATCTAAGACATTGTTGGGACAAGTGTGTAATAAAGTTTTCCAACATGGTTACATTCATAAGGCAATTTTTAAAACATAGCAGTTTGGCAAACTTGTGTACCTAGTCTCAGGAAACACAGATACCGTGAAATCTGAAGTAGAACAAATACAATGTCATCACCTAAATATATCAGGATTAAAACACATTATATAAATTTAGTTTGGAAAAAGCAAATATTAGATTGTAGGATTTAGGGATTATTTACTGGTGTCTGGTGCCATCTAAAATAAAAACAAACAGATTCCCTTAAATGATCTTGAGCTTTATAAGAGGATGACCCAGAATTTGAATTTGATGAGGATTTTTAGAGAAAGGTAAAATAAGGCTTGGGGTATTTTAAGTTTAACAGTACAGGAGAAGATTTTAATGATTTGCTCTTAGCTTGGGGGAAGGACATGGGGGGGAAAAGACATTAAATTCCATATATTTTAATTCCCTCACTTGTCCTTTCCCCTCTCCTTAACCGTATTGTAAAAGATCTCCTGGTGCAATAAAGGCGTCCTATAAGGATTAGTTCCCCACTCACACCGGGAAGGTGATAACATGGCAGGCCCGTGTTCAGAATCTTAATGGCTCTTCTGCCCCTCTCCTCCCCCCTGGGCTGAGAAGCCTCAAGGGACAAACAGGCCAAATAGACTAAACTGAGCAATAAGCCCACAGAACCCTGTTACATAAAGAGAAAGGACCCAGACTGGGTACTCCAGAGTGAACAGATGTGGCCGGTTAATTCAGTTGCCCTGACCAGGCGATTAAGGGAATTAAACCTGGCCCGTTTCATTACACTGAGCATCCTTACACCCACTCGTCTTTCGAGATACAATGATGCTTGGAGTCTAAGAGTTATCGTCAAAGACCAGGGTGAAACCAAACATTATCAATCCCAGATGTGACATTTCACCTTTTCCCCTAAATAAATGCATTTGTGAATGTGGGAAGCCTCTGCTGGATGTACCTAAATTAATCCCTTTGTAAAAGGGTGCATGGAAACTGTGGTGGCTTTGTTTTATGATTTAGCTAAATTAAATATAAACCATCATTATACAGACCTGTTCCCTAGCTTGAATGCAAAGCTTTCTTAGGTGCATTTAATTGTTTATATATAAAGTATATAAACGGTTTAAATGTTTTTCTAGCACATACTGGTTTCTCTATAAATATCTTTAAATTAGTGAATGTAAAAATGAATGACTGATTTATCTTATTGGTTTCGTGAAATATTTGGAAAATCTAAATATTTCTGGTTATTTCAGTGGTTAAAAAAATCAGATTTTTTTTCTTCAAAATGCCATACTCTTCTAAAATGTGATAAAACTAAAGGGAACATAATTATTTTTTAGCATATCTTTGCAGAGGGCAATATTTATGATCATTTTTTATATTTCAGTATGGATTATAAAAATTCTCTGCACAATGATATCATAGCATATGGGTGTTTGGCTGAGGTTTCAACTTGGAAATCACCTTTTGAATATAGGCATTTCTCCGAAGGGCATGTGGAATGCCATTATCATAGCATAGGAGAATATTCTGTGATATGTTTACTATATATTCATATATTTCCCAGGATTATTGGATGGTCTTCCAATTATTGAATTGTTTATAAAATAAAGTTGAAAAAATTACTTAGAAAATGATTATGAAACTATAGGCCTGTTGCACGAAATTCGTGCATAGGGTTGGGGGGGTCCCTCAGCCCAGCCTGCACCCTCTGCAATCCGGGACCTCTCGAGGGATGTCCAACTGCCTCTCACAATCCAGGACTGCTGGCTCCTAACTGCTCTGCCTGCCTGCCTGCCTGCCTGCCTGCCTGCCAGATTGCCCCTAACTCCTCTGCCTTCCTGCCTGATCACCCCTAACCCTTCTGCCTGCCTGATCTCCCCTAACCATCTCTGCCTGCCTGCCTGATCGCCCCTAACTGCTCCCCTCCCAGCCTGATCGCCCCTAACAGCCTCGGCCTTGTCCCGCACCCGGGACCCAGGATTTCCTCCTCTGGCCAGTCACAGGCACCTGGGACCCAGGCTTCCTTCCCTCTTGCCAGCTGCAGGTACCCAGGACCTGGGCCGGCTTTGCCCGGTTTGGCTGCAGCCACAGGGGACTGTGTGCGGGCAGCTTGTCCCTCTCCCAGGCTACAGGTGCAGGCGCTGGTGCCTGGGACCATGGGGACCATGGGGCATGCGGATTGTCCCTCTCCCGGGCCACAGGTGCAAATGCAGCCGCTGGCACCTGGGACCACAGGGCGAGCGGCTTGTCCCTCTCCCGGGCTGCAGCCCCAGCTGCTGGCACTTGGGACTGCAGGGCATGCAGCTTGTCCTCTTCTGAGCTGCGTGCACAGGCGCAGCTGCTGGGACCCGGGACTGCAGAGCAGGCGGCTTGTCGCTCTCCCGGCCGCAGTCTGGCTGGTCCCCATTCCTCTCTCGCGAACTCATTTGTGCCTGGCTGGTCCCCATTCCTGTCTCCCCAGTGTTGAGTGTCTGAGCCATTAAGGCATGGTGGCATGAGGGTGTGACAACCATTTGCATATTAGCTCTTTATTATATAGGATGAGATAATACATAATTTCTGTATTTACATATTGTAGTTTGTTTTTGTTTGTTTGACATCTGGCCATTTCACAGTGTCTATGTTTTCATGGTGAGGGCCCCAATGTGTGCCACTGTGCACCTGTTCCAGGTGGTAAATCAACTCATTAAACTACAAGGACAAGATGTCGGTTTTTCCCCCCTTTGATTTGGGTAGGCCTTTACTGCTTCTCTAGTCTGTGATATTGAGTCATCATGTATATACCAAGTACACCAAGGCCATTTCCTTTTCTGTCTCTCTTGTGCCAATTTACTTTTTCCTTTTCTGCCAGGAATAAGCCCTAGAGGCCCATAAAGGGAGGAGCATCCCAGTGTTGGCACAGAGATGGGGCCTCCTGTCCACTGTCCTTTCCAGAAGAATCATTGCCTTACACTGTTCATCATATTGACGAATGCTGCTTCTCGTGGTAGTTGTTTCATGACCTTTTCCGAGTGTAGTAGGTCTTTCTAGGGAGATAGGATCAAAACCAAAATATTTCCTGATTATATGGGTAAAATGAAAAAAAAAAATGAATACATGAACTGACTTTCCATTAGCAAGAATAGTTTTTCTCCTCTCCAATGTCTGGGTTGAATGAAAAAGGCTGATAAGCCTGAGCTCGTTCTTGTCTGATGAAACTGAAGCCACAAGGGTGGATCCTTTCACTATGGCTGAGAACTCCCTCCTGGCTATTATAAGTACTGGGAAGAATGGATAAAGGATGGTGCTTCCTTCCATTCTTACTAATATCATCACTCATCCCCATAAGGCCAAGAGTACCCCAATGTGAGCAGGACACTTTTGTTTCCTCCAAAGGGGCGAGCTGGCTTCCAGGAGATTATTGTCAGGAATGTTTTTTAGAGATACCTTCAGTGGCTAACAGTGATGCCTCCAATTCTGAAACCTATTCATGCCCCAAATTAAAGTCTCTCAGCATCTGTACTTCCCATCATGACTTTATGAGGTGGCAACTATATATAAGTATTTCCTTCAGAGATTTGATTGAGTAGCATTTTCCCTTTCCGGTCTTATTACAAATAAAAATTCTTCATCTTGAATAAAATACTTGTGGGCTTTTTCATGTCTACTGAAATGAATCAATATATTTCAACTAGGTTAATTTTGACAAAATAAACAGACCCAGTTCCAAACCAGTGTTCTTGTTATTATTATGATTATTTTTTTAGCCATATAGCTAAAGAATGCCAGGAGAAAATCTGAATTATTTATCCGGAAATACTGCAATATAATTATTTATATTGCAACAGAAAAGTTATATTATTTTTATTATAAATGTATGCAGAGTCCAAAATATCTTACACAATGCTAGTAAATGTCTGTTCATTTTCTGAATAGTTTTGTCCAATGGACTTCAATGTTCATTGATATCAGTGAAATTAACTAACATTTATTAAATACTTTCTGTGTGCCAGACACTTGATATTTTAAGTCATGTAATCTTCAGAACAACATTGTAAGTTAGGTATATTCTTATTCTGAAATTTAGAGGACTTTTTTAAATATTCAGTGGCTTTTTGTTATCCTATCTAATAAAAGAGTAATATGCAAATTGACCATCACTCCAACACACAAGATGGCTGCCCCCATGTGAACACAAGATGGCCACCACAAGATGGCCTGCAGGGGAGGGCAGTTGTGGGCAATCAGGCCACTAGGGGAGGACAGTTTGGGGGGACCCAGGCCTGCAGGGGAGGGCAGTTAGAGATGACCAGTTCACCAGGGGAGGGCAGTTAGGGGTGACCAGGCCTGCAGGAGAGGGCAGTTGGGGAGAACCAGGCCTACAGGGGAGGGTAGTTCGCGGGGACCAGGCCTTCAGGGAGGACAGTTAGGGGCAACCAGGCTGGCATGGGAGGGCAGTTAGGGGTGACCAGGCTGACAGGGGAGGGCAGTTAGGGGCAATTGGGCTTGCAGGGGAGTGGTTAGGGGGTGGTCAGGCTGGTAGGCAGAAGTGGTTAGGGGCAATCAGGCAGGCAGGCAGGTGAGCAGTTGGGATCCAGCAGTCCTGGATTGTGAGAGGGATGTCCAACTGTGGGTCCCAGATTGGAGAGGGTGCAGGTTGGGCTGAGGGACACCCTCCCGCTGCACCCTTGCACGAATTTCATGCACTGGGCCTCTAGTCTATAATAATAATAAAAGCATAATATGGACCGGATGAAGCCAAGGCTGTAAGGGAAGCCAGGGTCTCGGGTGCCAGAGGGAAGCCAGTGCTGGCATCCGGGAGAAGGAAGGCCTACTCTTGAACAAATTTTGTGCATTGGGCCTTTAGTAAGAAATAGTCTGAATGAAACTGATGAAAGCAGTAAGGACATTTTGTCTTATGTAACTGGAAGTCTAGCGACATATCAGATTCAGCCAGGATCTGTTTAGAGTTTTGGCTTACTTTCTTGTCATTCTACTTGATCTATTCTAATCTCAATGTCAGCATTATTGTTCTCGGACTATTTTCCCTAACTGTTAGTAAGTGCCTCCAAGATTGACTGGAGTGCAATGCTTCCTTGCTCATGTCTAGGGGAAGAGAGAGCTCCCTATTCCTCTCTGGAGAAAGGGAGAATTCTCCAAGACACTTCAATAGCAAGCCTTTATTCAAATCCCATTGGCCATTGCTGATCTCATGCCCACTCCTGAGCCAATCACTGGCAAGAGGAAAGGGAATCACTGTAAGTTGATACAAATCAGAGCTCTGCCTGAAGGTGGAGTTGGGGGTCAGCTCCCTCACCCCCACTTTCTTTGGTTACAGTGGGGAAGATAGGTTAACAATATAGTTGAGATTCCATGGAGAAGGAGGAAGGCATGAATGGATTCTGGATAAAAAAATATCATTGTTCACTACAGAGGGACTGGGTAATCTATAAAGCCTTGTAACTACTTATTGGTGGTCCCTATACTTGAATCCATGTCTGTTCATTTCAGAAGCTCAGGCTTCTATACTGTCTCTTGTGATAAATATCATCATATGCATATATATAAATTACATATATATGCATATATATATATATATCCATATATATATATATATGGATATATGGATATATATATGGATATATATATATATATATATATATATATATATATGCATATATATGTAATTTATTTATTTTTGTAAGCATTAGAGATGTCAGAGATGTCCCTCATTTCCAGTCCTTTGCCCCCCTTTACCCAGCCCCCACCCCACCCCAGGCCTTTATCACACTATTGTCTCTGTCCATGGGCTAAAACTTTAAAAATAATCTGTCCAGTCTTAGACATGTCATTCTCTCTTGGCCTCAGTTTCCCAATGCATTCAAGAAAGGAAACTGAAATAGTCTAGGCTTTGTAGACAACAGGTCTTTGTTACAATCAACTACTCAACTCCTCCAATATACCATGAAGCAGCCATGGACAATACTGAAATGAATGCGCATAGCTGTGTTCTAATAAAACTTTAATTGCAATAACAGGTGGTGGCCCATGGATTCTAGTTTGTCAACCCCCTAACTTGATGGTCTCTAATGTCTCCCTACTTTAAAATTGTAGGTTTCTGATTTTATACATTAGTTGAAAGTGAAATATGTATTTTTATCCAAGAACTTTTATACTATCTGAATTTCTATATTTGATGTGTTACAGGTTTAAGAAATATTAAAATTCATAATTGTTAAAATTTTATAATGGATGTTTTCCAGTATAAAGTTTTAAAAGTTATTCTTTGTCATTTGAATACAGTCAGAAAATTTGTCTTATTTGGGGTTGCCACAGCATTCTAGAAACCTCTCCCCTCCCCCATCAAGTTGACATTTACTTAGGAAAGTAACAACCTGTCTTACCTGGCATGTTGTTGGGAATGACAACAAGTTTAGGTCAATAAAGGTAGATAAAAGGCCCAGGAAAACAGAAAATATAGGAGAGACAGTTAACTATTTATCAACATATGATTCTCAGGTGTTTATCTTTTATGAAAAGCAAAATTGCTCATAAGAAATGTCATTGAATAGTCTTTTAAAGTTCTTAATCATCTTCATAATATATTCTCCTCTTAATTATAAATGTACAAGTAGATTAAAGGTATATAAAGCCACTCAATCACCTTTATTAACATTAAATGAGCCACAATGCAGATAAGAAGACTTGTTCAGTCAATTTCCCCTGGAATAATATATCACATCTCTTGTTATACCGTGAGTAAAATAAGTCAGTTTTAGTGGGTCAGTGTTATACCTGTAACAAAGAGGCAGGTGCTCAGCCCTGCACTTCAGACAACAATCAAACTAATTTTCAGATATCTTGATAACTGAAACACCATCTTACCTGCCTTCTTTTTTTATTTCACTTTTAAACAATATATAAAATACAAAGCAGACATTGACTTTGAGTCATAGAATAAAGAAATTAATGAAATTTATTATGATCATGGTGTATTCCCTTTGCTTCTACTGAGAATAATAACTCAAAAGAAAAGAAGATTTCAGTTATAAGAATGCATGCCAGTAATCACTCATTCATGTGTCCACATGTGTGAAATTGCAAATAACATGTGAGGATATGAGATTTCTGCTTCCATCTAATCTCTGTATCTCCTTTCACCCTCATTATCATGAAAATATTTGGTGGAAAATATCTAGAGCATCTAAGGCCAACAGAAGTGAAAGAAAAATTAAGGATGATCTGAAGGAGGCAACCAGGTGACAGAGGTCTGGGAAACCGTACTGCAGTTGATCTCTAAAAAAGGAAGCTATTTTGTTCTTGAAGCGTCAATTCCCACATTTGTAAAATGAGACAAATAATACCCTCCCTGACTGCTTTAGAGACTTGTTAAAATCAAATGAGATTTTATATGTGAAAATGCTCTGTAATCTAATGTGGTTATAAGGAAATGAAGGATATTAAAATCTTGCCCAGAGTAGATTCCTTCTGAGGTCTGGTCAGCTCTCTTCATTGCAAACTCTGCCTTATTACAGATGTTGCCTGGCTTATGATAGTGTGACCTAACGATTTTTTGACTTACGATGGTGAGAAAGCAATATGCATTAAGTAGAAACCAAACTTCAAGTTTTGAATTTTGATCTTTTCCCAGGCTACTGGTATTTGGTATGATGCTCTTGTGTGATGCTGGGCAGTGGCAGCAAACACAGGTCCAAGGTAGCCCACCATCGTGGGAGTAAATAACCAATACTCTCAAGTGTATTGTGTCAGGTGATTTTGCCCAACTATAGGCTAATATAGGAAAGAGTTCTGAGCAAGTTTAAGGTAGACTAATCTAAGCCAAAATGCTTAGATTAGTCTACCTCAGTGTATTAAATGCATTTTTGACTTATGATATTTTTAATATACTAGAGGCCTGGTGCACGAAATTCGTGCACGGAGGGGGGTTGTCCCTCAGCCCAGCCTGTACCCTCTCCAATATGGGACCCCTCAAGGGATGTCTGACTGCCCGTTTAGGCCCGATCGGGCAGTCGGACATCCCTCTCACAATCTAGGACTGCTGGCTCCCAACTGCTTGCCTGCCTGCCTTCCTGATTGCCCCTAACCGCTTCTGCCTGCCAGCCTGATCACCCCCTAACCACTCTGCTGCCAGCCTGTTTGCCCCCAACTTCCCTCCTCTGCCGGCCTGGTCACCCCTAACTGCCCTATCCTGCAGGGTTGATCACCTCCAACTGCCCTCCCTTGCAGGTCTGGTCCTTCTCAACTGCCCTCCCTTGCAGGCCGGGTGCCTCCCAACTGCCCTCTCCTGCTGGCCATCTTGTGGTTACCATCTTGTGTCCACACGGGGGCAGGATCTTTGACCACATGGGGGCAGCTATATTGTGTGTTGCAGTGATGATCAATCTGCATATTACTCTTTTATTAGATAGGATAGAGGCCTGGTACAGGGGTGGGGGCCAGCTGGTTTGCCCTGAAGGGTGTCCCGGATCAGGTGGGGGTTCCCTTGGGGCGTGGGGCGGCCTGAGCGAGGGGCCTATGGTGGTTTGCAGGCCGGCCACGCCCCCTGGCAACCCAAGCGAAGGCCCTGGTATCTGGAATTTATTTTCCTTCTACAATTGAAACTTTGTAGCCTGGAGCAGAGCCAAGCCTGGGGCTCCCTCCGAGGCCAGCAGCCATTTGTGTTGGGGTTATAATTGAAACTTTGTTGCCTTAAGTGGGTGGGCCTGGCCAGGGTGTGTGGAAAGCTTTGCTTCCCCTGTTGCCGGCGGCAACCCTGGCCTGCTCTCTCAAGCTCCATTCTGCCACCATTTGTTTGAATTTGTTTACCTTCTATAATTGAAACTTTGTAGCTTGAGTGGAGGCTTTGGCCTGGCTAGGGCAGGCGGAAAGCTTGGCTTCCTCTGTTACCTAGGAAACCTTGCTCTCTGTGGCTTTAGCCATCTTGGTTTGGGTTAATTTGCATGCTTGCTCTGATTGGATGGTTGGCGTGGCTTGTGGGCGTGGCTTGTGGGTGTGTTGGAGGTATGGTCAATTTGCATATTTGGCTATTATTAGGTAGGATGATGGGTTTGTTGGGACATAAACCCACCATAAGTCAAGGAGCAACTATGTTTTCTATCTAGACTGAATATTCTCTTCTCTTTGATTTATCTTGCCTACATTCTGTAAATTACAGATTTAGATTATATTATTTTTTATTTATTCATGCATACATCCATCCCCCTATCTAACCGTGCAATATTTATTTTCTGCCACTGAGAGGGATTGAGATAAGTCTCCAAAAAGTAGCAGTGAATCAACAGTTGGCTTTTTTTTTTCTTTTGTTTTAAATTTTTAATTGACATTTTAGAAAGAGAGGGAAACATCATTTGTTGTTCCACTTATTGATGCATTCAATGGTTGCTTCTTGTATGTGTCCTGAATGGAGATCGAACCCAATACCTTGGCGTAGTGGGATGACACTCTCACCAACTGAGCTACCCAACCAGGGCTCAACTATTGGTTTTTCAATTTTAAAAAAGTTTTTATTTTGAGATTAAGGTGTGAGAAATAACACAGAGATACCATGTAATTCAACATTTTTGCTATTTTCAGATCCAGAAGGGCCTGCCAGGGAAATTGATGTAGGTGAGGTCAAAAAAGATCATGACTAGCAAGCCATTTGCTGTGGTTAGACCACTGAATGAATCTCAAAATGGACTAGTACGGTTGACTGTGGGAAGATTTTGAAAGAGTCTGTTGAGAAAGTTGGACTTTTCATAGCAGGAATAAATAGCACAGGCTCTAAAAATTTAGATTTCTTCTATGTTGATTTGGGAGGTTCTCAAGCCCTCAGAATTAGAGTAAATTAATTTAACAAGCTTTTATTTCTTCTAATAAAAGAAGAGAACAAATTATTTCTATGAGGGCCAAGAGCATGTAGATAATTTCCCAAATTCTAGTCCTTGGGGATGGGAGGTGGCATCGATCAGGGGGAAAAGTGAATGATGAGAAATGAAGGAAGAATAATAAAATACGAAAGACAGTCAAAATGATGTTCCCCATTTCTAAACATACATATATGTTTATAGCCCTGCAATAGGAAATACTCACTTGGTATTAAGGTCTCTGTCTTCTGGCCCATCTTGTCATATCACCACATACAATGCATTTTCTATGGGAAAATAATTCCAAGGAAAATTTTACTCGGAGTCACTCTTGGAACATATCTGTGAGTAGGCAGTCAGCATTGAATTTAAGAAGAATTGTACCCTGTACACTGAGGCACTTAAAATCCCACATTCTATATGACTGATGATTTAAGTTATCAGAAATCATTTTGGAAGTTACAGAGTATTAAGAATACCAGGAAGGAATTTAGCAAAACTTCTCCTCTTCTCTGATTGTATAGCTGGAAAAAAAACAAAACAGGTTCACTTATTGCATTCCCTTCGTGTACTTGCTCTGCTCAAGCATTCCCATCCTAGGACTATGAGCAGATCATGCCTCACTGGGCAGAACAAAGGAAATCTTAAAGAGCCTCTCCACAATGGGGCAAAAGGTTTTACTAGTCATTTCACCCGTTTGCACCTCAATTTCTTATCTGTAAAATAAAGGGAGTGTGGATCAGATGAATTATAAAAACCCTCCTTATCAGCTGATTCAAGTCTTCCTTTTGGAGGGGAGGGCGATTGTTGGGTTGGGTCAGAGGCAAGGTGAATTGCTTCCCCTGTCTGTGCGCTTTTACCCAAGGGTGCCCATGGCTGAATTCTTAGGGAAGCAACCAAGAAAAAGATGAAAGATGGTATATATCCCGTTTCTGCAGTATGTTTTATTCATTGAATAAAGATGTCTTTTTTTGAAAGACATATTAAAGGGAGAGAGAACACCCTTAAAAGGAGACCTAAACTTCGTCCCACTTTAAAGTGCAAAAGTGGCTTATGCCCCGGAACCTTTCCCATGAAATAAGGCAGGAAGCTGGGCTGTGGTGAAGTAAGGAAAAAAGAAAAGACTATTTCTTTGATTTTGGGAAGGCATTATATATCTCAGTTAAATGCATTTCAGTGATTGCTGCAGAACCAAAATACAGTGGTACAGGAAATTAATTGTGGTAAAAATGTAAAATGCTATAAAGAACTGTGTTAATTTAATTTTCCGTTACTTCGTGGAACGAACAGAACATAAAATTCACAGAATGAATCATAAAGCCTGTGCTGTACTTTACTCTCTGACTCTGAGGCTGTAGTCTCCCCTTCATGTTGCTGTAGGTTTTGTTTTTTTAAGTGATTATCTTTAAAGAACAGTTTTTAATTTTTTTTTTTTTTGTCTCTGCATGTACAAAGGGCAGCACAAATCACATCACATGTTGCTCTTTTGGATCTGGAAAATTTTTGTTCATGATTCTAAACCTAAATCAAATTTCTCAGTCTCAGCTTTTTGTACAAGTGATGGGTATTTTGCCTAGAGTAGCCTGCTCTTAGAGGGGCTCCTGCCCTTTGGTTTCAGTTCTTTTTTGAAAGTTTAAAGAGCACGTTCTTACACTGTGTATCCAGCACACTTGGATTAAAATTCTGGTTTTGCCCTGTACTAACCGTGTGACCCTGGTCAAGATAGTTCACTTCCGTGGGGCTCATTACTTCACCTGGAAAATGAGAGTACCAGCAAATCCTAGAAACAAGAAGATTAAGTAACCTAATGCATATAAAGGGCTCAGAACAAGATTGGATGCATACTGTATGCTTAGAGGATGCTAGTTGTTATTGTTGCTTTAAATTTTCTAAGTTATCTTTTCAATAGAAATTCACATACATTTATGTTCTTCAACACCTATATGCAAAGTCCCCACAGCACACATTATCTGCTCTTGAACTTAACCTCTATGGATCTACTATCAAAGAGAAAAGGAGGTTCTTGCATTCAAGAGACTTGAACACGTACTCGTTAAAACAAGGCCTCCCTCCCACCCCCCCACCCAAGAAGTAGAAACACAGCAAGTGAATGACAAAGGCTAATATAGTGGTTCCAGTTGAGTACCCAAATGAAAAGTCCATTTGAATTCATCAAGGCAGGATATTTTTAAAGTTAGTGCAGCCCAAGTGATGCATTTAGTTTGCAAATGTGGTTCACACATTCGATTGCCAGATACAATAGAGATGCAGAGTTAAGTTTGCATTTCAGAAGAAACAACCAATCATTTTAGTATAAGTATTTCCTGTGCAATATTTAGGATATCCTTAGGCTAAAAAATTAGTCACTGTTTCCTGAGATAAAAAATAAATTGGGTGTCCTGTAGTTTTCATTTTCTAATTCTGGCAACGCAATTCCCACTGTGTCTTTATAAAAATGGGTATTAACTGTCTACTTTTACAATTCAGAAAATTTTATGTAGCAATCTAAATTCTCACCTTCTTTTTAAAAAATTAAAAGGTTTGGCAAAACTGGCCCTAGCTGGCAATAACAAACTGCACGTGTAGCTTCTACTCCCTTTACCTGGGCACATACTCCAGCCTCCAGTCCCTTCCACTCGTCATTATCCTCTCATTCAAGTCACTTTCTCCTGGAGACCTCGGCTTTGGATCCCCACTAGAGTGCCTATGTAGGAACTCAGAACTTGCTCTATTTTGCTCATTCTAGCATGAATGTCTTTAATAAAGTTTCCAATGTACACCAAATTCGTGAAGACTAATGTTAATCGGTTTTCTCTGAGATCTGTGGATACCTTGCCAAGGCATTGTCTTCTAAATGGAAACATTTCCCTGGGAGCTGTGATGCACTAACAGTGCCTCTGGGACTTACTACCCACAGGCCTTTAAAGCTCCGTCCCCCTTCTGAGAACTTTAGCTTCTAAGTCTCTGGCAACCAAGAGATGAGCAATGATAGTTCTACTAACACCCTGCCTTACTAGGTCCAGTCCCAGGATGGTAACAGGAATTCTTCAACACCCTTGCACAGTGGTCGGCAAACTGCAGCTCGCGAGCCACATGCGGCTCTTTGGCCCCTCTTCCACAAAATACCAAGGCCTGGCGAGTCTATTTTGAAGAAGTGGCGTTAGAAGAAGTTTAAGTTTAAAAAATTTGGCTCTCAAAGAAATTTCAATCGTGTACTGTTGATATTTGGCTCTGTTGACTAATAAGTTTGCTGACCACTGCCCTTGCAGATAAACTTTATTAGCGATTTCTAGCTCACTGTGTATCAATGCATGGCATTCTGAAGTGGCTCAAACAAAATGGAGAATATTAACCTACATTATTAATTTCTTGAATTGGACTTGGCTTAATAGGTGAAGACTATTACTCAGATAGTCTGTCACAGATGAGAAAGTCAGTTACCTGAATACATGTAATCCTTTTCTTGGTTTGTGTAGACCCAAACCATCAGAGGGTTATTTGAAAATCTTTTAAGATTCAAGGAAATTAGATGTGGTATAAGTACTGTGAACACACTGTGAAAGTGTAAGAACGTAGATAATTTTCAAAGGTGAAATGCATCTGATAAAGATGTTCTTTTTTTGTCCCTATATCCCTGAAGGGTGACTGTTTATATTTACATTGTGGACTGGAACAGCAGTAGAATCAGACAGTTCATGAATTAAAAGAGTCTCTTTTCAAAACCACTCTCTGTTATCTTTTCAGTTTTATGCACCCCCAAGCCAGTATGTTCACTGAGGATGCATCTATATGTCCAAAATAGAAATTGCAAAGGGAAGGTGTCCAAGTTATTATCAGGGAGTAAATGAGCCACATATTAATATAAGTCTACAAGTCGAGATCCAGCTGCATTTTCCTTTTCTATTGTTGGGACAGAAAACAAAATTCCCTTAGTGACGTGTCCTCTGGTCAGGACTTCTCTCCAAAAAACAAATTATTCAAGAAGGATTGCTAACGGGAAGTACCATTAGCAAATAAATGCATATTTATATATTGAAAATATTAAAAATTCACAAGTCTGACATTTCACTCAAGGAAAAAAAACACCTTTAATTAATCTTTAATATATCAACATTTTAAACTGAGGTAATAGGCTATTTAAATAAATGAACAAGCCCTGGCTGGTGTGGCTCCATTGTTTGTCATCTCATGCACTGAAAGGTTGCTGGTTCGATTCCTAGTCAGGGGCACATGCCTGGATTGCAAGCTAGATCCCCAGTAGGGGGTGTCCAGGAGGCAACCAGTTGATGTTTTGCTCTCACATCGATGTTTCTCTCTTTCCCTCTTCCTTCCTCTTTCTCTGAACAAATCAATAACAATATTTTTAAAATAATAAAACAAAACCAATAAATGAACAAGCAAACAAATTAGCCTTAAGAACAGCAATTTGCTAGATGTGAATATTAATCAAATTTTATTTCTTCTGAATTTAATCATTATCTTTAAGACTTTGGGGGAAAAAATCTCAAAATTTTAGCATCATGGTTATAACTTGTTCTTAAATATTATATGTGCATTTAAAAAAATATTTTACTAGTTATTGAGGCCCCATATTTGCTGGCCACTGTTCTAGGCACGGGGGATAGAAGAGTGTCAATGGAAACAAGTCTTCTCTTCTCCTGAAGCTGCCTTAGGGAAGACTAAGGTAAGCACTACACCGGAGGTTGTCAGGCAGCATCAGGGATCATTAAGACAATAAAATGGAGGCAGGAGGAAGAGGCCCTGAGAGTCAGTGCTAAGGAGACTACTTCCTATTATGGAATTGGGTTGGAACAGGAGAAATGGGTACCGAATGGAGCCATCCGTGTAAGGATCTGTGCTATGAGCTTTGCAGGCAGAAGTCACAAGTATCCAAGTCCTAAAGTGGGGCTAGTTTGTTTACTTAAGGGAGCTGAGAGAAAGCCATTGTGGCTGGAAACTAATGATCCAGGGGGAAGAGTGGTGAAGAGGAGGCTGAGAGGTACATGGGCTAGCTAGACCACTGAAGAGTATCCAGGCATACTCTCCTTTCAGCCAGGATGCCCAGGTTCCCTTTCTACAACATCCCATAGCATCCTCTTACTTCCTCTTTGAAAATCCTTCAGCATCTTCCCACTGTCGGCACAATGAATGAAGTGCAATCTCTTTAGCAGGGTACCTCAATGCTGGCTGCACATTAGAATCCCTGGGACATTTTTATTTAAATAGGAATGCTTAGGTTTCATGCCAAACTGTCACTGACAATGATGTTTTTTATAAGGCTCCAAGTTGATTCCAAGATACAGCCAGCGCTGAAAAACACTGATCTAAACTTATGCAATCCAAAAGAAATATAATGCAAGCTATATATATTCTAGTGGCCACATTAAAAAGGAAAAAGAAACAGAGTTAATTTTAATATTATATTTTGTTTAATCCATTCTGTCCCAAATATCACTATTTTAGTATGTAATCAATGCAAAAAAAAAAATGTGTTAAATTTCCTTTTTTCCATACTAAGTCTTTAGAATACAGTATGCATTTTACATTTAAGTACATCTCAGGCCGAAACTGGTTTGGCTCAGTGGATAGAGCATCGGCCTGCGGACTGAAAGGTCCCAGGTTCGATTCCGGTCAAGGGCATGTTCCTTGGTTGCGGGCACATCCCCAGTAGGGGGTGTTGTGCAGGAGGTAGCTGATCGATGTTTCTCTCACATCGATGTTTCTAACTCTCTATCCCTCTCCCTTCCTCTCTGTAAAAAATCAATAAAATATATTTAAAAAAATAATAAAGTACATCTCAGTTCTGACGACAAATGCTTATCAGACATACTTGATTTATATTTGGAGTTTATAAAAATGTATGGTTAAAAAAAGTACATTCTGATAAGTAAGTTGTTTATCATCTCCTTAAAAGTTTTCCAGTAACTTTCCAATAATTCCAAATAATTGAATATTGTTTATAATGATTAATTATAAATTAATTAAAATTGAAAGCTAAGTTCCTCATTTAATAGCCATATGTGGCAAGTGGCTTCCCTGTTGGACAGTGAAGCTTTAGACTGTAATTCAAATCTGTTTTCCAGCATGATTAAATGAAAGAACTTGAGTTTTGTAGTCAAACATTAATGAACTTGAATCCGGCTATGTGCTTATATGCAATTATAGACCAGTTAAGGTCTACCAGCCTTAGTTTCCACATCTATAAAAGAATAGTACCTTATTATCATGAGAATTAAATATGAAAACAGGTCAAGTTTCGATTGTAGTGCCTTCTAGGCTTTCAGTTAGCTAGATTTTTCTTCTACCTCATACCACACTCCACCTATCCCAGAGCCAATCCTTTAACTCAGTTGAGTCTCTTTCTTACAAAAATTAAAATGAAAAGACAAAGGCTTTCATGTCTGTACAACTTGGTTATGATCATTCTTCTCTCTGAATGTCCTTCATTTCTATCATTTATTTCCTTCTTTTTTTCTCTAATGTCTTCTTCTCCACGAACCCCCTACCAAACAAGTTGATGTGCATATTTGAAGACATTTTGGACACTGATGTGAATATCTTTTCCCATCAGATTGCATATTTTATATCCAAGTCACTGGTTAAACACTGGTGGCCCTCAGACCAAATCTGGCCCATAGTCCTGTTTTATTTTGCTCAGTGCAGTTGTTGGTCCATATAATATTAAAACATAATTCACTTACCTTTAAGAATCAAGTAGAAATAACACTGTATTGTGTATTCAAAAGTTGCTAAGAGAGTAGACCTTAAAAGATCTCATCACAAGAAAAAATATATAACTATGTATGGTGACCGATGTTAGCTAGACTTAGTGTGATGATCATTTCACAATATGTATGAGAATCAAATCATTATGTTATACACCTGAAATTCACATAATGTTTTAGGCCAGTTCTGTCTCAATTTAAAATAAAAAAGAATCAAGTAGACTTTAATAGAACTTAAATTTGAAGCTTCTGATGAAAAAAATAAAAGAGGCATTGGGTCTGCCTATCCATTTCCACATAAGGAGGACCTGCTGAGTTGAGTTGAAGCTTTCTCTTTTAGCCAACTTGTATTCTCTAAGTATGCAGTATCCATTATTCCTTCTTGTCTTTCTGACTCTGAAGCTGAATGTCAGTTGTTATTTATCATCACTCTTATACTAGCCATTTTATTATACCAGCTAGAGTATGAATTTATGAGTTCTGGACTGTTTCCATGTTAAATCTGCCCTCCTCAACTCCATACCCTTCTTGTCCCTCCCAAAGCAGCTGGAGTCTTTATATACACAGACATCTCATCATTTTTTCCTGATTTCCAGTGCTCGCTATAGACTTTTGGAGATAGGACTTGAATTCTATATTTGATATAAGAAAAGTGGGCATCCTGAAATGTCTGTGTTTTGACCTACAGACGTGGGTAGGCAAAAAACTTCCACTTTTGGTGAAACCCCACACAATGTGATCTTCAAGTCTAAAGTACAAGCCATGTTCATATTAGTTCTAATGAGGATTTTTGGAGAATGGCAACAACATAGTGAATGAGCCACTTGAAGCAGAGCCCATTGCTGGGCTTTTTGTGTGTGCTTTTTTTTCTGATTAGTCACCATTTTTGATGGTGTGATTATGTCTAAGATCCTAACAAAGTCTTCAGAAAGCAAAAGAGCAGATATCCCTTGCCAAGCTTTATCACTAGAATGAGAACACCGAAGTAGAAGTTTATATGCTGTTGAGTTCTTAAGGGTCTCTTCAAGGACTTCTGGGAAAATGTTCACATTTCCACAGCCCCACTTAGAAATGTTGAAGTGTGACTTTATCCTATATAATACAGAGTTGTCTTCAGATAGGGGTTGGGGAACATTTTGAGGAAATGTAAATTACTAAGGTATTATTTCATATTTTCAGGTTTGGGGAGTACATTTTTGCTGTATAAATGCCTTCAGGGGTCACCATACTCCAATTTCTCATTTAATGCTTTAGAAAAGGATGTCTAGAGAGTGCTCACTGGCGGGGTCCAGTTCGCCAAGCTAGGTAGTGATAATGTCTCTATTTTACATCAAATGTTCTCTCACTTAGTAAAGCCCTGGAGATGCTTATCTGTTAGGACTTACTTTTAGATGCAAAGTTACATTTGGTTCATAAAGATAATTCTGCTGGCTTTTAAAAAAAAATGATATTAAAATATATTTAGAAAAACTAAATATATAGATAATGGTATAGATGGTATAGATAATCTTGTGCTTTTTTTCCTAAGAAAATAGTACTTTTACTTCAGAAAATATTCAAGCTAAAATATTTTTATTGGGTTTATTTCTGATTATAATACATAGTCATATAAATTTTATTTAAATTATTCAAAACATATAAAGAAGAATATAAATATAATCTAAAATCTTACATCCAAAAATTACTTATGTTAATAATTTGTTGCGTATTGACCCAGATATCTCTGTATTCCTGGCATGTAAAATTTAACCTAAATGATATCATATATTTACATTTTAATCATTTTTTTGCCCTTTTGTTTATAGAAACTTACCATTTTGGTCATGAATATAGAGCAGTATAATTTATTATGGTGTTATAAGAATGTCATAGAATAAATATACTATTCATTTTATTAATATAACATTTAAATTGTTTCTAATTTTTTACTAGACACATTAAAATAAGCATCCTTACTCATATAGGTTTAGACACCTCTTTAATTGTTTTCTTAAAATGAATCCCTATAATTAGAATGAGTGAACCTAAGGGTATACATACACATTAAATATTTTGATATATATTATAAAAATTCTCTCCACAGAAATAGTATATTTTGTGATGTCTTCACCAATAATATGTTTTATCATGAATTTACTCTTTGCCAATCTAAGTGAAGAAATGTATCCTGTTGATTCAAATAACTTTGATTACTATTTCTTTTCTAAATGTTTTGCCAGTTATAGGAAGACTAGAGGCCCGGTGCATGAAATTCATGCATGGGGGGGGTGTGTCCCTCAGCCCAGCCTGCACCCTCTCCAATATGAGACCCCTTGAGGGATGTCCGACTGCCCGTTTAGGCCCGACCCCAGTGGGATTGGGCCTAAACGGGCAGTCGGACATCCCTCTCACAATCCAGGACTGCTGGCACCCAACTGCTCGCCTGCCTGCCTTCCTGATTGCCCCTAACCACTTCTGCCTGCCAGCCTGATCACCCCCTAACCACTCCCCTTCCAGCCTGATTGATGGCTAACTGCTCCACTGCCAGCCTGTTTACCCCTAACTGCCCTCCCCTGCAGGCCTTGTCCCCCTCCAACTGCTCTCCATTGCAGGCCTGGGTCCCCCCCATCTGCCCTTCCCTGCATGACAGGTCACCCCCAACTTCCCTCCTCTGCCGGCCTGGTCCCTCCCAGCTGCCCTCCCCTGTTGGCCATCTTGTGATGGCCATCTTGTGTCCACATGGGGGCAGGATCTTTGACCACATGGGGGCAGCAATCTTGTGTGTTGGAGTGATGGTCAATCTGCATATTACTCTTTTATTAGATAGGCTAGAGGCCTGGTGCACAGGTGGGAGCCAGCTAGTTTGCCCTGAAGGATGTCCCGGATCAGGGTGGGGGTACCCTTGGGGCATGGGGCGGCCTGGGTGAGGGGTCTGTGGTGGTTTTCAGGCCAGCTATGCACCCTGGTGACCCAAGCAGAGGCCCTGGTATCTGGGGTTTATGTATCTTCTATAATTGAAACTTTGTAGCCTTAAGTGGAGGCCTGGGCAGGCCAGGGTGTGCAGAAAGCTTGGCTTCCTCCATTGCCAGGGGCAACCCTAGCCTCCTGCTCTTTCCAGCTCTGTTGCTGCCGCCATTTCCTTTTGGATTTGTTTTCCTTCTATAATTGAAACTTTGTAGCCTTGAGTGGAGGCTCTGCCAGCAAGGGCAGGCGGAAAACTTGGCTTCCTCTATTGCCGGGGAAACCCAAGCCTCCCTCCTGCTCTCTGTGGCTGTAGCCATCTTGGTTGGATTTATTTACATATTTGCTCCTCTTTGGCTGGTGGGCATGGCTTGTGGGTGTAGTGGAGTGATGGTTAATTTACATATTACTCTTTTATTAGATAGGATGTTTCCATTTTTCTTATAAATGTGTAAGAACTTGTTTTATTAGATCTATCAAATAATATATAGAATTAAATATAGTGAATATGGATAGCAAGTAGTCATTTTCTTTCATGTATTTTTTTCATATATATTTTTTTCTTGAACACTGAAATTCAACTTAGTGGGTTGGACTCTGCCCACTAGGACTAAGACTCTGCCTTGGTTCATCTGAGATGGTCAATGACATCTACCCCAGCTGTCAAAGCTCTGCCCCTAATGAGGCGGTGTGATTTGTAGCCTGTATTCTCATTCTTTCTAGACCTAAAATTCTTAACGTATCAGAGGATAGAGTCATGTGTAATTATTTATAAAGACCTTTCAGGTCTAAAATTCTTTGAATCTCTGCCTTTCATTGGGCTTTTCAGTGTTATCATTGAAGCTTTGAAAAAAACATTACTTAAATTTCTTAATAGCTGAACATCAAAAATTGTAACTCAGCAGTCTAATTTGATCGGTTGAGCAGAGTTATGGCTTATTTTATTCTTCTCATCCATGCCAGCCAAGTCATTTGTTTGAGTGGTTTATATGAGCTGGATATTTACATTGTAACTTCCAACATGGGAAGCTGAACCAAAGTGTGTTCTTTATCCCTGCTAGTCCAGATCCTTGACCTTTGTGAATTATCAAGGTCATAAATATAGCAAGTACATCCTTTTCTTCTTAAAATAGAATAAAGAACAATTGGAATATTTAAACAACCCCTATGTGCTCCAATGGGTCAGTATAATTGATGCTTTAGTGTATCTGAAACATTTTGAAGGGTGAGCGGGAGAGTCGCTCACCATCTCTCCTGTGTTGGAGGCCTGCCCTTTCTCTCCAGGCTCTACACTCAGAACCAGGAGGATAAACTAGAGATGAGAAGATCCCAAACTCGGCTCCATGGCTCCACAGTCACTAGGGCAAATCACTTAGCAAGCTCTCTAAATCTGTTTCCTCATCACTAAAATCAGGATACATTAATGCCTGCCCCAAGAGGTTGTTGTCAGGGATAACTAAGATGTTCATCATAGCTGACTTTTACCCAGTGCCATGTGCCAAATACTGTGGTCTAGGTGTTTTATTATTCTCACAATGCTTACACACTCAATACTTGGTCCTCAATGAATGTAACTTTATTATTTTCACAAGCATCTTCCAGTAGTGGCAAAAATGAATCATTTTATTCAGTTCATATAACAGCTTCCACTTATGAGGAAAGTCAAGTGGATGCTGGTTAAGGTCCTGGCTGGGCCCTTACTAGTTAAACCTAGGTCACTCCTTGCTGTGAGCAGCCCTATAGCTAGTGTTTGGAATCTTTACCATGGCAGACTTAGCAACAGATGCTGGGATCTCTCTGATTCGGGCAAAAACAGGCAGTGATTTCTTAACATCAAACAAAAATCTGTGATGACTCAAGGTCAGCCAAACACCCCAGCCATTCTTTAACAATTTGCTAGTCCTTTATTCAATTTTCACTTGTTCTACATCATTCCCCCCCCCGCCTCCCCCCCCGCCCCGGGCTCCTTCCTTCTTCATGGTCATCTCACAATTCACATAGCTCCTGGGGTAGTAGATGAAAGATGGAGGCCAGTTTGATTGGTTGGGTTTTACGTTTTTATTTTAATTAGTTATAAACACTTAAATGTTAGGAATTGCAAATAAAATAAAATAAAATCTAGATTTCTGGCTCTTGTTGGGAAAAAAACCCACACACACAAAAAAAAACTGGTGAAATGGCAGCGCTGACTCATCCCCGTATAATTGCAAGTGGCTGATGATGCTCTGAGATGGGTCGCAGGTTCCTATCTCCCACTATGGCCAATGCTTTCTTTCCTTCGTATTTACCAGCTTCATTTTTATTACTTGCCTAGCCCCTATAGACAGTGTGCTTGTGCACTCTGCCCTGCCAGGATTTGTTTTTCCTCTTACTGCTCATTTGCTGGACTTTCTTCCGACCTTTCTCCTTCCTTCCCTACGTTTAGGATCCAGCTCTGTGTTCGCATCTTTGCTGCGTCTTCTGACTTCAGTCTCTATGGAAACGGAACAAGGCAGGGAAGTGATACATTCTGGGTAGTACCAGTAGGGGGTGGGAGCATCCTGAAAGGGAAGGAGAAGGACAGTTTTTGTACAAAGAAGTGGCAACCCTGTCCTCCTTTAAACTGTGCCGGTGCCAGCCAGACACCCTTTACCATTCCTCACCCCCTCATTCCTGTTGCTCAGGACGTGGCTTCTTGCTGGCCCTTGGGATAAAATTGAGTGTTAGAATGGCAGGGCCTTGGTCCAGGTCATCTGGTCCTGTGCTAACCACATCCAGGCTGTGCCCAAGGAGCCTTCTTAGCATCACCTTGGGCAATTTTGATTCCGTATCATTGAATGGGACCTGGAACATGTCGTTTTTAAAAGTGATCCTGGTTTTCTGAGGAGTCAGTCCACAGAAAGACACTTAGAAACTCATAAAAAGTTCAGTTTGGTTGTAGGAAGGATGAGACCCAGACAAGGGCAAAATATTCTAAGAGGCTCATCCTACAGAATAGTTATTCCATCCAGGACCCAAGATATCTACTCATGTAAACATTCATCAGAAGTACCAGAGTGTTTGTTTTTCAGTTTAATATCTAATTTAGGCTAGCTTTCATTTGAGCCAAAGGTTAAGGGAATTTTAATGTTAGAAGTTTCACATTAAAAAAAAAATCTAGACTTCTTGACTTTTTTTTTTTTTTTTTTTGAGAAAGGGCAATGCTAAATTCCCACCCAACATTATTTATGTCTGTAAACTTGCCGTCATTTGAGTGCTTGGGTCAGTAGTTGATTTTGGAATAGTACAACCTTTTATATAGTACATAGTTCAACTTTTATCAAGAGTAAAATAAGTGGGCCTGGCTGGTGTGGCTTAGTGTTTGAGTGTTGACCTATGAGCCAGGAAGTCATGGTTCAATTCCAGGTCAGGGCACATGCAAGGAGTTACAGGCTCAATGTCCAGTATGGGGTGTGCAGGAGGCAACTGATCAATGATTCTCTCTCATCATTGATTTTTTAAAATTTCTCTCTCTCTCTCCCTTCCTCTCTGAAATAAACTTTATATATATATATATATATATATATAAAAAGTGAAATAAATGGCCCCTTAGGTTTGGAAAGGTTTTTTTCCTCCTTTCATTCCATTGTACATTTTGAGTTCTTTAACAGCCTTGTTCATTGTTCAGTTCTTCTTCCTGCTGAAATGACCCTCATGCAGGTTCATTTCATAGGTTCAGGCTGTGAGCAGCAGGCGTTTTCTAACCTGGCTTTGCCATGGTTGGAAGATAGATAGCCATAATCATTGGATTAAAACATGTAGGTGTGTGAACATTACCTTCAATGTTTTGTCAGAATTCCACAGAGAATCAAGAAAAGGACATTAATTTTAAGTGAATAAGTGCCATTTTACTCACAGTCTGGGAATATTGTAAGATTCAGGTGTAGCTAATTTCAAGAAATCTATGAGCTTTTGTAGAATACATACTTGAGAGTAAAGCCACCAAAATACTCTATGCATGTAACCAAACAAGAAATAAGCCACAATAGAGACACTCAGTGGCATAAAGTTCAAGCCTGGCTATAGGATTCAGGGGGATATCTATATATTTTGCTGTCTTTGCTTTTGGGTTTCTGTATTGTCAAGCATGGATCACAAAAACAGTTCTGATCACTAAGGGGAGGGCTTTTTTAAACGGGATGAGAAGCCTAGAAAGTGAAATCTTGGAAATCAGCTAAATGCCCTTGTGTTTTATTGGCTAGCACTTTTTATAGCTCATAATAAAGTCAGCTCAGAAGGTCACTTCTTGAACACAGCTATGAATATTGTAGTGTATGAGTCCTCAAATTGTTTATACACAGACCCGGTGAAGATTTTTAATAAATTCTTGGCCAAGAGAACTATTCTGATATGTATGTATATGAGTCCTGCAATGAAAAGTTGAATTGGATTCCTCTCCCTCTCTCCCCCTCCTCTAATCTCCCCCGAGGGTGGTAAATTCCATCCACACTGAACCTGTGGTTCCTATATTCTGGTTTTTCTTTTTGCATTTGACATTTGTGCAAATTGTGGGGTGTTACAGAGCTGTTTACATACTTTATTTCTAACTCAACTAAAGGATTTTGTCACCTTTATATCCTACCATCATATATATATGTGTATATGTACTAGTATATATGTATATGAAGTTTCTCTGTGGCGAATACAGGGCTCCTACAGATAATAAATAGTCTCACCTGAATTACTTTATTTTTCAGCCAAAAACAGATGTATAATTATCAGAAGTAGTAAATACCAAGTAGGTTTATAGAGGCAGTGCAATGGGAAACTTCAGCAAGAGACAGAAGTTAAAAGTAGAAAGTACAGAGGCTTGCTGGAATAATTTTCTGACGAATGTTAGATCAAGGAGTAGGATGTAGGTTAGTATTATCCGCAAGGATAGCAATAAACTTAAAGTCAGTAGTTTATAGTATATTGTGATGGGAAGTCCATATATAATTCACATCTCTTTATTCTCGCTATTTTTTTTTTTTTTTTGGTGGAGAAATTTCACTTCATGTACTAATGCACTCAATACAACAAAACCAAACTAATATATTGCAGATGTGCAGCTATCTTTCTACTTGATTTATGGGATGGGGTGAATAGAATGAAGCAGTTTGGCCCAAGTTCAGTTTTTATGCCCTTGAACTCTATCTTTCAAGCTGTGGATTTGGATATGGTGTTGGTGCTTATGTTTGTCTTCCTTAGTTATGAAGTTAATTATGACAAGCTCATTTTTGTCTTTAACACTGAAGATTGCCTTTGAAATACTTGTTTCCAATTTGACTTGATTGTGGCTTGTTATTGTTGTTGTTGTTATTGTTAGAGATGCAGTTTAAAAAGTGAAAGCCAGCTAGTCAGTTTCAATTTACTTTACAGTGATTTTTACAGCTTCTCTTCCTGTCTTTTATATGAAGATATATTATGGACCTTTTTATTCCTAATACTGAAAAGAGATTACAACGAAACTTTTTAAATTGTACCGTTTAAAAGAAGGTAAGCATGTGACTACAAGCAACTTAACCATATTATTCTGGGTAGCATTAATACTCATTAGGGTGAGCATTTTTGTTCTTAGCAAATACAAGTAGACACACTGCAAACAACTGTCATTTAACATTTGTAACTCAATAAAATTTTGGGGAGGTAGGGTATGGAGTTCAGATTCTTTAGACATGATAAATGACACTGCAGTATTGAATTCTTATGTTGTAAGACCTACAGTTTTTAAAATAATTTTCCCACTTAAAGAAAACTTAAAGAAACAAGAGAAAAATAATTTGGGTAAACTATTTTTCATGTGTATTCAGTAAATCAATGTGCATATCTTTCTGACTGTACCTTAACCAAGATAATCATGAAAATAGATATTTGTCTTTGTCTAAAAGTAGTCCCTTGTTATTTTAGATTTAGGTGGGAGAGTCATCCATCTTGGGTAAGGATGGGTGGTACAGGAAAGTGAGAGAAACCTGCTCTGAACTCTATGGAAAAAACCTAGAGTAATTCTTAACTATATCAGGAAATAGGAAAATCACATTGTATATTTCTGTGTGGCTTTCTACTCCCTCAAAAATCTGTGGACAACTTGCTGTCTAATGCAAGTTTGAGGGTTCAGCAGCAAAAACTAGCTCATCCTGTCAGAGGTTCATTTTACTTAGATATGTTAGTTTTAGTTGATTTCACAGTTATTATTATGATGTTTATTATTATTATTGACTTTATTGGGGTGACATTGGTTAATTGGAGTCTCCTGAATTGATATCCCATCCCTGAACTCCTTCCTCTGGAGTAAGAAAGAAAAAATAACATAAAGAAGGGCAGGTATACTTGTGAAATTATTTTAAGTCATATTTTTAGAAAAATGAGTTTGAAATATTCTTTTCCTCCAAGAGTTGATATAAGAGACTCTCCTAACTGTGGTATAATTCTAGAGTCTCTCTGAGGCTGAGAGCTGTGGGTTGGCTATTTACTCCATTTCACTTGATTTGAGGTAGAGGGCTCTAGTCACATCTTAGGTCAAAGGGACCCTTAGCTGCAGTGGGAGTTAGTTCTTTCTTCTCAGACCCCTAGCATTTCTCCTCAAAAAGGGAAAATATTCTTCCAAAGTAGGTTAAAGACATTTGTGATGGTGATTTTCTGTTATAAATGAAGTGGTTTTTATATTTCTTGGTTCGTGGGCCAAGTTATATTTCCTTATGATTATACAGCATACCTATGTGTACATATTACAAGGTTTCAGGATGGGTGGGAGCACATTCAACCATCAGTTTTTCATAGACAGACTTTGTATTCAGGTACCCACCTGCAATTTGAAATCTAACAGCAACTTAATGTTGTGTTTCATTCTTTCCATTCCTGAAATGTCACCACAAACTCTACTTTATTTGAAACATACACGCACAAAGATATTACTATGCATAGTAGTTCTTTAATTGCAGCATACTTCATTAGGTTGCACACATTATTTCCACTGTATGTGGAAAAAAAACTGGAAGGAACCGCATGGTAGTTAACTTCATATGAATTTTCATGAATAAATATAAGCATTGGTTTGATGCTATTGGATGAGTGATCTTCGAAATGTCATTATTTGAGGCCTAATATGACCAAAAATGCAATTACAGAGTTGGCAGGTTTAACCACCCTGAAAAATTTGTGTTAATGTGTCTGCTTATTTAAAACTTTAATCTAAATTCAGATTTTTTTGCTTTTTGACATTTTCTATGTTACATCTATGTTCTCCTTTTTTTTTTTTTTTAACAATCTCCTATCTGCTGGGTTATATATATATATATATATATATATATATATATATATATGCATTCACTCAGGGATTGCATGTGGATGGTTGACAAATGCCGGGAGCTATTACTGGAGTTGAGGACAGTGTAGTGAAGGAGGTAAGGAGATTGCCTTCACAGAGCTTCTATTCAAGGGGAGGGAATGGAGAGACAGAAAACAGCCAAGTAAACAAATGAGGAATCTAGTCTAAGAGAGTTTTAGATGGTGGTAAATCCTGCAAAGAAAATTAAACGGGGCAAAAAGGAGAAACTTACTGACTTTTAGGAAGGTCAGCTTTCGGTATGATGGTCTGAGAAGTCTCTCTGAGGAGGGACTTCTGACCTGACACCAGCCAGGGGGAAGTCTGGAAGGAAGCATGTTTTGGGTCCAGGAAAGACCAAGTTCAAGCGCCTCAGACAGGACTAAGCTTGGAGGTTTGTCTTGAGGATCACATCCACGAGGTGGAAAAGAGATGAAGCTCAACAGGTAGGTGGGGATCAGCTATCATCAGGCCATGTTTTGTCTTTACTGAGACTTGCTTGTATTGTTTTGAATCATTGTTAAGCATTTCTGAGATAATTTACTTATAAATAAATTATATCCTCCAAAATTTCAATTTTCCTATTGTGTAGATCAATAAAGCCATTATCACATTTCAATATGTAATATTGATTTCTTCTTTAAGTTCTATCACAGGTTCTCAAATTATATCAATAAAATATCCTTGTTTTGAATTCTGACATTCCACTTAGACACTATTTTTCCCCTAGAATTGAGCTATCTTTTCATATCGTTTCCTCCCCTGCCTATTATTATTTCATATATCTGAGTGGGAAGGCCAAATGATGTTGGTGATTATTTTCCTGAGGCACTGAATCTTGGAGTCACTTAATTGTCTGCATAATCAGTTGAATTTGCTTTTAGCTCTTCTGTTTTTTGAGGGCCTTGCCCTGTTAAGTATATGCACTTTCTCGAATTCTTTTTAATTTGCTCCTCTGTTGTTAACCCTCCAATGCTTTCTTATTATCACTCACCAGTTCTTGCCCCGCATACCAATTTAATATTACCTGTAGGTTTAATTACCCTGCTGTTTATTTCTCTGGCTAAACCATTAATGAAGATGTTCAGTGAGAACTGGCAGACCCTCCCACACTGATTATGCTTTGCCATTTAAATTCCATTTTGCTTTGGAAACTTTAATCCCATTAATTTTTTTTTTCATTTATTGCTTTTGTGAGAGAGAGGGAGAAATATTGATTTGTTGTTGCACTTATTCATGCATTCGCTGGTTGATCCTTCTATGTGCCCTGACTGGTGATCGAACCCGAAACCTTGGCACATCGGGGCGATGCTGTAACTAATTGAGCTACCCGGCCAGGGCCATTAATCCCATTTTTAATAAAATATCTCCTTCTGGATCTAAAATCGGTTTGGAAACCAAATTTCATGAACCCTTAGTTTCTATTTAAAAACTTAGGTGTATAATGAATCAATATAGAGATGTATTATTTTGTTCAGGTCTTGTAGGGACATTTTGAATTGGAAATGGAAGAAGATTTTAGCTAATCACTTCAGAGTTTGCTCTTTTCCTCTCTGTAGAAAGCAACCCCTCAACACCATGGCTCTGGGAGTTTCACGTTGTGTTAGGGTTATTTGATTTCTTGTGGCGCTTAGGTGATCATTTCAGAAGAAAAGCGTTCTTGACTGATCTCAGGTCCTCTAAATCATTTGAATGCATGACTTCTGTTTCATAGGTGCTATGATCGGAAGCTTTTTGTTTTTAAGATGTTCCTTTTGACACTTGTTCAAATATATTTTAAAATCAGAAATCTTTTTATGGCTCAAGGCCACTTACTTTACATTTGTAACCATTGCAGGAAGTTACATGGGGACTCTGTTCCCTTTCCATTTTTGGCTCCAACATAGCATCCCAGAAGAGATGTCTGAGAAATGTGTGTTTTTTGCCCCCCCTTAACCCACCACCAAGCCTCCTATCAAAGAGGCTGGAGGGGCTGATGGGGGGGACCTGGAAATGGAGGGTGAGGTTTCTTGGAGAGAGTTGAAGGTTCTTGAGAAGAGGCATTGAGGGCTCTTTTCTCAGACCTTAAGAGTGTCTTTGACCCCGTTTCCCTGAGGTTGGAGAGAGGTAATTATTTAACTTTCAATGACCTTGCATGTTTTAACTAGGATCATGAATGGGGCAGTTTAATTATTGAGGAAGAGCATTTTTGTTAACTATAAGTCACTTAAGGACTTTTATTTTCTGAGAAAGATTAGAAGTGTCATGGGGTTGGGCCAGAGTATCCTTAAATGAAAAAGAAAAGTCACCCACAGAGGACTGGGCTTAAGTGAGGTGGTGGTCACAACTAGTTTTTTTTTTTTTCCCATCTACACCTTGTATAGTTCTACTCTTCCAACCTAACCTGTACCATATTGCTTTTAGAGATTACTGGGAATATAAACTAAGTGATGAGATTTTCTTTCAGTAAAATGACCCAGAATCTCCTTGGAGTTGTCACACTCGGCCTTTATTTTACATCTACTTTTTGTCTCTTTGCTCTGTGGAATTGAAGCCCAGATCTGGCTGCAGATAAATTCAGTAAGAAATGTAAACATCAAGAGAAAGTGACAGGGTGATAAAGGGCCCGAGATCCTTGCCATACGAAGAATGGGTACAGGCGCAAGGTAAGTACTGAGCGTATGAAAATGAAGGATGTGAAGAGAACTTGGTACTATCTTCATATGCTGTGGGCAAAGGACAGTGATTCTGCGTGTTTTAATTGAATCAAGCTAGGAGCGTTCTAGAGAGAGATATTATATACTAACCTAATGTACAACTTAAAGTGACCAGAGCTGTATTAAAATACTACAAGAGGGTATTTCTGTGAGAGTTAGCTGCTATTTCTAGATGATGGACTGGCCCCTCATCTAGAGGAGAATATCGGATTTCACACCTTGGGTTCCCTAGTCAGTGCTCAAATTTCAGGTATTGACAGGAGGTCCTCAAAGAGGCACCGGCTAGGAATCTCAGATCACCATTGCTCTGCAGTTATCACTGTAATTTTTAGGTTAGACACCTGTGGTCACAGAAATAGCCCCGGCAGTAACATTGGTACAATCCAGACTAGTTTGGAAACTGCCTTACTCAGGTTGTGTAGCTGAATTTTGTTTTGCTTTCTGGTTGTGGTAACAAATGGAAACAAAGCAGAAAGCAAATGCATTGTTAATTCATAAAACAGAAGGTTGCGGCTACCAAAAACATCTGTGCATCTGTGACCTGAGAAGCCTTACGCCAGTGGCAGCATTGGTTTCACTTGAAAGACTTATTTCTCCACAGTTATAAGCATATCTGTAATCAGAATATCTAAAGGTCTGAAAAGAATTTGCCATGTAAATTACCATAAAAGAAAGAAGAAACCAACGCTCACCTCCTCAGCGAATGCTTCACCGACACACATGCTGAGGGGAGTCATGTTTGAAGGCATGGTGGCATCCTGCATCGCTTTGGGGATTTAGTTCCCAGTGTGAGACTCTAATAATCTTCTGCTTCTGCTATTTACAACGGGAGTTCATCTGTCTGCACAAAACACAGCCTTCTCTCTGGCAGCAGAAATCGGGCTTATAGGATTCATTCATTCATCCATAAGTATTTTCAAACATGAAAACATGCTGCTATTTTCACTATATTAAAACAAAACACATCTTTCTTCATCGTGCACTCCTATCCAGCTGGCACCCCATCTATCTGCTTTACAGCAGAACTTTCCACGAGCTGTCCATGCTCATGGACTTGAACTCCTTCTGCACTGTTCTTTTTTCTTGAACTCACTACTTTGATGATCTAAAGTGGTCTTACAGCTTTAAATGCTGACCATCCCTAATTTATGTTACCATCCCAGATCTTTCCCGTGTCAAAACCAGGGAACATAAATGGTTCTTGAAGGAGATAAGCCTAGGCATACATTTTGAAGTTGAGGTTGATAATTTAGATAAGCTAGAAATGGGCTGATAGATGAAATCCTCAGGTCAGATAGATGGTCTCTTAGTCTAAACACTGAATTGAAATAGTAAACTACAATCAACGTGTGGTATTAGGGTCAGGAACACAGAAGCCAGAGTTGGTAGAACAGAGGCGAGATGCCAGCGTTTCTGTGAGAAGGAACACTAGTTGACACCTAAGTGTGTTTGAGACTTAAATACCTATCTATACCAATTAGTCCTCCTGGATTAATCTTGTTCTGGAAATTTGTTTTTTTCCAACAATTATTTTTTCTTGTAGAGGACTAACAACTACCATGCAAAGAGAAAAATAGATTTCTATACAATGTATTTTAATAAATGTTAAAAAATATATGAATAACATTTCCGACACTGACAGTCACTAATCTGGCATTACTGTAGTTAGAAGGCTATAAATACGTTTAACTCTAATGAATCTTTGAAATAAATGATTGATGCTCATGGATTTTCTCACACCAAAGCCAACCAGAGCCATACCCCTGCAGTTCCATGAATGTAAATATTGCCTGTAGATTACAAGTCTATTAAGAGAAAATGATTTCCTGCTGTTGAGAGCTGAAGGTAGAATGATCTAGCAATGTGGTGGTCAGTTTTCAGGAACCATTAGGTTATTAGATATCAGTAAGATGCATTTTCTCTTCTATGACACATCAGGCATTTGGCGAAAGGAAAGCAGAACACAATAAACAAGGAGCCACACACATGTAGCTCATGAACCATGTAAACTGTGCATCTCCTTAGTGATGGGCATTGGAGTTGTGACAACACAGCCTTTATTAAGAGCATTCCCTGAGCATATTCAATATTTGTCTGGCACTAATCCCTAATATCAGTGAAGATACGGATCTCTCCAGAGGTCTGGAACTAACACATAAGAGATATCTTAAAGAAGATCTATGGTAGGGAAGATACCCAAAATGGGCCATAATTTATGCAACCAGCCTAACTAAAGGTCTCAAAAATGCACAGCCAGCACCAGTGCACAGGGAAGCAGAGTTCCTGTAATAGGTTCTGTTACCTTAGACATGAGCGAAAGAACCAGGTGTATGCTGATTTCCTTGCCTTTGATCAAAATTCATCTTCACTCTGTCCACAAGCCAATGACCTAATTGGCAAACTACGAAAGTTCTCAGGGTCCTAGGAAAGCAGGGACTTGGAAACATTTTGAAACAATTCAGCTTAAGAAAAAGAAAAAGAAAAAGAAAAAGAAAAAAGAAAAAGAAAAAAAAAAAAAGACTTGATCTTTGCAACCTCAGGAATCTGGAAAAAAAAAACATTTTAATTTCAGCACATGCATGAAATTATGTTTAATGCTTTAATTTTTTTTCTTTTTTAAATTTATACCAATTAGTTTTCAGGTTTTAGAGCTTTTTAAAGGTCTTTAGCTGACCTTGTTCTCCACAGAAACGGAAGTAAATCCCACCTATCTCCCATCCCTTCTAAAAGTGCCCAAGTGACCCTTGCTGGGTCCTGGCCAGCAGTGTCTTTGTGACCCAGAAGGTGATTGGTCTGAACCCAGAAGGATGACTGGATTATTCTCATCTGCCCAGGAGCTTGCAGCTCGACCAATATTATTAATGGTCATAAAATTATGAGATCCCTTTTTAACATCATCCTGACCTCATGTGGCACTTATTCCCACAGGCTGACCCCTATGCTGGGAGAAGGTGAATTCCTTTTTATTGATTTGAAATTTATTGCCCATTCATTTCATTGATCAAAGGGAATAAAAGATCAAAGAAAGGGTAGCCCGTTACATAACGATACAAATCATTATTACATTCTTTAATATTTTTGACATTAACATTAATCACCCAGAATTATAGGTGGTGTTTCTTTGGATGTAATATGCAACTTCAAACACATTTCATTTTAACACCACCTTACTGCTCACCATGTCACTTAGGCAACTTTTCTATCACCACAGTTTTTTCCTCATTTGCAACCAAACAGGGGGGAAAGCATCATGTTTGCATCTCTGGAGGCTGTGATCACACAGCTGTGTACCTGTATCTGCTTTTGCAGCAAAATAGTTAATATTTAATAGGTGTGACTGAGCTATGTTCTTTCCACAATAAACTACCCCGACTTGAAAGTCATATAAATATTCAGGATCTGTGGAATCAAAGACAAATTTGATATTTTGGGGGGAAACTTAGAACTGCAAATGATAATAGGAGTGTGGACTTGATTTGAGTGTAAGGAAACTGATAGATGCCTTTGATGCATAAGACATACATTTCCAGGCCAAATGGTGTTTTTCAAGACAGTTTCTGTGGGGATTTTTCAGAGCTAAGTACCAAAAGATTCAATTATATATGTACTTTGGAGAAGATGGTTGGAAATAATTTGTTGTCTTCTGGCTCAACATACATCTCTGGTTATTTATAACAAATAGGATTTGGGGGTGTGGGGTTAGATCCGTTTAGTCCTTTTCTTTGAATGTCTGCCCTATGTGGTCAATAGTGACTTCAAATAACAAAATAGATATTGGAAAGGCAGAGGATTTTAGAGATTATACTGCTCACCTCACTTGGTAGGCAGAATGCTTAGACATAGCATAGATCAAGTTTTGTCCAAGGACATACAGTTGGCCAGGAACACCGGAGGCTCTGGACTATACATTTCTGACTTCCAATTAATTGATATAAAAATAAATCTCATTCTTACTTCTAAGGCATACTGATTATTTTCAAAATGTGGTTGCTTGTTTGCTTGCTTGAGCTTAAACCCGAAGGTCCTCGTCCATCAACTGTCAAACTGAGTTGAACAATCATTTATTTACTAAGTATCTACTGTGGGGAGTATATTTATTTACTAAGCCCTGTGCCGGCTACGGGAACTATCACGATGATTTAAAAGGTAGCTTTTGATTTCAGAGTCTAGTGAGGTAGACAGACTAAAGCAAGAACATAATTACAGTGTAGTATAGAATGCAGTGCTAGAAACTTGATGCAATTTGTTTGTGCATTCACGGGAGGGAGTGTCTGTTTCTGGGAAAGATCAAAAACTGTTTCAAGAAGAATGTAATTATTTTTAAATTGCTTTTTAAATTATAGTTGACATACAATATTATATTAGTTTTAGGTGTACAACATAGTGATTAGACATTTATATACTTACCAAGTGATCATCTGATAAGTCTAGTCCCCATCTGGCATCATACACAGTGATTACAATGTTATTGGCTACATTCCCTATGAGTACTTTACATCTTCATGACTCTTTTTATCACTGGCAATGTGTACTTCTCAATCCCTTTCACCTTTTCCATCCATCCTCCATCCCATCTGGTGACCATCAGTTTGTTCTCTGTTTCTTTGAGTTTATTTCTGTGTCTTTTGTTCATGTATTTTATTTTTTAGAGTCTACATATAAGTGAAATCATATAGTATTTGTCTTTCTTTGTCTGACTTATTTCATTCAGCACAGTACCCTCTGGGTCCATCCGTATTGTCACAAATGGCAAGATTTCATTATTTTTAATGGCTGAGTAATATTCCATTGCATAGATGCACCACACCTAAGAAGAAGGTAATTCTTGTCTGTATGAGATATTGAAGAGAAAATGTGTGTTTTCTTGACAAAGAAAAAAAAAAGTCATTTAAAGTGGAAAAAATAACGAGTATGCAAATATCAGAGATGTGAAAAAGTAAAGCATGCTCAGGACATTCGGTTGTGCCAGATATATGAGGTAATTATGCATGTGGTACAAGATGGGACTGAAGAGAGAGACCATGGCCAAATCCCAGCAAGACTGGCTAAGGAAATTGGCGGTGGGAGGCCAGGGAAAGGTTTTTGCAGAGGGAAAGCATGATCTGATTTCTGTTTCAGAAATACTATTCGAAGGACAGATCTGATTAAAAGGGGCAGGAGTAGGACTGGAGACAGAGAACCTAGGCCTTCTCCTTGGCCCAAGAAGAAGTGGCAAGAGCTGAATGATGACAAAGGGAGATGATTTAGTAGAGAGCATTTAGTAGATTGAGAAACTATTTAGGAGGAATAAAAAGCTGTCATTCCGATCGAGGTGTCAAGTATGACTCTCAGAATTTTGGCTTCTATAAATGGAATGCAGATGAAAAGTGACTTTGGGGTGGAGAAGAGGAGTAAGGACACTGTTAGCTCAATTTTGAGTATGTTGAGTCTGGCTTTGGCATGCACCCATGAGGTTAATTCGTCTAATACCCAGTTGGATCTATGGTTCTGGTTTCCAGTTGAGAAATATGGATTGGCTGTATAGGTAAAGGACTCATCAGTATACACAATGGTGTTTAACACGTTAAGCGCCCAGCCTGTTTTGTCTTCCGGATGGAAAGTATAGTGTCGGTCATCTGTGACTGACTGGGCACTTAACGTGCTAATCTCCCAAGAGGTTGTGAGCATGCAGAGCTAGTAGAAAAGAAAGGCCAAAGATGAAATTCAGTGCCACCAACATTTCTGAGACATTTAAAGGAAAAGCCATTGGTGTCTGCTAAGGAATGGAGAGCAGGCAAGTGGGTAGCAAGTGTTTCAATTAGTAGTCATTTGAGCCAGAAGCCTCAGGTCATGGCAAGGTGCGTGCTGAAAACTGTCCATCTGACTTGTCCACTAGTGGAATATTGGTGATGTCAGCAGAGTCAGTCCCTGGCAAGGTAGGGCTGAGGTCTAATCCAGAGGCAAGAGAGGAGATGGGCAAAACCAAGTGCAGACAACTATTCCAGCACAAAGAGGTGGTGTTCGGAGAAAGTACAGGGCCCAAGGAATGGGTTTAGAGGGGTCAGTTTTGAGCAGGTTTAGAGACGGAAGAGGGGAGGGGACAAGTTAAAGAATGTTCCTGGGTGCCATGTCCTCAACAGCAGGGGTGGAAAGCTGCCTTCTACGAGGAGGAGAGACAGCACACATTTCCAGACTGCAGAGAAGCGTAGTGTGGAAAGAGACTTGATTCATGGGGAAGAGTTGACCTGGGGAATACTCCACCACAGCAATATTCTGAATAGAGATCCTGACTTACCAGCTGTGTGACCCTGGGCAAGTTTTATTATCTCTCTGTTCTTTAGTTTTCTCATCTTTGAAACTGCAATACTAATTATCCAAACCTTATTGAGTTATATGGATTCAATGAGATAATGCCTATAAAATTCTCAGTTTAGTCCGGCTGGTGTTGCTCAGTGGTTGAGCATCAACCACTGAACCAGGAGCTCAAGGTTCAATTCCTGGTCAGGGCACATGCCTGGGTTGTGAACTTGATCCCCAGTAGGGGGCATGCAGGAGACAGCGAATCCATGATTCTGTCTCATTGATGTTTCTAGCTCTCTCCTCCCTTCCTCTCTCAGAAAATCAATAAAAACATTTAAAAAAATAAATTCTCAGTTTTGTACCGAGCACATTGTAAGTGCTTAAAAATGGTGGCTATCATGAAGAGCTGCATGTAGAGCTCTTCCATTTCTGTATCCTGCCAGATGTTCTTTATCTCCTTCTGTAGATGTAGCTTCTCTCCATTCCCATCTCCTTCTTCCAACTTGCAGCCCTACCCTGGCATCGTCCTAAGCCAAACCTGTGGTGGCTACTTAGAGTTGAATGTTGGCTTATTATGAATGGATTGTGTCCTCTACTTAAGTTTGTACATGGGTCAAACAGAAAGCACTACTAGTTTACTTTACCAAGCTGTACCTTTTTATCCAGTTCATTCACTCAACTAGTTTGCATAAACAATTCTAAGCCAAGTAGAGGATATACTGTAGGGCTGAGACAGACCTGCCCTCCCATGGGGAGCAGGGGGAAGGCAGCATCAGGAGGCAAATGAATGGGTTGTTTGCCCAAACACCAACCCTGAACACAGGAAGTCTAGTCTGCCCTTTCTGAGATTGCTGATTGCTTGTTCTTTATTTCTGCCTAAGGAGGATTAGTGATGGCAGGGGAATGAGTGGAGAGAGTAAAACGTATTTAGGTTCTAGGATGACTTTCTTATAGAGTGAACGGTTAATTTTCTTCAACATGATGCTCAAATACATTTTTTAGCCCAGGACTCATAATTTATCAGAGTTTCTGAAAACATACTGTCATAGTCCCTTCCAGTCTTGCCTGTGAGCACATAGGTAACAAATAACAAATTCACTGGAACAAAGGCAAAGTTGTCACCTTCCAAATCATAGTGACATGGAGAATAGCCATGCGTGGCCCCTGTCACCTCACATACAGACACTCTGACAGGTGTAATGTGATTTTCGCACCCCCCCCAAATATTTTGTTTATTTCTATGGTGAAAAAGAATCTTGTGATTTATTAGTCCATTTAAAACCCATTAAAGATCTACTTGCTTTGATTAAATGGCATCATTTTAAAGGTTAATCAGTGTCATTTTTTATATTTAAAACTTAAAGGTACAGTGCTTCTTCCTTACTGAAAATTACCACCAAAAAATGGAAAGAGAGCAGGCGTTGAAATGCATGCTTACTTAAAGTGTGGAATAAATACAGTGTGAATCATTTCCTGGTTAGATCCTATGGGTCAGTACACCACTAATAATATACATTTTTCTCACTTCTAGCAACTACAAGGTCAGCATGAGTGTTCCCATTTATAGTTTTCCCCATGCATCTCTCTGTTAAGCAGACTGAAGAATACTCCCCACTCTGTCCTATTATATCCAACAGACTGGGCCGGTAGACCTCTTGCCAACAAAGTGGAAAACTGTGCTCTAGACTAATGGAGAAATACTCCTCTTTTTCTTTGTGTATACTTTATTATCTTTATACATTATTTTATTCTTTCATATTTTCTTTATTTTTATATTATATTGATATTTAAATATTCTTCTTGTAAATCATATTGAAACAACACAGATAAGACTAAAGTCATTCTTGAACTTCATCATCTATCTAGGTCCCCTCCCAGCTCTCCATTCAGCCTGGTATAGATGTAGTCATTTTGTTTTAACATAAAAGCATCATACTATAATTATTTATCGGTACCTCACGTTCTTCAACCTCTCATAGGTCCTAGAGATGTCTTGTTTTATTTTCTTAATTTGGAATGTGCGACTTACCAAAAATGTTTAGATTCAATTTGAAGCTTTGGAAAAAAAGAAACCCTTCACATGTAAATGAATTATGTACAAATATTAGAAGGTAAAGTCTGCACCTATTTAGGTGAGCTTCTTGGCTTTACTAGGTGATAAGAAAGAGGTTGGTTTATGTTTTCTCTTGAGAACTTGACAATCTCCTCTCCTGCCATTCTCTTTTGAAAAGAGTCGTCTGTTAGAGTGGGCATTCCTTGATGGTGACTATCATGTTAGGAAGTCTCCAGTTCTGAGAACTAATTGTGTGGTGATGTTCCCTGTTTGATTGCCTTTTTTTTTTTTTTTTTTTGCTTCCCAATGAATTGCTACATCAGGGAACAAGCTTCCTCTTTTAATATGAAGAACATACACTAGTGTTGAGCAACTTATCTTGTATTCATCACTGGAGAGAGAAAGAAGACCCTATAGCAAAAACCTGTGCACAGCTTGCTCTTGTGTAAGACATATTGAAAAAGCAATACCACTCTGATAGTGCTGGGCTCAGTGGCTTTGCCACAGATAAAAGAATTCAATAAGAATTTTATTTTAAATCTAGATGAATTTAATCTGTATTCATGAATAATTATTTGGCTATGATTCCCTTGTTTACCAAGTAATTATGGTTTTAAAATCTGTTTGGGTTAGCATTTAGCATTTCTCCATCCAAGGGAATCATAACATTGATGGAATATCTATCAGCCCATTCTTATGAGCTAAAGTAATTAAAAAAATCTTTATTATTCTCTGTATGATAGTAACCTATAATAAATTTGGAATGAGTTGTTCAAATATTGACTATCAAAGCAGTGTCCTTCTGCTTCTCTGAATAAAGGCGGGGGGAAGAATTTGAAGGTTTGTATGAGGCTTTAATGAAACTCATGATTTCAGTATCATCAGACATTAAAAAAGAAACAAGTAAGAGGGTTAGTCACACCACACTCACACACACACACACACACACACACACACACACACACACAACCAACCACAAAATATACAATGTGATACCAGTGTTAATCAGACCTACAGAAATAAACTTAAGATTTGAACTGCAGAAAAATGAAATTATTATGTTATAATTTAGTACCATTTGTTTTGATTAAATCAAATCAGGAAATACATCCTTTTAAAAATGTGCCATATCTCATTACTCTGTATAAATAAGCAACCATCATAAACTAATTACACAAAAATGTCTATTGTGTTTTTTTATTTTAAGTTACTTTCTAAACCATGTATAATTCTATAAGGAATTAAAAGAAAGGAAAAAAAACACAACCTTTGAGAAAACAAGAACATAGGACCAGAAGATGTCTGAGATCTTAGTGTTACAATTGTATAATAATTCTAAGATAACCATCATTCCAATAATGATGCTTTGATTTATTTCTGTTAAAAATGTTATTTGCAGCTCTTTAAAGTTTGCAAGTGAGGATGGTGGAGCAGAGATAGGGGTTCTCAGCAGGTACTGGGAGAAGAGTGAACTTTTATTTTCAGAACCACAATGTTGAAACTACGTAATTACATAGTAACTGTTGACCTTGTAATTACACTGTAAGTACCTGTAGTGACAAGATAAATGCATGGTTATTTCAGGCTTTTCAGCTATAGGGCTATCATGCAACCCTAACAATGTAAGCTACATAGTAATTTATTTGTAGAGTAAATAGTGCTTACCCACAAGTATTACTCATATATGTGCAGAACTTGCCACAAAGATCCATAGAAAAACATGGCAAACCATCGCCCTCTAGGTACTTTTATTCAAATGACACCCCACATACATGTATAGCGCTATGATGATTTAAGTATTTGTGGCATTTGGGAGTCTTCATTGCTGCCTTCTGTCTTAAAATTCCCTGATCTCCACATAAAGAGAGTTACAGATGAGCTATTTTTAATGATAATTACTTTGTGTTACAGTAGCATGTACTCAGATTGCTCTTAGCCAAGATCCTCTTGTCTTTGCAGGTTTTCTTCACTTTAAACAAAACTACTTTGTAAGGAATGTACACAATACTAGTATACCAACCCATATTTCAACAGGTTCTTTAAAATATTTTTATTGATTTCAGAGAGGAAGGGAAAGAGAGAAAGTGAGATAGAAACATCAATGATGAGGGAGAATCATTGATCAGCTGCCTCCTTCATGCCACATTCTGGGGACTGAGCCAGCAACCCAGGCATGTGCCCTTGACTGGAATCGAACCCTGACCTCCTGGTTCATAGGTCGACTCTCAACCATTGAGCCATGCCAGCCTGGCTCAATAAGTTTTAAGTGATAATCTTTACATGAATTTGGAGTAGAAAGGAAATAGTCGTGTTTTCTAACACATAAGTGCTTTAGCAATCTAAACAGTAATGGTAGCTACTAACATTTATTGAATGTTTATTAAGTCTAAGACCCTATGATAATTAGTCCTAATTTTGCCATGGTGGTTCATGGTCAGATTTCAACAGGCCTAATGTTTTTGTGAGAATCTTATTTAATTAGGAAGGTACATGACTCTTTTTTCAGTCCTTTATTTATTCAAGTTACTTTTTTAAAATTTCTCCATTGGGCCAGATACTGTGCTAGGTAGTCTTTAGAGACTGATAGTGTTTATAATGTCAGAGAAAACTGAGCAATGTACTTCTGTCTGTTGTGTAAAAATAATAGTCAGCAGAGGATGTAATGGAAATAAAAGTTATCCAGTCATGAGGGCCAACGAGGGGCTGTGATGGGGGAGGAGAGGGCTCCCGGTTTGAGGGACAGAAGCGTGCACACACCAGACACAAAGGGGAAATGGCTTGGGAAACCCAAAGCCTCCTTGTCTGGGACTTGGAGTCAAAAGGTGTGAGATTGTAGAGAAGAGACTCCAGCAGGCAGGCCGCGTGCTTTGAACCACCGTGTGGTAGGGAGTTTGGATTGCATCCTGTGGTCCACAGAGAACCATTAGAGCATTTAAACGGAGAGTGAGAAGTTACATTGTGGGCAGTGGGTGAGAATAAGGCAGCACTGCCTCTAGGGAGCCAGTTATTGGGGTCTTTGCAGGAATCCGCTGGAAAGGTGGTCCTGCTCAAAACTCAACTCAGAACGTTGGAGGCTCCTCCTCTATTCTGCCTGCGTAGTTCTTCAGCCTGGAGTGGTTGGTGTCGCTGAACTTACTGGATATTAGACACTTGTCCAGGTTCACTGTAAAAGCAAGGTGGGTAGACCAATGGCTCTGGATTAATCAGTCTGCAACTGTTCATTGGCCAAGGTTTAGCAAAGAATCGTATACCTGGACCCCGGACTTAATGTATCACACACTAATGGTTTTAAGTTCTGTGGGTTTGTCAGCCTGAAGGTGGTTTTGGCTCAGGAGGCACACTTTGGTCTCCCCTTGTCTAAAACATTGAATCATTTAATAAATAAGCCACTGGCACTTTCTCCTCTGTGGTCCCCCTGTGGATCCATTTCCTCTCTCCAACGCACGGTTTTCACATGGCATATTTATTCCTTTTTTGACAAGGGTGTGCAAGCGAACTCCCTAGGAGAGACTATATTTGTGAGCCACTCCGAAGGGCTTATGGAAAGCTAAATTGGGACTGTTTTTCTTAGCACTTCAGTGTATGATCAGGAGGGGTGGGGGAAGCAAAAGGCAAACTTTTGTTTGAATTCAAATGTCATCTTTGCCTGTGCCACATTTATTTTTATTTCCTCTCTGACAAGGAATGTTAACTTTCCAGGAAAATTCAACTTCTCTAAAGAGAGCAGCCAACACAAACAATTTTTTGAAGGTGTGATTTTCCTGGAGACTGTGATTTTATCATTTTGGAGCAAGTGGTGGGTTGGGGGGAAAAAAGTATGCATTTCCTTTACTAGGACATCAGCTTGAAGGATGCTTTGGGTGCTGTGGCCATGGTTTCCCAGCCCTTTGCCTCTCAGGAGATTCTGATGTGAAACAAAATGGAAAACTCTATTCATGTTCTCCTTGGGCCACATCTCCTGGGGGCCTGGGGAAGGTGAGAGAAACTTCTGCTTGCTCACAACATATTCCAGACAGATGTCATCCCTGAACAGATTTGCATTGGCAGCTTTTTCTAGTGTGGCGAGGTGAATTTTCTGAAGTGCAAGCATCTTTTTCCTTTCCTAAGATGGAAAGATATCTCTATTCAGGTAGGATGCTCTCAAAACAGTTTTTTTTAATATTGAAAATAATAAACCGTACCCTACAAGTAGCTGAATTCCCTCATTTTTTACCATGTCCTGTCTGTCCATAGGGCAAATCAAAGATTATATAAAATATATATTCAATTGATTTAAAGCTTAAATAGATTTGTCTACTTCCTCTGTATTTTAAGAGAAATCTATACTGGTATTCTCTTTGCACTTTTGAATCTCAATGGATGTCTTCTGCTTATCATATTTATATTTTTCACAATTTGTAGCATAAACAATGGACAGGTAAAGCCGTTTATGTCTTCCATATAATATGACAAAAGATGAAGCTTGTTTATCGACGGTGCTTTGCAGTTTAACCCCCTCTTACTATTTCTTTTATAGTCATAAACTCTATCAATGATGGTAATTTAGAAAGTATTTAGAACGGGGGAATGGGGAATATCTCAAGAATATAATTGCAATAACACTTATGATTATGTAACACCTTGAATTCCACCCACCACTTCAGCTTTACTTATTCCCTGAACTTTTACTATTAATGATATTCAGGCTGCAAAAAATATGTTGAAATGCCAGCATCATATTGGAAGACAAATTTACATTTCATTCCCAACACCATCATTTAATAAAAGTTTTATGGTGTTATGGGTACTTAATTATGCTCTGAGCAGAGCTGGAATTTAACGTTGTTCCACATACTGAGAGGACTTGGTGGTGGTTTATTTTAAAAGGTGCTTTGACGGAGCACTGTAGTGTATGATACACCAAATATGCTGCTTTTAAAAGACACTTCGGAAAATGACGAGGTGCTTAAATTGCATTGCATTTCTGATACAGAGAATAAACTCTCATAATTCACTGAAGGTGATTTAATATACCAGATTACTGGATTAGCTGGCTTTGAAATATGCATTTCTCTCAGAATGGAAGCTATGTTGATGTTACTGTTACATGAACTGCATTTGTAACTTTTTCATTGCAAGCCAAGATGTATGTTTTCTGACTTTTTCCCCCCTCTAAGTAAACATTATTTATTTCTCCTGGGCACCCTTGGAGATAGTTTTGTCTTTTTTTTTTTTTTTAAGTCACCCACCTTCTCTCTTCTCATATCTAACCCAAAGTCCTGTTGATTAGATCTTTTTAAAGCTCAGTGAGAATTATGTTATCTTCCTCTGCTTAAAATTGTTCAAAGCCTCCTGCCCCAATGTTGACTAAATCTAGTCCAAACTGCCATTTACAATTCTCCAGTCTGGCTTCTCCCCACTTTCATTTGCATATCTTCCACCCCAGCCAAACTCCAGTCCTCAGAGCAGGAGCCCTTTTCTCTCCCTTTGCTTCCTGCTGTTGCCTCTGGTGGGCCTCTGCCTCTCCACCCAGTCCCACCCGGTCACTGTTCATCTCTCAAGACTTGGCCCATAAACTACCTTCTTCAGACAGAAGTTTTTCTCCAACATTACCTTTCTCTACTTCATTCTTTATTTTCCTTTTATACTTAGACTTACAGAAGAATTTTTCTTATTCACGTGACATTTCCCTATGAATGTGCAAGATCCTTGTTAGAGGACTTTACCTCTCCCGGAGCACTCGCACAGTGTGTCCCTTGTAGTAGCCACTTAATCAGTTCCTGTGGGGTGAATAGATTCACCATTGGAGCAGATCTTTGAATATGCGGGAAGTGACTGCTGAGGGTCACACCCCTCTCCTCTAAATACATTTTACTTATTGTCTCCATTTAAATGGGTTATACTCTCAAAAGTATTAGCTGTAAACTTCCCTGATGCCTATCCATGGACTCCTCCATCATTAGAAATTCCTAATTGGTTTGAAGCATCGTTTTTCTCCATCCACTTTACACAACAATGCATTTGTCTTTTATCTTAACCACCTCATCGTTTTGTAAGGTTGTAAGGCTAACAGATATTCTAAGACATAGCTCTTTGTTTTGAGAGCCAGAGTTTATTTTTAAATTAATAATAATCATATGTAAGACTAAATTTTGGCTTACAACAAAACTGAGTGAAAAGTACAGAGTTCCCACACATAAGCAATCCCCTTTCCCATATCAGAGTGGTACATTTGTTATGATATATGAACTTTCATGGATATATCATTACCACCCAAAGTCCATCCATAGTTCACTTTGGGGCTCACTCTTGGTTGTGTATGTTCTGTGGATTTTGACAAACACATAATGTATCCACCATTATAGTACCATACAAAATAGTTTCACTGCCTTAAAATCCTCTGTGCTCTCCCTATCCCCCCTTCCCCTCTAACCCCTGGCAACCAATAATAAATAGTCTTATTATTGTCTCCATAATTATGCCTTTTCAAGTATGTCCTGTACTTGGAACCATACAGTGTGAAGTGTTTTCATACTGGCTTCTTTCACTTTGTAATGTTCATTTAAGATTCCACTATGTCTTTTCAAGACTTGATAACTCACTTCTTTTTAGTGCTGAATAATATTCTATTGTCTGGATATACCACAGTTTATCCACTTACCTACTAAAGAGTATCCTGGTTACTTTCAAGTTTGGGCAATCATGAATAAAGCTTTAGAAACATTCATAGGCAGGTTTTTGTGTTGACATAGTTTTCAATTCTTTGGAGTAAATACCAAGGAATTTTAGATCCTATGGTGAATGTATGTTCAATTTTGTAAGAAGCTGACAAACTGTCTTCCGAAGTGGCTGCCCCATTTTGCATTCGCACTAGCAGTGAATTAGGGCCCCTGTTGCTCCAAATCCTGACAAGTATTTGATATTGTCGATGTTTTGGACTTTGGTCATTCTAATAGGTGTCTAGTGGTATCTCATTGTTTTAATTTTTAATTCCTTAATGATATAATATGTTGAATATCTGTACATGTTCTTTGGTGAAGTGTCTGCTTAGGTCTTTGCTAATTTTTTTTTTAATTGGGTTGTTTATTTTTGTATATTGAGATTTAAGAGTTCTTTGTATATTTTGGATAGCAGTCTTTTATTAGATGCGTCTTTTGTAATGCTTTCTCCCATTTTGGGAATTGTCTTATTATTCTCTTGTCTTTGTCTTTCATAGAGCAGAGGTTTTATTTTATTTTATTTTATTTTATTTATTTTATTTTATTTTAATGAAGTCTAGCTTATCATGGATCATACCTTTGGTGTTATATCTAAAAGGTCATAGCCATACCCAAGGTCATCTAATTTTACTTTATGTTACCTTCTAGGGGTTTTGTATTTCACCTTTAGCTCTATGATCATTTTGATTTTTGAAGGGAATAAGGTCTATTCCTAGATACAATTTTTTCATATAATGTTCAGTTGTTCCAGCACCATTTGTTGAAGAGACTATCTTTGCTCTATTGTATTACCTTTGTCCTTTCTTAAAGATTAATTGGTTATATTTATGTGAATCTCTTTCTTGGTTTTCTATTCTGTTCTATTGATCTAATTGTCTGTTCTTTCATTAATACCACACTGTCTTGAGTACTGTAACTTAATAAGATTTTGAGTGGTATTGCATTGATTCTATAGAGAAAATTGGGAAGAACTGACATTTTGACAATATTGAATGCTCTTATTCATGAATATGGAATATCTCTCCATGCATTTAGTTCTTCTTTGATATCTTTTATCAGAACTTTGTTGTTTTTCTCATAAAGTTCTTGTACATATTTTGTTAGATTTTTACCTAAGTATTTCATTTTGGGGATGCTAATGTAAATTGTATTGTGTTTCTAATTTCAATTTTCACTTGTTAATTGCTGTATATTAGAAAATGATCAAGTTTTACATGTTAACCTTGTATCCTACAACCTTGCTATAATCTATTAATTCCAGATGGTTTTGTTATTGTTGTTGTTTAATTCTTTTAGATTTTCTACATAATCATGTCATCTGTGGAAGAAAGACAGTTTTATTTCTCTGTTTTCAATCTGTATAACTTTATTTTTCTTATCTTACTGCATTATCTAAGATTTCTAGCATGCTGAAACCTATAGTGATGTCCCCTCATTTCTCACTTCCCCTTATTTCTGATATTATTAATTTGTGTTTTTTTCTCTTTTTTCCTTTGTTAGCCTGGATTGATTTTTATTCTGCTTGGTGTTCTCTGAATTTCCTGGATCTGTGGTTCAGTGTCTGTGGAAGATTCTGTTGTCAAGTTCTCAAGTTTAGAGAGTCTTTCCTGTCATGTCCAGTCTACTAACAAACTCAACAATGATATTACTTATATTATATTTTTTATTTCCAATATTTCTTTCTGATAGTTTCTTAGAATTTGTATTTCTCTACTTATATTATCCACCTATTCTTGCATTTTGTCTACACTTTTTATTAAAATCCTTAGCATATTAATCATTGTTTTTAGAAAAAAGTTCTAATAATTCTAATAAAATTCTAATAATTTGAATATTCCTGCCATGCCTGACTCTGGTTCTGATGCTTGTTCAGTCTCTTCAAACTATGCATTTTACCCTTTAGTATGCCTTGTATTTTTTTGTTGATAGGCAGACATGGTGTACTGAATAAAATGAATTATAAATAGGTCTTTAGTAATATCATGGTAAGGTGTGGAGAGGGTATATATTCTGTAGCCTATGATTAGGTCTCAGTATACTTGGACTGTGAATGTCACCAGTATTTCTTAGTTTCTTTTCCCCCATTAGATGCAACAGGATGGCTGGAGGGGGCTGGAATTGCATAGTTTACCTCCCTCATATGGAAGCCTAAGAGTGATATTTGCTATTTTCCTTCTCATAAATATGTTAGGCTTTGGTAAGTCTTGCCAGGTTAACTTCTGGTAAAATAGTTTCTCCTGAGGTCAGATCGCGTTAAGAAGTACAGAATTCTCTGGTATATTTCAAAATGGTTTATTTTCCTCTTCCTTGCCAAAAACCAAGGGAATTTTCCTCCTGTAGTTACTGTGAGAATCTGATAGAGTTCCTGGAGGTAAAATGCAAAAGTGTGGGGACTCCCTATAACGGGGAGTTTTTAACTGCAAGACTTGTGCATATTGAATCTCCAGTAATTTGTTAATTACAGTTCAGATCTTACTGTGACACTAGTTTCTATGAACGATTCTGATTGTGGGTTTCTGCTCTGGTAAATTGTAATTCTCTGTATTCACCAGTCTGTCCCATTTCTGAGGGCAGTGGTTTGCCCTTTGACCGTGCTTCTCTGACATATCTAGGACAAGTAATTTTTTCTGGTTTTTCAGCATTTTACTTGTTTTTAGAACAGAGTGGTGACTTCTAAGCAACTTACATGCCAGGCAGAAAACTGGAATTTGAGGATCAGTTTTTAATTTTTGCTGAGTCTGTCACTGTTTGACTCCCTATCCCTAATCTGTGTGCTTAAAATGAGAGCAACACTTTTTTTTAAAAGTACTTTATTTTCAGAGTTTTACAAGATTTCCCAGCCATTACAAGAGTTTGTAATCATAGGTTGATAAAAAATAATCACAATCAATAACGTTAAGAAATAGAAGAATTTAGATGACAATAATCATGTGAGCTCCCTATTTGAAGCATGTGGATTGTTTCCTTTAGAATCATGATGGTAATATATATGTGTAGATTATTTATATATGACATAAGCTTTTTGAGAGTAGAGATTTGTATATATAATACTATACATCCTTTAAATACTTGTTGCCTGACCAACTGATTGACTGATATAATCTATGCTTAATGTCAATCTGGAGATAGTCCATGGGGGCACAATACATAATCATTTTTATAAACTCTGGTTATTAAAATGTGTTAAAAGAAAGTTCTAAATAGCTATTGATGTTAGGTGTGTTCTTTCTGTTAGAATGTACACAATTTTGCCTTTTATTTTCTAGCTCATTATAAAAATATAGTTCTGTGGTTCTCAAACTGGGCTGAAGCAGCTGTGCAAACCTCAGCAAACTCACTTGGAACTCAAGATATATTTTAAATATTTCAAGGAAAACAGCAACATTTGCTTAAACTACTATTATTAAGTTGTTTATGCCTAACTATTTAAATAACTGGAACTATTATGTAACTGTTTGCTGTAGGGGCACCATGGAAATATTACTGAGACACTAAGGGTACCATGAACTGAGAAAGTTTGGGACCTCTGATGTAACCCATCATCAAAATATCAATATATGGCATGTGAGTCAAGAAAGTCAAGATTGAAATTTACCCATCGCTATTAAAGCATACGGAATACTATGAAATAAAAGTATGAGCCTCACTTTAGTAGAATTATGGATAATTTAAGAATATAAGTAGTAATTCCTAACATGTTGATTTTAGAAACTCCAATTTATGTCAGTGCTTTAGGACTCATAATACATTGGTCAATTGAGAGATTATTAATAAGGGTGTTTATGATCCCACCCAGCCATATAAACCTATTTATCTCATTATATAGCTAATGCAAGTTATAACCATACTGGATTATACTGAAAAGTTTTCTTACCTAATGTTTCTACTGATCTGTAGGTGAGGCACTGAATGAAAAGTCATACTTGTGATGTATTCTATAAACAGTATTCATACATACAAACATGCATACATACCTGTGTCATGCTCAGGGGAATTCATAATTGAATGCAAGTACCAGCCACACATGGGATTTGAAAATCATTGAATGCTGGTTAAGGATAGTTTGTTACTAGTTCAAGATTTTTTAATTAAAAACTAAATTGGATATAGTAATTTATGCATGTGGCAATTTAGTCAATGCATATATTTCTGATCTTTAGAAGTATTCAAAAATATTTTACATACTAAAACTTTTATTATACACATCTTGGTTCTGGTTTAAACTTAGAATTCTTTTACTTCCTTTACCTTGAAATAAGAGTGTCAACCAATGTTGCCCAAAGGAAAAATAAGTTCACATAGAAATATAATGTCCAATAGAAATACCAATAAGAACTACATCTGTAATTTAGACTTGATAGCTTATAAAGTTATAGTAAAATGTAAAAGGTTATAGTTTATTTTAAAAACTCACATTAAAAAGTAAAAAGAAATACATGAAATTAACTTTAGGAATACATTTTATTAAACCCAATATATTTAAAATATTGTCATTTCAACATGAAACCGAGTGTGAATTTTTTATATTCATACATGTCAATTTGGACTAGCCATATTTTATTTATTTTTAAAAAATTTTAATTGATTTCAGAGAGAAAGGAAGAGGAAGATATAAACATCAACGATGAGAGAGAATCATTGACTGGCTGCTTCCTGCAAACCAATTGAGCCTGCAACCTGGGCATGTGTCCTTGACCAGAATCAAACCCGGGACCCTTAAGTCCACAGGCCAATGCTCTATCCACTCAGCCAAACCAGCTAGAGCTAGCCATTTTAAATGCTTAATGGCTACTGTATTGAACAATACAGGAGTAGGCTAGCTATAATAGAATCACCTGTTGTTGCTTGTTAAAAATGAATATTCTTCTATCTTATCCCACAATTATTAAATCAGAATCTCTGAGGAAGGATCTACTGAATTGAACTTTAAAATTTTAAAAATTAAATTTAAAAGTTAGAACATTTTCAAGCTGATTCTTCTGCATGTTAACATTTAAGAATCATTTTACTTCTAAAGCTAAGGAATACTTAATCCCGTCTCACTTCCTCTTACTAACACACACACACACACACACACACACACACACACACACACACACTTTGTTAATCCTAGTCAATTCCTATCTTCCTGGAAGAGACAGTAAATTCACTTTCTTCCATCTCTCCTTTCCCAAATAGATGGTGTTGAAAAGAAGAGTGTTTTTCACAGTGATAAGAAGAGACAGGAATGTAACAATTTATAAATAAAAGAAAAACTAACAAATAGTAATGGTTAGGTTAGTCTGAATTTTGAGTAATTTGTAAGTCTCTTTTATATTTTTAAATGTAAATTTCAAAATGTAAATCCATACACATTTTGATATAAGAATATGTAACAGTCATTAGATGGATTAATTGTACTGATTTTATATTTTAACACTAAAAAAATTCCATTTCTAAGATAATGGGTATCATAGCCAACTGGTGGTTAAGAATCTGGAATTTGGTATCAGGTTGATCCAGATTCAAGGTCTAGCTTCACTTTTTTTTAAGAGTTATAAAAAGAGCTTGCTTAATTAATTAAATACAAGGTTGAAGCCAGACAGTGCAGGAGTAGGAGAGCATCACACAGAAGCAAAAGTCCCTTGGGGCTCTCCCCTTCCCCACTCCCCTTTGAGAGGGCACAGTTAAATGGCTGCAACCAGATCCCAATGACCTCTAGCCACTTGGAGGAGGAGTGGCATGAGTTTCCCAAGACACTTGCACAAGGGACAGAGACTAGAGCTCTCAGCTTCCTGGGCCTTCAGACCCTCATTCCTAACCAACCCCCCTCAGTATGGTGTGACCTTGGACAATATGTTTAGTATTTCTTTGGCTACTTTTTTCTTATGCATACAATGGGAATATAGAAAGTTCCAACATCATGGGTATGATTATAACAATTGAATGGGATAAAATGAACATATGCATAATGCTTAACATGGTATGTATATTAGCATGTCATTCTTTTCTTTCTTTCTTTTTTCATTTTTTGCCAGCCAATGAATGAGAAAATAAATCTTAATGCTCCTTACACATGTATTTGTTTTTTTCGAATGTATTTGTCAGCAGAACGGATTCAGTTGTTTTCATTGGAAGAGTTCAAATCTGAATATTTGTTAGGCCAGAGCAGCATTTGGGCCATGCTTAGCTGCCACTAATCCTGAAGATGGGCAACTCTGTCCTAGTCAGTTGGTGGCTACTTAATGGGATTTACAATGGACACATAATTTAACAGGCACAATTTATTGGACCCCCTTTTTTAGAGTTAAAGCATTTTCAGTCAATTTTATGCGTAAGGGTTAATGAAACATTACTCAATACATCCTAAATGGGTTTGGACACTTAGAGAAATGGTAAAGATGGCCATAATATTTTTTTCTCACAGAGGTAATTATCATATCCACAGAAGTGACAAATGGTAATGAAAATAAAAAGGGATCATTCAGTCACTCTTCTGGGGGCAGGTGCCTTTTTACACACTTCCATTGGTGAAGCAAAATACAAGCTGAAGTCTTGTGTTAAATGTGTTTACTTTTGCACCAAAAAAAAAAAAAAAAAAAAAAAAAAACAACACTGGAAACACAGTCAGTGTGTTTCAATTAAAAGGAACCCTGGAGCAAAAATGTGTTACAGTCAGGGGTAGAAGCAGAGTGTATCATTATCTGGTAGGCACAGCAGTCAAGATAATGAGCAGCTAAGAAGACTGGACAATGGAAGGTGAAGTATGACTTGTCATGAAATCGTCAATGGAATCTGAGCTCGCTTTCCATTAGTAGGTGCCATGAAATTGCAGGGATGTGCTGAGCAGCTGGAGAAAAAAAACTAAAATAAAAGTAGCCCGACAGTACTTAGTAATTTTAAGCCTAATTTAATGTTTTGCCAGTGTTACCAAAAGCTTTAAATCAATGATTTCAAGGCTTAATTCCTCCTATGAGTTGATGGTCAGGATTTATCCTCTCTTGCCTTGACCTTGAATCAGAAATTGCTCAAGTATTTTTCCTTTGAGATGATTTTATTGTTCTTCCTCATCTTTAGTATGGAATGTAAGTATGGAATAGGTTTGGAATTCTGTCCTTGCTAAGGGACAATATGCTATTATACAAGTTAAAATGAGAGATGGGCCAAAGATGTATTGGGTTTGCATAAAAACTCATAGCTGGTGAGTGGGGTCCAAGTGCAAGCATCCCCAATGAATAAGAGCTAGATAGCAGATAGGCCAAAAGAATCATAAAAAAAGAATCAGGTTGGATTGCAAATGGAAAATTCATTAATACAAAGAATCCAAGAAAAAAAACACTGAAGAAAAAAAATCCATGTCTGGTAATAGAAGAGATCAAGGAATAGTAATTATAATTTTTTGGTTTATCCATTTATTCATCCACCATGTATTGGATACTCACTTTTTCATGTCAGGTGTTATTTTAGGTCTTGGGTACCTGTGAATGGCAGGCAAGGCCTCTGCTCTGTCATAGGAGACAGACAAAAGATGAATAAACAAAAGGACACAATAATTTCACATAGCAATAGTGAGATGAAGAGAGGACACGCCATTGTGGGAGAGTGGCTGGGGGTCCAGGGCAGCTGCTCAATGACCCATCTGAAGAGGAAGTATTTTCAATCCAGAGGGAGAGGAAGCTAGAAAAAGGCAGAAAATTTAAATGGATTTAAGTATCAATAGAGGAAGGATACAGAAAGAAACTAAGATCTTTTCTAGCCTCCTCCTTAAACCTTAAATTCAGCATTTTCCCTAAACCCACCAGGCATAGGTGTTCTGAGCTTTTGTAGGAGATCTAGTGGTATCCTCCTCCCCAAATCCTCTGGAAAATATCTAACTGACGGAGACCTTGTAATTTTCTGGAAAGAATCTCAAGGCTTTTTCAATCCCTTTAGTCCTTATATAGGATCTCTCTGCCCTCATAATATTAGGCAATTTTTGTCTATTCCTAGAGTCACATGTTGACTCTCCAGAGAGAAAACCCTTAGTCTTACCGATTCTGTATGTACCATGTGCCCAGTGCCAGGCTCAGGCTAGACACACTGTAAATGTTTCTGTGTAAAAAAGAACAGGAGAGAAAGACAAAAAGCCAAACTGTTAAGTCATGTTCTCAAGAATCATTCCTACATATACTTCCAGGAGTTGCCACATTCAAGGTCTAGGATGGATTTCAAAAGAATTGTTAACATAAAAACATTCAAACCTGTAAAGAATTTTTTGTGAGTTTATTTGAGCCAAACTGTCGACAATTGCAGGGAAGCAGAACCTCAACAGATTGAGATAATGCTCCGGAGAATGGCGGGTTACATCTATATTTATACATTGAAATCAAAGGAAGGGGATGTAGGTGGGTTATATGAAATCCATTGGTGATAGACTAGAGAGGCAAGATAAAGCAAAGCGGGGGAAACCCCTGGGATTGGATAAAAAGTAAAATGATAGACACCTACTTAGGTGGGTGCAGGAACAATTAACATGATAACAATGAAGGAATTTGTGATATCTGTTCTGGTGCCCAGGCACATTAGGTTGTGCCCCATGGGGTCCAGAAAAAGGGAAGTTACAAGTTACCCAGACATTTCAAGGGTATGTTATTATAGATGCAAAAAGACAGATAGGCTCAGTTAAGGTAAAGGTTGACCTTGTCAGTGAAGATACCAGCCTAGAATGTAACTACCCACCATAACTGCTTTTAGTTAAAGTTTAATTTCATATCACCCTTTGTGGTTACTTTAGGTCTCTGAGTTTGCAACACCACCATGTAGGCCTTCCCTGAGCTTGTCAGGTTAGCATGTGGCCCCTTTCATCCACACATCCCCCTTTTGGTCATAAATCAATCCAGAGGATGAATTGATGACCAACTTTTTGGTTGGATAATGGAGTCCAATTAATCTCATCATTAAGCAGTTTCATAAGTGCTATTAGTCTAGGGAGGGAGCAGGGAAGAAACTAAGAATCTTTACTCTGTTCATAGCTGCCTTGGCTTTTATTGTTTGTTTATTAACTTACTTTCAGTAACTGGTGTATTTGAATGGGAGCCAACAGTCAAGACTATTCTTATTGTCTTTAAGAATATAGAAGACAACATGAAGGTCCATTTTGTCATTTAAATTCAAAATTCTGAAACCAAATGGGGTAATATACAGGTCTTCCCTTTTGAAATATGTTTAAAATCAGCCTGTAAACAATGAAATCAGTTCTCTTAATAGCCAAAGAATCAGACAAGTGGAAGCAGATTTAATAGTGCATCTATTCACTTACAGAAAGCTTTGAGTAGCGAGGATTTTAGATTAGAATTCAACTTTCTCCCCCTATTAAATGCCAGCCTGGCGAGTTGCATTAGTGACTGTGATTGTGTTTGAATGAAAATGGGGGACATCTGGCGATATCAGGAGATCAAACGCTGGGAGTCTGCGTGCTGACTCTCATCTGTTTGTCACCCAGCAGGTGTAATGGATGGCAGGCATGTGGGCTCTTTGCCCAAGTTAATGTACAGACCTAGTGTATGGAGGGGAGAAGTTCCTTGTGCAATTTTAAAGGATCACAGCTCAAGATAGGTATGTGGTAGAGGGGGGAGGTGGGGCAGGGGGTGCAGGTGGAGTGGATATTTTCCACTGCACCAATTTCTTTAGTAAAATCACTGCTTTCTAGCCTACAGGCATTTCCCTTGTCCCGTTTCACCAAACTTCCAGGGCCCAATTTGTTATTCAAAAATTTATGGAAAATGTATGTTAAAGTGAAAAGGGTACATTGTGCAGAAAAGGGAAGCAGCTTGTAAGCATATCATTAAGCCTGAGCCATGGGGCCCGCAGATGGCAGCTCCGCTCAGAAGCAAGAGTGGTGCCAATGCTGAACTCTAAATACATTTAAATCACATATCCTTACTTAAAAATGGAGTCTTTTGGAAGGAAAAGCAGATGATATTTAAGGACGCAAGTGGTATTCTTTTGTTCCTCATAAAATAGAGCCCTTTACAAAAGTCGTTACCTTGGGAGTGTGCAGTAAGCCTTTGATTCTGCAAATTCCCCAGAGGACTTAGTGGCTGTGTGAGGCTCAATTCTTAATAGGATTAACCATTGAGGTAGTACCTTCCTCAGAGAACAGCCTTCAAGTATCCTTACTGTTATTGAAAACGAAAGGATTTGTTTTGATTGCTATGTTCAGATGCTAACAGAAAACCTTTGTTTTGCACATTAGAAATACTAGTAACAACAACAAAAAAAATTACCATGACATGCGGGCTTCTTATTTTAATTGAAAATAAATTTAGTTCTTAGACTGTGCCAATCTTGAATTAATTAGTAGAGGGTTAACGAAAGGGATGAAAGCATTTACGTGCTACTTAATATAATGATTTTCTGGGAATATTTTGAATATAAATCATACTGATTTCTTGTTTTTAGTGTGGTTCTATTTACTCTTAATGGAGAATTTATATTCTAAAGGGTAGAGTTCATATTGGTGAGACTAACGCAGTAAATAAACCAGTTCGCTTTTATTTCTTATTTTGGAAGAGAGGCATTATTTTTACTAGCACCTCATACAGTTAGTTCATTTTAGCTCAGAAATTAATTTTGAGTGTGTATCCTTAACTTTTACTGATGTCATTAGGTCTGACAGCAATATGATTAAAATAGGCATTATTTGTGTTTAAGACATTTAAAACATCACCTTTTAATATTCTAATAGCTTCATCTGTTTAATGATTATACTTTTAGAAAATCCAAAAGTATAATTATATCTACATGACATTTGGTATATGGAATATTTAATTTTCAAAATATTGTGAAGACATTATTGTTAGGTTGCTGAAAGAGGAACGCACGAGGCCAGAATGGTGAGGGATTACGAATTTATTTGATCATCCGCACACCAGGTCGCTGAGCCTGGATGGCTCCAGCACCCAGTGACAGGAGTCAGCAGCTTTTAAAGGACTTTTGGCGGGCTTTTTTCTGGGTGGAGACTTCTTTATGCATACCCAGAGGGGAGATAGTAGAATGTGGTCACCTCAAGTGAAATGTGGTCTCAGCAAAAGGAATGTCCATAGTGAAATGACCTGAAAAGCCAGTTCCTGGGGGGAGACGTACCAATTCAATTGCTGGATCAAACCTAACAATTATTTCCACATTTCTCTACCACCTTCTCCACTTTTATTCTGAAATGTTCAATCAGCATAGATGTTAATGGCCTGTATTGAGTTAATGTGTACATCTGTGTGAGGAAGAAAATATGTGGATGTGTGTACATACTGATATATGAGTAGTGTGAGTGAAGGGGAGAGATACGTATTAATTTTTAAAGGAATACAATTTCATGATTTCATCTACTAAAGTGAAACAGCAATGGCTGACAATGTGTTGGTAAACAGAAGTCCACTGACAGTTATTTTTAATGCAAATATGAACCAATTATGAGTTTTTGAAAATTGATCATTTCAAACTGAGTGTGGATAAAGTGAATTCAAAAGTGCTTCACAGAATGAATAACTCTATCAATTCCATTAATTTATTTTTTTTGAAAAATTTTCTACTCTGTCTTTACTTTGAAATAAAGTAAAGACAGAGTAGAAAATCATAGACCAGCACTGGCCACAGCTCATATATTTGGAAACCAAATTCCTTTTAAATGGAATGCCCTAAGCTTTCTCTCTGGCTTGTTATATTGTTGTATAGCTTTTGATAGAATGCTGTGGTTATTCTGTATTCTAGGGTTATTCTGTTTTCAGGTCATTTCACTAGGGATGACTGCTTTTCTGCTTATCTGTTTTTATTTATTTATTTATTTTGTGTGTGTGAGAGAGATTGAGATTGAGAGAGAGAGGGGGGGGGGAGAGAAGGGAGAGGGAGAGAGAGAGAAGAGAAAGATTTGTTGTTCCACTTATTTATGCATTCATTGGTTGATTCTCCTCTGTGCCATGACCAAGGATCAAACCCACAATCTTGGCATATGGGGATGACGCTTCAACCAACTGACTACCTGAACTGACTAACTGGCCAGAGCTGGAAAAGTGCCAGTTCTTTTTTTTTATTTTTTAAAGATATATATTTTATTGATTTTTTACAGAGAGGAAGAGAGAGGGATAGAGAGTTAGAAACATCGATGAGAGAGAAACATCGATCAGCTGCCTCCTGCACAACTCCTACGGGGGATGTGCCCACAACAGGTATATGCCCTTGACCGGAATCAAACCTGGGACCTTTCAGTCCACAGGCCGATGCTCTATCCACTGAGCCAAACTGGTTAGGGCAGGATGCCTGTTCCTTGATGTAAATCTTAGGTGGTTGACTCACCAGATCACTTTCCACTTGCTCACTTGAATACCTCTCTCTGGGTGGTGAGAATGCAGGAAAGAGGTTCTGCTGTCTCCATATCTGTACTGAACATATTCAACAATTAGTTATTCCTTTGAGGAGTATTGTAGTAGTTGAGGGGATCAGATTAACAATTAAGTAGTTGCTCATGGAAAGAAGTCAAATTTGATAATGACTCTAGTACAAAACTGACTGAGTCGGTTGGATCATAGATCCTGCATTTCAATGTTGAAAATGCCATTGTTTTCATTGGTTTGGCACATCTTTGTGATAGAAACCATGTAGTCTGAGCAAATTTGTGCCAGAATTTGTTAGATTATTGTGGAAATCTTTATATGAGAGAGAAGATGATTTAAATGAGTTGAAATGTTATCCTAAAGACTGAAAATTGGGGAATTCTGTATATAGTGAGAAAAAGAGACTTCTTCAGCCAGAGTGGTTTTGGAGGGAATAAAACATATTATAAAAGTAGAAATTTGCTATTTTTAATGTATTCTAAGGATACTTTGTTGTTACTTTGGCTGCCCATAATTTATTTGCTATGTTGGTCAGAGCCACCAAAGATTATCATCTGTGGATTGACATCTAATCTATTCACTAATCCATTTATCTCAACCACAGTGGGCTTTCAGATTCTTAGGGAGGCTTTGGGGAACTCCGGATGTTTTGAAAGTATTTCTCCTGGCTCCCTCCTCCCAAGGTCTAATTTTATAGCTTGGGGATATCATACATTTCAGATAGCATTTGCTATGAAGACATTCCCTTGTTCCACTGTACACATTTACTATTAAAAGCCAATGAAACCTGAGCACCCCTCCCCCTGAACCCCGAGAAATACATCCACAGCCCCAGCAGCATACCCTAATTCTCTCCTTGTGATATAAAGGGGAGTCCTATTGAACAACCATAACTATATTAGAGAGATTTCTTTGTATAAAAATGTTCTATTTTAGGGTATTTGTATATTATAGCTTTGCTATCATGAGATGTGTGGTATGTCTTTCTTTGTTTTTCTTTCTTTGTTTCTTTCTTTGTTTCTTTCTTTCTTTCTTTCTTTCTTTCTTTCTTTCTTTCTTTCTTTCTTTCTTTCTTTCTTTCTTTCTTTCTTTCTTTCTTTCTTTCTTTCTTTCTTTCTTTCTTTCCCTTCCTTCCTTCCTTCCTTCCTTCCTTCCTTCCTTCCTTCCTTCCTTCCTTCCTTTCTTTCTTTCTTTCTTTCTTTCTTTCTTTCTTTCTTTCTTTCTTTCTTTCTTTCTTTCTCTCTTTTTATTGTTGAGATTATTACAGATGTCCCTCTTTTTCCCCCCCATTACCCTACTCCACCTGGTTCCCACCCAACCCCAGGCCTTCACCACCCTATTTTCTGTGTCCATTGGTAATACATATATACATATACGATCTTTGTTTAATATTTTCCCATCCCCTAGCCCCCTTCCCTCTGAGAATTGTCAGTCTGTTCCATTTCCATGCCTCTGATTCTTTTTTATTCATCAGTTTATTATGTTCATTAGATTTCTTATTTATTTTGATTTTTAGATTCAGTTGTTGATAGGTATGTATTTGTTGCCATTTTGTTGTTCATAGTTTTGATCTTTTTCATCTTATTCCTCTTCTTAAAGAATACCCTTCAACATTTCATATAATACTGGTTTGATGGTGATGAACTCTTTTAGCTTTTTCTTGTCTGTGAAGCTCTTTATCTGACCTTCAATTCTAAAGGATAGCTTTGCTGGGTAGAGTACTCTTAGTTGTAGGTTCTTGCTATTCATCACTTTGAATATTTATTGCCACTCCCTTCTGGCCTTTCTGTTGAGAAATCAGCTGACAGTCGTATGGGTACTCCCTTTTAGGTAACTAACTGCTTTTCTCTTGCCACTTTTAAGATTCTCTCTTTGTATTTAGCCCTGGGCATTTTAATTATGATGTGTCTTGGTGTGGTCCTCTTTGGGTTTCTCTTGTTTGGTACTCTCTGTGCTTCCTGAACTTGTACTAGTAAGTCTATTTCTTTCACCAGATAGGGAAAGTTTGCTGTCATTATTTCTTCAAATAGGTTTTTAATATCTTGCTCTCTCTCTTCTGGCACCCCCATAATGTGAATGTTGGTATGCTTGAAGTTGTCTCAGAGGCTCCTTACACTATCTTCACATTTTTGGATTCTCTTTTTCTTTTTGCTCTTCTGGTTGGGTATATTTTGCTTCCTCGTATTTCAAATCATTACTTTTATTCTCAGAATCCTCTACTCTACTGTTGAATCCCTGTATATTATTCTTTATTTCAGTGTATGCTTAATTTCTGACTGGTCCTTTTCCATATTTGGGGAGGTTTCTAGAAGATTCATGAGTAACCTTATAACCATGGGTTTGAACTCTATATCCAGTAGTTTTCTTTTTTCCATTTCTTTCATTTGTGACATGTTTCTTTGTCTCCTCATTTTGGCTGCTTCCCTGTGTTTGTTTTTATGTATTGGGTAGAGCTGCTATGTCTCCTTGAGTTGATAGAGTGGTCTTGTGTAATAGATGTTTTATAGGGCTCAGTGGCTCAGTCTCCCCAGTCACCTGAGCTGGGATCTCTTGGTGTACCCCTTTGTGGGCTGTGAGCATAGTCTTGTAGTTGAGACTTGATTGCTGTTGGTGTCACTGGGAGGAATTGACCTCTAGGCCAATTGGCTGCAAGGACTAGCTGCAACTACAATGGGAGAGCTGCTGTGCCGGAGACACCCCTGTAGAGCAGGACTTGCTTCAGTGTGGCTTTGATGCTCACTGAGTCTTTCCCTTGATTGTGTCACTTATGGATATGTAGAATTATAATCTGGTATGGTCTGACCCTGAGCACTGGGTACACTGGCTCTTGGGGTGTCCAGGGAGGTGCAAAGTCAGCCACTGCCTGGGGCTACCCAGCAGGACTTGCAGAGAGATCTGCAGATTCCTCCTCTTTGTACTGGGTTTGGAAGTGCCCAGAGGAGTCCCAGCTGGGAAGCAAGGCAGGCTGGTGCTGGTGCCAGGTCTTGGGCCTTTCATTGATAGGTTTGGAGCTTCCTGACCTAGCTGCAGCTTGTTTGAGAGATTTTAGCCTGAGCAAGGACAGGCAATTCATATGCAAAGCTGCTGCACACAGGGATTGTAAATTGGATGAGGCAGGATCTTAGGGAATCACGAGGGCAGAGCAAACAGAAATAGCTGACAGTCAGCCCTGGGACCCAGGAGGTCCCAGCATAGGAACAATGATCCCTCTATCTGGGAGAAAGCTGCCCCCAAGTTCTTGCCCCGATGCCAGAAAATCCATTCCTCCTTTTATGTGTCTTTGTCCCCCAGAGCCTCGCCCTGGTGCTGGAGCTCAGAGGAAATGGAACCTTGTAAGTTCAGTTCATGGTGCCAGCCTTTTAAGAGGAACAGCCGGGTCTCCAGCAGCCTCTGTGTCACTGAGCCCCAATCTGCACTGGTTTTTTACAGCCTATAGTTCTTACTGCCCATAGGGATTTCTTTTCCCAGCTCTGGGACCCTACGCCTGGGGTCTGGTGTGGGTCTGAGACCCCTTGCTCCTCTGGGCGGCCTCCACAGAGACAATCTCCCTCCTGATTAACAAGCGACATACATGGCTATTGGAGCAGCCCATTCTGCATCTCTGCACCTCCTATCAGTCTCAGTGTGCTTTCTTCTTTACTTCTCTACTTGTAGGGCTTCCATTCAGCCAGCTTTCTGGCAGTTCTGGATGATGGTTATTCTGTATTTTAGTTGTAATTTTGATGTGGTTGTGGGAGGCAGCAAGTACAGGCCTTTACCTATGCCGCCACCTTGGTTCCTCCTTTCCTGTGGTGTGTCTTTCTGATTCATGTTCCTAGATTGCAAATTTTAGTGGTTGTCTTGAAGCTTATAGTTTAATTCACCCTCCTCAGCATCTCACACAAGTCTTGAAACAGTGTTACTGCTTGAGCATAAACATGCAAATATGAATGCAGAGACCTGTTTTCTTACCTTCTACCATCACCTAGGGAAGGGCTGTCCAATGGAAGTAGAATGTAAGCCACAGATGTCATTTAAAAAATTTTAATAGGCACATTATTGGGAACAAAAGGAAGTTGGTGAAATTAATTTTATTAAAATATTTTATTTAACTCAATATAGCAAACATTATTTATTCCATTATATAGTCAATATAAAATATTATTGAGATTTTTTTTATTTTTACACTAAATCTGTGAAATCAGGTTTTATATCGATGGCATATGTCAGTGCAGGGTAGCCACATTTTAGGTGTTCAATAGCCAATAGCCATAAAAGGCTAGGAACTATTCTATTGGACAGCATAGACCTAGAGCTTGAAGTAATATCTGATACATGATCACTACTCAATTAAATACCTGTCAAATAAATGAGTGAATGATACTAGTTGACTAAGTCTAGTACATACAGCAAATTATTTATTGCAGGTCCAAATGATCCTTATCAAATTTCCTTATTAAGTAATAGATGTAGCTTTTATTTGGACTTAGAATACTCCTTTTTTTAAGAATGTTGAAGTCCCTAAACAGTTATTTGAATAGTGAAATGTAAACGGCTTGAGTATTGTGAAATTCATTCAGTTGAACTTGTGGTTTCATCTTCTTCGGCTGTGTAGAATGAAACTCATAAGCTCATATTTTTATGTCTGTGAAATCTTTATTTTTATTCATTAGAAAGAAGTCAATTAATTTGCATTTACTAATCTCCCATTCCTCATACTGTAATAGCATTCTCTTTATATCTAAAGGGAAAATAGTTAATATTTCTTTGAAGCCCATAAACTTAATTTCCATTAAGGGAACGGGTAGCTTGAATGAAGATAACAATATCTTGTAAGTTTTATCCCTATTGTCTGGCTTTTTATAGGTTTGTCTATATCACTTCGTTTTGTGGCAAATGTGTAAAATACATAGTCCGATATTTACTTATTTCTTTTTATTTGTATGTTCAATTGTGGAAAAGTCCACCTAAAAGACACAATGTGAAACATTCCTAAATTATTCCCTAGGTGTCAATACCCTTTAATTCATTTAAATCGCTCATTTCATAATTCTTTTAAATAGGATATTTACACTTCTTAAATTTCCTATAAACATTAAATGAAAAGTTAAAATAACTTTATTGTATCTTAAGGGGACCCAGATTAACTGCCATCAATAATCTATAAAGTGCCTTTCTATTATAGAAAAGGGTTTGGAATAAAAATAGATGGATGGCATCATCCTATTTATGCACAATTTTGTCTACTCAAGGTGAATTTATTTATAGAGTGATGTCTAGAAGGATGCTTACCCAAATGTAAGCAGTGGTTATCACTGTGCCCTTGAATGACTTTTGCTTTCTTTCTTTTTATTAACTATACCATTTTATTTTACAATATTTAAAAATAAATATGAAAATATAGATCTTGTAGTTATATAAAATCCTATGTGTAAAATGTAACAGAAATGTATGTTTCAGAAAAAAAAGATAAAGTTTGGTTTGTTTAGTTTTGTCATAATTTAATGAATATGGTATTTAATTTCAATCAACATGTAGGCTTTACCTGATATATAGTAAAACAGATGAAAACCTAATAAATAATAACATTTGGTAAATGTATTGCGATAAAGCATGTATCATTTGTTACTGAATGAAATGTGCTGGTTAAAAAATAATTTCCATTTATTCATTTGATACATATTCATAATGCATATAATAAAATTTGGGGTGAGTTAAATACTTTAGAAATTAGTGCATTCTAAATTATTCTATTTCACTAATAAAAAATAAACAACAATAACAATTAACATTTACTATGTTCCAGTCATTGGGTTCAGTGAATTATCTATTCAGTCTTTACAGCAGCCCTATGAGTTAGATATTGTTATTGTCCGTATTTTACCCAAGAAAAATCCATGGAATATAGAGGATTATGAAGTGTCTTAGATCACATAATTGTTGTTATCCCGTGTTAAACCCTACCATTTTAACTGTAGAGCCCAGTGATTTAATCATTACATTGTATTGAGTGTACTATGTATGCTGGCCGTGCCTGTTTTGTTTTACATTCTAGCAGCAGGCTTTTAAATATATAATTAACATGATAGAAAATAATAACAGAGCAAGTAACATTTCTGTTGCCTAAAATTTACAGCTTTCTTACTATATAAAAATTTTAACTTTTATTATTTTTTTATTATTTTTATTTATTTTTAAACATATTTTTAAAGGTAGCTTTTCTTTTCTTTTTTAAAAAATATATTTTATTGATTTTTTACAGAGAGGAAGAAAGAGGGATAGAGAGTTAGAAACATCGATGAGAGAGAAACATCGATCAGCTGCCTCCTGCACACCCCCTACTGGGGATGTGCCTACAACCAAGGTACATGCCCTTGACCGGAATCGAACCTGGGACCTTTCAGTCCACAGGCCGACACTCTATCCACTGAGCCAAAATGGTTTCGGCAAAATTTTTAACTTTTAAAATAAATGTAAGATCTAGCTAAAACAGGTATCTGCCTCAAGAGCAAGCCCAGCTGCAGGGCCACCGATGAAGGTTAGTCACTTGCTCAAGGGCACACAGGTGGTCAGTGGGAAGGCATAAGCCCCAGGTGCTTCTACTGTTGAGGTTTCTTTTATGATTTTGTACTAGCCCTAATTTTAAAAGTAAGTTTTAGATGGTGAATCTTCTTCAAAATAATCTTGCAACTTTATTTAGTAATAAGCTTGTTAAATTGTGGCTCTTAATTGCATTTAAAACTAATATTCTAGAGAGATTAAAGGATGAGAATTGTACAAGTGAGTAAACAGACTTGATTATAAGGACACCTAATGATTACAAGGTAGAATATAATTAAGTGCTAAAGTCGTACGACATAAAGACAATAAAGGCTGCAGACTTTCTAAGGTGGAAATCAAAGAACCATATTGTTTTGCTGGGCTCTGATTATCACTTGAAAACGTGAAAAAAAAAATAAAACAAAAGAAAAACAGAGCAAGTTTTCTAGAGGTCTTATAATGCTGTCTAGTTTTGTCGGTTTGTCTTTTAAAGACACATAGTCCTGATAAGACAATTCTGTATCTATCATTCCCTTATAGTCAGATTATTAAAGTACCATAATAAGCAAGATAACAGAGCAAAGAAAGCTGAAATTGTGATTCACTTTTGTTGGATGCCTACTATGTGCTAGAAACATTTTCTTTCCTTATTACACAATCCTTGTGTAGTAGGTGTTTTGCCACATTCCCATTTTTCAGACAAGAAGACTGAGGTTCAGAGGGTCTTAGGAGCCTTGCATGAGGTTTTACTTATTAGTGATAGAGACATAGTTCAAATTCACATCTGCTGTGATTTAAATCCCATACTTTCCACTGTATTGTGATAAGCCTTTTGTCTGGAAGATACTAGCACCCAATATTTATTCTACATTACCAGGAATCTTTGTAGAGGGCAGAAAATCTTTTCAGAGATTCCTGGTAAGGTGGAACAGAGCCATCAGTTTGAAAGTATTGCTTGTCCCTTCAAGGAGTGTGGCCTAGACTGTGGTAGCCCGAAGTGACATGTATGGGAACTGCAGATGGGTTTAGCCAAATTGACACCTCTCCAGCACATCAGAGAATGTCACACCCTACCGGCTTGGGAGATGCTGATTGAGGAAGGGGTTCTTCTGTACCATGTTGTTTTGGAGGTACACATTCAGTGCCCAAGATGAGAATGACAAGCAAAACTGGGAAATTAGAGCCATTTGTTTTCAGTTTTTGTCATTCCTTCTTCGTCAACCTTCTTCTGTTTGCACTAACAGCGAACCCTTTGCCAACTTAAGAAATCACTCTTTGCCTTGGGCACTGCCCCAGTTTCTGGCCAGGAGAGAAGGGAACCTAATGAATAGCAAATGCCTTAGTGTGGATTCATTTAATATTTAGGCTTTTGAGGAAAAGAGGGGATGTTTGCATTTTTCTAAAGAGTTCATCATTAGGATATGAGTCCCAAATCTGTTGACGACATTTCAGACATATGGTATCGGGATGATGGTAACAATGATGCTGATGGCAGGTGACGTGTATTGAAGGAGGACTATGTGTCAGGCACTGTACTACGTGTTTTTGATGGGCTTTTATGTTTAATCTTCACAACATTTCTACGAAATAGGTGCTATTACATCCCAATTTTTAGATTGTGAAAGCTCATGTTAAAACTTAAGATATTTGCCCAAAGCAAGTTGTGTTCGGGTCAGTGGGACTTCCCTGATATATTCCCACCTCCTATTGACATTGGTGCTGACTCCAAGTATTTGAATTTAGAAGTTGGCAAAATAAATGCTCAAACTGGAGAAGCAAACTGTACATTTTAAGATGAAGTAAATTATTTGTAAATGCAAAGAGCAACCTTAAAATCTGTATATTGCTAGAAAGGTGCATTTCACCTCTTCTGCCATTCAAATACTGTGTATTTTAGTGTTTATATTATAAACAGCATCACATTTGAAGGATAAAAAATGGGTTTACTATTGTGGTAATTTTGTATCTTAATGGTAACTATGTGCCATAGTTAAAATGACGGAACTAATTAGTATGTTTTATACCACATTTTACATTCTTCTATTGAAAGAAATTTTAAAGGGTAAGGTGTGCTATTTGGCTCATTTAGCTTCTAATCCTGATGTTTCTACATTTTGAAGATGTATGGTTTTTATTTGCATTTTTATTCTTTTGTTTATTTGTTTTATGTGCTCATTTGAATCTTATCTATTTTCTTTTTTCTTTTCAGCAGTCACATCCAGCATTTCATTGCCTACGCAGTCTGGGGCTTGCTTCGTCACTGGGCTGTGCTGTGGAGCCCTCCAGTAACGTACATTGAATTGGACATCGAAGGCCCACACTTCGGTGAGTGGAATCACAGCGACGATTCTGTATTTTGCTCTGCCTCAAGCCACGTTTGCACTGTTGACCTAAGTGCTTTCTTTCCTACGGAGTGCACAAAGTAGGGCTTTCCCAGCTCTCTGTTGGAAAGCTGGGATTTTTTATCCATCTTTTTTTTTTTCCTTATGGACAAAAGTAATTTGTACTGTCATTTTCTCTCTCCAAAATCTGCTGTTGGCCCTGCCCCTCCCAACCCAACTGAATGACTGCAATTCTTCAGTCAGGTGCCTGCCTCTTCTCCACCTGGATGGATTCCTCTCCCATACCCCCCTCCTTCTCCCCTGGCCGCTACACTTCATTCCCCACACTTTTCTTATTTGCTATGTACACATGGGAATTAAAGGGGATGGTTGTGATTAGCTGGACCATAGCATCTCACTGTAGTCTGTAAAGACATTTTGGATGGAAAAGCTTGGACCTTTGGTCTGTGTAATGTTATTAATCAGTGCAGGCAGAAGGCCAAAAGGAGGCCAGCGAGCTTCTCTGATGCTCCTGGTAAAATCCTTTCTGTTCTTATTACCTCTGAACTGGAATCCTCCGTGTATTTCCACAGCATCTGGTGTAATATATAAAATGTCCTCCTAAGTCTCTTTCTTGGGCCTCCTATATTCTTTTTTTTTTTTTCCTCTCTAGACTTTTGCTTTTTAGAGCTTGCTTTTATAGTTGTACAGGTCAAATCCGACTGAAATGGCTCGTGTTGGACTGGACAATGGAAAGGTTCTGTGAGGACAACTGACGCATTATGCAATTCTGATTTGGAGATGGGGCAGCTGCCTTAGCTGAAACATCTGTGACAGCACTATTTCGGTCATGTGAATAGAGAGGCCTAGGATAAGGTCTGAGAGGAGATAGAACGAAGACTCATAAGTGATTATGTGGATAAAGGGAAAAGCTACTGGATTAATTTTCTTCTCTTTATTAATTACTAGAGGCTCGGTGCATGAAAATTCCGGCCTGCTCCCTCTCACAGTCCAGGAGCCCTCAGGGCTCAGGGGATGTCCTACTGATGGAGTGGGCCTAAGCCGCAGTCTGGCCTCCCTCTGTGGGAGGCGACTGGGCCGATCAGGAGAAGGCGCTGCCCCCATCACCCCGCTGCTGCTGCCACTGCTGGCCGCCATGGCTGCCGGCCCTTGGCCCTCACTTCTTAAGCACTGGCCCTGCCCCCCACCCACTGGTGAGTGGGGGGGGCAATCTGGGGCCAGGCCAGCTGGGGGAGGGGCTGTGGGAGGTTGAGGCACAGCAGGTCACACCCCGTCCAGCCTCTGCAGAGGCGTGGCGCCGGATCAGGCTCGTGCCGTTGCCTGTGTGGCTGCCTCTGCAGAAGGGGCAGCACTGGGATGGGGACTGTGCAGCCCCCTCTCCCACTGCCTCTGTGGAAGGGGCTGTGGCGCTGGACTGGCTCACGCCACCACCTCTCCTGCACCTCAGGCTCTCAGCCCTCGCAGCCGCTGCGGCTTTGTCCAGAAGGACGTCCGGAAGATGTCTGGTCTATCTGGTCTAATTAGCATATTACCCTTGTATTAGCATAGATTGCTAACAGAAGCTTTCTGTCAAAATGAGGCAGTGAGTCAAGGGAAAGGCCTAGGTAGCCGAGATCGTGGGAATGGCTCTAAGGGTAGGGTGTTGATGTGAACACCCTGCTGAAGGGGGTGGCTTAATACAATAATCACACAGCCTGCTCGGAACAGTCTGTGTAGAAAATCCTTATGGGGCAGACACTACCATGCCTGGATGGGAGTCTCCTTAGGCTCTGACGACAATTCACGTAGATGCTGCAATGAGGTACTTGTCCTGGTGCTTGGACACACAGGGATGAATGAATGCTGTGAGCTGATCCAGCTCCATGCTGCTGGTGAAGAAACTGAAGTTCAGGCAACCTGTTTGGAAAGCCACCTCTCCATCACAGCTAGCTGTCTGCATTTTTCTGGCTGCCGCCATGTCTTCTTAGGCATGTGGTCTGAGAGGGGAGAACCTCCTATTAGGGGCTTCTTTTTGGATTTGATTTTGTGCTTTGATTCTGAGAAAGGCAGTTGATTTCATCATGCTCAGTACGCCTTCACTTTCTCTGAAGCACAGCTGTCCCTGGCGGCTTGGAGGTCAGATCCAAACTGGATTGTGCCAGGAAAACTTGACTTGGTTAGAACATACCTTTGACTCCAAGGTCGCTCATGCACAGGTCGGGTGCCATCCTCCCCCAGAAAACATCCCCTGGTACCACGTTCTGTCTTGGAAACGTGAGTCCATCGTTGCTTTTGTTCTTAAGTAAATATCACCGCGTGCTTAGGAAATCCATTATAAATGTAGAGTTGTCAATTTTGGAAGAAACAGGAGGGCGTATGGTGAAACAGACCTAAGATTCTGGCATATCCTATGCTAGCCCATCTGTCCTCTCCGACAGCAAGTGACAGATTAGAAAACGGCGCAGTTAGAGGAGGTGAGTTTGCTGGGGAAGGACCTGGAAGAAGGAAGCCTGCCATGGAGGAGGTGGGCTGTGTTGTGGATTCGAAGATGGCTTTCCTGACCTTATAATCCAACAATTTTCCACTGATTTCCCTCTCTCTTGCTCATCACCCTAATCTTAGCATCTAATTTAATCTTCCCATTCAGTTTTCTGGTATAGAAGGTCTTTGGTACGTGGGGGTCAGGGAAACAGGCAGAGAATAATGAGAATGGCACGTCAGTGTGGGAAGAGAGAGAAGAGGCTACGTGGTCGTGGGGAATTGCTTCATCATAAATGCAGATGTCAGTGATCTGCCTAACATGCTGGCCTGAAATTTATTAGGGCTTCTCAGCATAATGCTCTCATTATGTTTTGTTGTCCTTCAGTTAGGGCCCACACTTTGATAATTTACTATTGCAGCAAAATATGTTTTCAGTTTTGGCTAAATAACAATGGCACAGCTAAGCCATTTCCTTGGGCGGGGCTCGGCTGGCAGGAAACGATCTTTGGTTAGAAGTCCTTTGTGCTACCTGTGTGGCATTCTATTTTACACGATCTTGAACCTGTTTTCAAGAAATACCTACCTGGGTTGAAAGGACTCTGCAAGCCTTCTGCCCTCTGCTGTTCATCTGAGTGTCGTTTGTCAACTTGAATAGAATAAATGACACTGGCTCTGCCCAGCAATAGGAGGCCTTACACACATAAGCCGGTGTTTGCCCAGGTTTTTCGTTTTCTCCCAGACCTTCCCTGGCTTTTCCTGTCCACTTAGGCTTAAACCTGAAGTTTTAAATTCTGTTCTCTTTGCCCATAAGAGGCAGTGCTCCGAGGCCCACAGCTTTTCCAGCCGGGGACCTGCCTTAAACATGCCCATGAGTCTTCTTTTGCTTAATTGGAAGTAGTGTATAACATTGTTCTGACTCCATGTTGGGTTCTCATTGTTCTAGGACATTCTTTTCTGCTTTCAATCAGGCCAGAATAAAATGCAAGATGGGATTCTGTCCTTCACTTAAAATATGCTTTTTGGTTATTTTTCATTATTTAAACAATGAAGATAAAAGAGAAAGAAACTTAAAAATCTCAGGAAAAACACCTGCTACTTCTAAAGATTGCCTTTGATAAGGGCTAAGACAGAACTAAGGCTTTGTGATTTCTGATATTAAAATGAAACCCTGTTTTAGGTAGACATTTTGGGAATGTCAACAGACTGATACGAAGTCTGTGTTTTCAGCAACACATCCTCAGGGGGTGAAGTGTGGATTTAATTCCCTATCGGTAGAAAACAAGTTGCTATTTTCCACTTCCCTTCCCATTTAAAGAGTTCATAGCAATTAATATGTGCTGAATATATATGTGACCAAGTCTCTGTAAAAAATGAGATGAACACATTTTTTCCTCTGGTTGAAAATCCACTTCTATGTAAGACCTGGAATTATTAGCACTGTGTTGAAAGTATTACACTGAGCTCCTTCCCCCTTTTCCTTTTTTGCAGGCATAGAAACACCCTTTCCTACTCAACAGCTAACCTTTAAGATGAGTGCATTTTGAGATTCTTTTTCCCTTACACTACATGCCTGAGTTGCCTCTTAACATTGTGAGATTCGCAACAGGTTTTCTTTAAATATTTCACATCCTCGCACATATAGCCATGCAATATTACATATTTCACAAAACATTTTCTTGGGAATTTAAAGAATGAAATAGAACTTATGGAGCCAGAATTAATATACGATACATGTGGTGTTTTAATAGAACAATTATGAAGGGACTAAAAAGTAGAAAGGAACAGTTATTAATACATACCATATACCACATTTAAATTATTTTTTCTTTTAAATATAAACTAGTCATTGAACCATAAAACAATTTTTTTTTAAATTCTGTAAACCATGAGTGCAAGCAGTTAAATGTATCACTCAAGTTTGCACAGCTAAGGAGGGACAAGAACCATATTTTTTAGTCCAATCTGTTAGTCCATATACGAACCCACCAATTTGTCTTTATTAGACAAGCAAAAATGTGGAATTATTCTAGAGAAGAACATATGTTTTATTATGAAGAATGTGATCTGATGAATTATAATCTGGTAAACTCACTTGTTTATAAGAGAACAGTTGGATCAAATTGTGTCTCTGGCAGATAAAATTTCAGGTTACCTGCTCAGTGTTGCAGGCTCGATCCCCAGCCCTGGTCGGGGAGCATGTGGGAGATGTGGGAGGCAACCGAACGGTGTGTCTCTCTCACATCAATGTTTCTCTCTGTGTGTCCGCCCAACCCCCCACCCCGCTTCCACTCTCTCTGAAAATCAATGGAAAAATATCCTCCAGTGAGGATTAACAATCAATCAATCAATAAATCAATAAATAAAGTTATCTGCTCAGATGGCTAAATTTTTTACTAATATTTGTGAAAAAGGCTTTTAAGGTTTTTCCTTCACAGGGTTTCCAAATAGCCCCCCCCACACCCCTTTTTTCCTGATAAGAATTATCTCCCTAAAGTGTGCATTTCAGCAACGGCTCTGGGTTCCTAGAGAAGACCAGTTAGGACATTTGAATCTCAAAGGCACAGAGAAAGAATGTAAGTTCTTCCAAGAAGGGATCTTGTTTCCTAAATCCAGATCCTTTACAATATCTGTAAGCCTTTTGAGGTGAATAAAAGGGTTTGGGGGTCGGTACAAAGGACAGGTGGGCTGTGCATTGCTTCTACAGCCCTAGATTCTAGTCTCAGGCAGACTTGAGTTGTAAGACAAGTACAGGTGTGTTTAATTTCTCAGGGAATCGGGTTGTGACCTGAACGGCACCCAGGAGCTGGCCCAGCCATCCAGCTACATTATCCTCAGTTTGCTTCTGTATATTAAGGAGATCTTCAGCTAAGATGGAAGCCCCCAGATTCCTATATTCTAGATTTAGAACTGCGTTTCTTTGGAATGTTTAGTAAATCCTTCCACAGTGGCTTCATAATGTGCTTCTTTGCCTCTGGGCTCATTGTATCATTTTAGCTCTGAGGAAAAGGCATACAAAATAGATTCTATCAGGTTCTGAATATCAGCTTCTAATTTGGCGAATTTGTACCATAGAGGTATTTAACAGCGACAACAAAACCACAAAAAAAAAAGAAAAAAAAAGAAACAACCTTTCGAATCCTTTTTTCAGATTTCAGTCAGGACAAACAGGAAATACTCCAGGCAGTATTGAACAATGCCCTGGACACCAAGGTGCAAAAGATACTACCTTTCCAAGACTCAGGGCCACTCCCAAAGATAAATAGACTCAGACAATTCCCCTGAGAGCTAGCAACTCTAGTAGGACCCTTAGCTGCAAGTGGGGTGCAACCCACGTTTCTGACTGGTTATATTTTGGGGACCCCCAACCTGATGGTTGTCAAACCACCTTATCAGGATATAAAATGTGATAAACAAGAGGCAAATAGCCATCCTTGAGAGAGAAAGGGTTGCTACTCAGTGTTTTCTGCCTGCCAATCTGAATTTGGAAAAGAAGGGACAACTTGAAATTTCACCTCTGTCTCTGGAAGCGCTGACTTTAGGAAGAATTCTCACCCTTTGCCAGCTTCTGCCAGTTTTCCCAGGACCCCGTCTGCAGGCCCTGGAGTGGATAGGGTGTCCCAATGGGTTTCATCCTGCTGGCCAGAAACCAGAGGAGGAACAATAATTTCCCATGAACCTTGTATAGTGAGAATCTGGCTGAAGGCGTCTGGTAAATGGATAAGCTAACCTACGGTGGTTTAAACTTTTCCACTGTGCCTGCTGTAACTCAAGATTATGTTTCATGCCCTGGCCTCGTGACTCAGTTGGATTGGAGCGTCACCCTATACACCAAAAGGTTGAGGGTTCTATTCCTGCCTGGTCAGGGTACATAACCAGGTTGTGGGTCCGATTCCTGGTCGGGGCACATACTCAGGTTGTCGGTTTGATTCCTAGTCAGGACATGTACCTAGGTTGCAAGTTTCATCCCTGGCCAGGGAGTGTGTGGGACGCAACTGATTAATGTTTCTCTCTCACATTGATCTTTCTTTCTCTCCCTTTCTCTCTCTCTCTCTAAAATTCAATGAACCCTAGCTGGTTTGGCTCAGTGGATAGAGTGTTGCCCTGCAGGCCAAAGGGTCCAGGGTTCCATTTCAGTCAAGGGCACGTACCTCTGTTGCAGGCTCCTCCATGGCCTGGACCTTGGTCTGGGTGCATGCAGGAGGCAACCTATTGATGTGTTTCTCTCACATCAATATTTCTCTCTGTCTTTCCCTGTCTCTTCCACTCTCTCTAAAAATCAATGGAAAAATATCCTCAGATGAGGATTAAAGAAATAAAATAAAATTCAATGATTAAAAAAAAAATGAATCCTCGGGTGAGGATTTAAAAAACAAGATTATCTTTGGTAAGGTACGTATGCTTGTTCAGCCTTAAAACAAAATTGTATTCACCTGAGGCCTCACCCACAACCAATCTAATCCTGGACCCGCTCTGGTTAATGAATTGGACCCACCTGGACCCTGGACCAGGTCCAGTTTCTAAGTAGGACCTAGTTGAGCCCTGGGCCTGTCCGGTTTCTAAGTGAGGCCCAGGTGAACTCCATGCGCTTCGGAGTCAGTGGGAGGGAGAAATGCTGGGTTGAAGCCTGACAGCTGGTTCAGGCACGAGGACCTTCCCTGTGACCTCCGGGGCGAGAACACAGTGAGCTCAGGGGCTCAGCAGGTACCTCTGTCCCATTGCTCGGTGCTCCTGGGGGTTGTCGGGGTTTGCCTTCCGTTTCCTCTTCTGACATCAGAACTGTTCAAAGATTAATGGGGGCAGACTCAACATTTCAAGACTTCATGTGAGCAAAAATCGGAAAGGGGTCAGGGATGCTCCACCAACAGGAGCTCGGGGAGGGGTTGTTAGGAGAAAAGGCAGAAGCAAACTCAGGAAATGATTGAGTAGCTAAGCTTCAAGCCCCCTTGGCTGCGTGTGGCCCCTTGTCCTCGGTGCCTTGAGTTTGTATAGGCTTAGAATTGGGCATTTTTATAGCTTAGAATTGGGTTTGCTTAGGTAAGCTGCCACAGCCTGGGAGCTACGTGAATCTAACGGCCTCCTTGTTTAACTTCACAATGGTTATTTTCCATGATGCAGGCTTTCATTGGGCAGTCATTTTGATAAGTTGAGCAGAAGGTGGAGTGGCTAGAGTACTGGTATTCTAAGTTGAGGTTTAAGCAGCGTGTTTTTAAAAGTCCATAAAGCCAAAAGTCCAGCATTGGCTTTCTAGGCAAATTGTCAAAGATTTTTTTTTTTAAATATTGTCCCCCAACATGATGGTAAATGCATGGTGTGAAGGGTCACCAATCACTGTCTATGGAGTGAACAGTGCTTAGGAGCTTACAAAGCTTGTCACTTTTGAACCTAATATTACACACATATCGTTTTATGCTAAGAATCATCGTTGAACAGAAAGATGTATCTGGAAGGATGTTACCTTATGAACCACGTAAAATAAGGACAGTTTGAGAACAACCTAAACATCTACCAGCAAGAGCGTGATTAAATAATGACATCCACATGTGGAAGAAGTACTACGTAGCCCTGAAAATTGTATCTTCTTAAAGCATGTGCGAGAATATGAAGATACTGTTTTTAAGAATGTATATGTAGCCTGATCCTAGTACACTTAGTTTTATTTAAAATGTGATAAGTGACACTAAGAAAAAGGAGAGAGAGACATACGAGGATATGTTGATAGTGGTTATTTCTGGAAATTTGTATTTTCTTATTTATTTTTTGTGTGTCTTTTTCTAACTTTACCACAATTTTATGTAGCCTTTAAAATTAAAAATAAGTAAAGAAGGAGATAAGTGCTCAGATATTAAAATGTGACATTCTTTGGGCCAAATGGAACCATCTCTTTATCAAAGATGTGAATATCTTATTTTTATGAGCATTTAATGCCCTCTGCAGAAGATGGTGCTGTTCCTGCAAAGTACTGTGGAGACACAACATGAAGAGGGAAAAATAGTCTCAGAAAACAAAAGATGCTCTATTCTCCTCCCTATCGCTTAGATCAGAATTCACCTTCTTATGTACTGCCACCATAACCTTGCTCGTTTTGTATAATTATTAATTTAAAAGAGCAATTCACTGCATGTTCTTTTTGGGCCCTTTGGGAGGCTATAGCGTGTTAAATCCTATGTGGTAGAGAGAGGTTTATCTTTCCCACTTTCTAAAAGGTTCAATTATGTTCGAAGAACAAGTTGGATCTTTAAAAATATGAACTAAGTGATATGAAATTCAGAGGAAAGAGTTATCGTTGCAGTTATCATTGTGGGCAGAACGCATGAGGGAAAGCATCAGAGAACGGATGGCACAGAATGAGCCGTGAATAATGGCTGGGGATTTGATAAGCTCACTGCAGCATAATAACACGACTGCCTATTGAGGGCCTATTACATACCAACTACTGTGCTATCATTTCACTGCCGCCACTTCAAAACATTTGCCACAGTGTTATCCACGAATTGATATCATCTCATTTTATAGATGAAGAAAGTGAGGCTTTAAACAGCCTTCCCAAGGTTAAATAGCTAATGAATGATGGCAGAGGGATTCAAATTCCATTTCTCCCTCCTCCTCCATCTCTTTCTCCCCAACTTCCTCCTCCTCCTCTTCTCTCTCCTCCTGATGCCAGGTGTATAATGTTATTTAATTGTCACCTCTCCAATGTTCGGTTTCTCCTGCAAATTGGTGTGAGAGTGGCTTGCCCAGCATTGCAAAGTAAATGACAAAGCTGGAACAAGGTCTGTGTGACTTAGAGCCGAGGTGTGATTAGTGACTGCTTTTAAACTTGATAGCTCTTTGAGCTTGAACACATTATTCAACTTTTTAGGGCTACAAGTTTCCACCTATAAAAGTGCTTTGCTCCTAGGCTGTTAGGAAGTGTGCTGAAAACAGGGCTGGGCATATAGTAAACTCTATTATTGGCTTTATTTTAATGATGAGTATTACTATTATCATCAGCAGTAGTAACAGCTACCATTCTTCTTATTGTTGTTACTATAGCATTGTTACCCAAAAAAAGCAAAATGAATATCAGCAGAGTTGGGAGGACCTTCAGTGAGTAATAGAACAGGGAAACAGAGCAGTGAGGAAATTATCTTCATTTTAGGTTTCTTTGATGCATGCATCACTTCAGGAAGAGTGTCTCTATTTGATTTCCTGTGACTTGAGCAATTCTCAACCTTGATCATTTCTCTCTGTTAACAGAGAAAAGACAGCATGCTTGGACTCAGAGCTTTCACTGGCCAATACTGTCTAGTTTAAAACTAGAAAACGTCTTAAAAATGAAATTTATGTTAATAGCTACTTTCTATTCACAGCAAATGATACTTTTAAAATATGGGTCTTTTATAATTAACTTCTAAAATGGTATGTTTAAGAAACATACATTTGTCAAAATAAGTAAAAATATTAAGAAATAAGGCTGATGGTATGAGACAGTGGCCACTGGAAGGTAGTGCTGGAAATCCGATTGGGCCCTAACTGGTTTGGCTCAGTGGATAGAGTGTCCACTTGTGGATGGAAGGATCTTGGGTTCCATTTTGGTCAAGGACACATACTTGGGGTGCAGGCTCCGCCCAGGCCCAGGCCCTGGTCAGGGTGCATGCAGGAGGCAACCAACATTGATGTTCTCTCACATCGATATTTCTCTCTGTCTTTCCTCCTCTCTTCAACTCTAAAAATCAATGGGAAATATCCTCGGATGAGGATTGAAAAAATATGTATGATTGGGAAGTGGTGTGCTACAGGACTCTGGCAAAAAATAAACATGGAGTGAGCAAACACCAGGGAGGAGCCACTGTGACCAGGACGGAGCGTTTGCATAGAGAACTAGTGGAATAGCAGGTTGAAAAAGCTCTCATTTTCCTCATTTCACCACGGACTGGAGAAAACATGTGTGCACCAGGCAGCCCTGGTCTGCAGAACCTCTTCTCTAAACCAGAGCATTCAGGTGAGGGCTGCCAGTGGGTGCTTCTCTTTGCTATTTAAATTAAAGAACGGAAGCTTTTAAAACTTATTTTATATTTTTAATTTTATTTTTCAGTTACAGTCTACATTTAATAATATTTTGAATTAGTTTCAGGTGTACAGCACAGTAGTTAGACAATTGTGTACTTTACAAAGTGTCCCCCAGATATTTCTACTCCCACCCGGCACCAGTCTTGTCGGAATAGCTCAGTTTGACTCATGCTTTCCTCCACATGAATCTAAGCTCCTGGACAGCAGTCACTGAGTCTGCCTTCCTTTTACTAACTCTCCTGGGGCTAACCAACTGCTTGGGACATAATAGCTGTTCAATAAATATTTTCCGAATGAGGGAGTTGATTCTACCCACTGAGGGTCCTTTACTGCATTTATTTTATATGTGTGTGATTCTATCTAAAAACGTTGATGGAATTGGTGTAGAGTGAATGAATTCAAAATGTGATAGATGTAGGACCTTTAATGAGGTCAACACTGTGACTATAAAAGTGTTTTAGAGACCCACCCACGTTGGATGACACATCCGTGACATAAACTGAGATATTAAATCGATTCAAAAGGCCCAAAGTGCACGTTGATGTCACTCCTGGACAACTATGAGGGGTTTCAGGAGAGGAAATGCTACTGACCACCAAGTTTTCTTAGAGGAACAAATCATTTTTAATCGTCAGGAGTCTTCATAATTGTCAGCAGTGGGCTGGAAAGGCATGTCAGTGGGGCATTGGGGAGCAGAGAGACTGAGCTGTGGCATAGTGACATCGCGGTCTTAACAGGACAGGAAACAGGATGACGCACGAGACAATTCTGTACTGCACTGTGTGTGTACGTGTGAGTATGAGTGTGTGTGTGTGTGTGTGTGTGTGTGTGTGTGTGTGTGGTGTGTGTTCCAATCTGAGGCTGTCAAGGGAAATTGTTTCAGAAGAGTTAACTGAAGGTTCTAGTCTAGCCCTATAGAGCTTCATCTTTATGTAAATCTCATTAGTTTAGATGAGGAGAAGTGAAATTAGCCATTTATAGGAAATTGTGCTGCTGGTGTGCTTCCTAATTCAGGTGTAGGAAATGATACTGAGCCCTGGCTGGTGTCTCACAGTGGTTAGAGCATTGGCCCATGCATTGAAGGGTCATGGGTTGCATTCCTGGTAAAGGGCATGTGCCTGGGTTGCAGGTTCCATCCCTGGCCCTGGTCCTGGCACGTGCTGGGGGCAACCAGCCGATGTGTCTTCCTCACGTCTCTCTCTCTTTTTCTCTCTCCCCTTTCCCTCCCTCCCTCTCTTCCTCTTACTTTCTCTAAGAATCAATGGAAAAAATATCCTCACTTGAGGATTAACAAAAAAATAAATAAAAGGTAATTATTTTTAAAAATTATTTTATGCTAAGAGATGCCACATCATACTTTTCCAAATTCACTGAACAGTGGTTTCAAGTTCAGACTACTTTGTCAAACAAAACCCCTCTCCCTGTGCTGAATAATATTTTGACGGTGTGTCTATATGATATTCAGGATTTTGCCTCTCCCCATAAGCTCTGTGATGTGGGATTGCTTGGTAAAACAGTTTTAGTTCTTTATGCATACAAAACAGATTTAGAATTTCAGAAAATGTAGATATATTTTAGACCCAATCTTTAAATTGAATAACAACAACAACAGTAATAATAATACATTCTGGAACTTAATAATAGCCAACATATGGAGACTGCATTATGCCATAGTCCAGTTCCGCTAAGGACGCAACACATATCATCTCATTTAATTCCTGTAGCACTCAACAGGGCACTCCAGACTCCTACCTTCTGTACACTCTGAAACTTTGGTCAATCAACCAGCCTTTCCTGAATTTTTTTTCTCAGATTCTACCTCCTGACTAAGCTGGACCCAGCATTGAAATAGCAATTATTTCACAGTATACTTCAGCATTCCATTGTGTTTGCTATAAAAAGAGACCCAAGTTTGCTTGATCTATTGTGTCAGGATCGGAATCCAAGCAGATATTATATATAGATTTTAACAAGAGTGGTGCTCTCTCAGGATAGCTAATAATCATTAACTTGACTGAGTATATGATCCCAAATACAGGCTCTAAACTTCAAACTAAGCAATACATTTCTAATAATGGCTAGTAATTTTATCGAGATTTTTTTTTTAATTCACCTATTTCAGCATCTTTGCTTTGAAAACTCCTCCCCTTTCATTTTGAGCTCAGTGTAGGAAAGAATAAAATCACCATGGTGACAACTGCCCCCTCTTCAGAGCACATTCAAATTAATGTTGAGCTCTTGGGTGCTGCAGTGTCTTGCCTGTAATTATCTCTTAGAGTCATTCCAAGGTCAAGGGACTTTCTGTATCACTTAAGGTCACCTTTAAGGACACAGAAGAGCAATTTGAAGTTCATGATCTGGAATTGATAAATTTAAATTTGATAATAAATACTTTTATCAATTTTGAGCCAGGCAAATTATTTACAAGGGAACTTACATTTAAAATGTTGTAGTTGATGTTGTGACAAAGAACCTCATATAATAAAAATATATGTAAATTTTTTTTTTTTTATTTCTTAGAATGTCTCATCAAGACATTCATTGAGTATCACTTTAGAAAGTTCCCATACATAATACAAAGGTGGGAAAAAGTAGGTTTAGAATTGTGAGTATGTAAAACACAGAGTTAATAAAACTATTGTAATAACCATTACCTGCACATCTTTTTCCATACAAACAATTGTAGACCTATATTTCCCCACCCTTGTATTCCCCAGAAGAGTTCTGGCAACTCCTGTCAGCCACAACTGAAGACTGATTCTCTTCCAGTTGGGAAGGGCCTTCTCTTAAACTGAGTGTAGGAAGCAGAGATGTATGGAAACCAACCCTGGCTGCCATTGTGGTGACAGATGTCACAGCGAGACCTCCCTCAAACAATCCTGGAATGACTCTTTGGAATTCTGCATGTGCCAACAGTCGTTTTTAAGCACCACAATTCTTTGCTTATGCTCTATCTCCCTCTTGCTTTTCATGTGACCTTCATCAGCTAGTTCTTTTCTCTGTACCACTGATTTCTGACTTTCAAAATTGGGGAAACAGTGATTTCCTCTTTAGAGAAGTGATTGGGATTCTGGCAAAGATGAACATCTTGGTGAATGTTCAGGATTTGGGAGTTTTGACCCTCTTCCTCATGGCCCAGAAAGGTGTTGTTTATCTTCTAACCAAAAAACCAAAACAACCTTCCTTTGTCTCCTTTACTCCTCAGATATTTTGGAGAATTCCCAGCCAGTGTCTTCATTTCCCTGAAGGAAATGCATGTGAGCCAGCTGCTAAGTGCTGGAGTTTGCACGCACCTGTTTGTTTATTTTTTTAATGTAATTGGGAATATGCCTGGAAGCAGGAGTCTGTTTCTCTGGTGCACTCTAAGCAGATTTCGGCACATGGAAGACAATCACAGCCTTATATTGCACATCTATCGCGTGCAGAGTTATCTAGTTGGCATTTTTCAAGGGTATACTAGTAATTATCAGACACGCCTGGAATACAAACTTTAAATGGGAAGATGAGACACTAAAAAGTAACCAGGAACAATAATGAAAAAACAGCATAGTAATCATAATTCCTTATCAGGGACTATGAAGCCCTTTATCAGTGGCTTTTAATACTGGCTGTCCTTTAATATCACCTAGGAAGCTTTAAATACATACACACACACACACACACACACATAAACACGTGCGCACACGCACGCACACATAGCCTGAATGCGAGCATTAGTGATTGTGATTTCATTAGTCAGGGCTAGGGTGCACACACCCATATTTTTCTAAAGTAGGTAGTACTAGATAATTGGACCTGGGAACCATAATGCCCACCTTTCCCACCTCACCTCCAGACATCTGCCCTTGTGCTCAGATACTGCAGTCAACTGCTTTTCTGTCGGTGCTACCAAGTTCATTCCTTCTTTAGAGTTTTTGTCTCTTTTATAGATATACGTTTTACCTAGATCTTTGCATGGCCATTCCCTATGGGCCATTTAGCTCCCAGTTCATGTGTCATTTCATTGGCACACATGAGCAGGGCCTCCCAGAGTTGGGCTGTGTGTCACGAGGTGGGCCATCCCTGAGGGGCCATCGTTCTTGACTATCCACATTCTTTCCAGTAACTCTTGAAGCAACTTATTGTGTTTTTTTTTCTAAGTTACTAATTGGGACCAAGAAGGCCGGGTCTTCCTCCATATTGTTCAGTGTTGTATTTTTCTGGTGCTAGAACAGTAACTTGCATGCAGTAGGTGCCCAATAAACATGGATGTTCTGTGTGTGGTACATGAAGCTGAGAATCTCTCCTATAAGGCATTGGAAAATCTCCTATAAGCTCATTAGAAACTCTCAGTAGCCGAGGTAAGGTTCGGAGTAGATTCTAAATAACAAGAGGGTGGCCTTTGACAAAATATCGGCAGGATGGTGTTTGTAAAGGGAGCAGCATCTCTTATGAGGTTGAGTAAGAAATGCTGAGAGTAGAGCACACTAGTTAGCTTGAGCAAGCTGTGACTGAGATTAATCCAGTCTCGTGATATAGTGACATTGTCCAAGTGAAAACAGTATTTGGAAACAGATCACAATTGGTATGTAGTACAAATGTCTCTTATATGGTCAGAACTGCTGTGGTGCGCCCACAGTGCCCCTAATTCCAGTAAAACCTTTGAAAGTTATATCTTAATTTTCAGTTAATAGTCTCAGAAAACTGAGAAGCAGCTCATAATAATAATGATGATGATAACGACTATAACTTTGAGTGCTTCCTTAGTGCTGGGCATTGGACCAAAGACTTATATACATTATGTCATTTTAACTCTCACAGCAAACTGATGAGGTGTTTAACATGGACAGCTTACCATCAACAAAACTGAGACATAGCAAAGTCAAGCAATGGACTGAAGTCCCACCTCGAGTACATGGTTGAAATGGGACTTGAGCCCAGAATCATGGACTCCAGAGCTGCTTTGTTCACCTGGAGTGCTGCATTGCTTGACTTGGACCCAGTCTTGTCCCCTGTGACCCTGTCCTCCAGACTAACTGCATCCCATCTATTTAGAATTTTAATAAAAAGTCCAAAAAGTCTTCAAGTTATAATTTTGAAAACATTTAAAGTCCTTTATTTGGAACTTGACATACACTTTCACAAAGGAAGAACGTTATGAATAGGGCTCAGGTCCCCAGGCCACAGAAGCAAGATAGGCAAAAAAAAAAACCAAAACCACCAACATTCAATTTTTGGTTTATACTCAGATTGAAGGCTGATGCCCAGTAATGGTTAATTAGAATGTTTGGATGATTCTGCATAGATGCCAGAGGAGGTTGGGGGCTCTTGCAAATAATTTAGGTGGATTGTTGTTTTTATTACATGTGATTTCACTTCAAACTGGATTTTTTCTTTTTGTGTGACGATATCATTCCTCTTAAAGCACTCTGATAGAAGGGGTGGGCTGGCAGGAGGGTTTGAATGGAATATGCACGTCCGAGATATATGAAAACATAGGTGCAATGGGTGGATTGTATGGAGCATCAGGAAATAAAGACAGAAGAAGAGGGATGAGCATAGACAGAGGTTTGAGAGGAAAAATATTGCATGGGTGAGGTTTGGTGGCCAAGCTGCTCCTGGCTAGGATCACTATACTGGTTTCCAGAGCCTGGAGTACTAGCCAAGGGGCTGCAGGTCACACTGGAGCTGGGTGAAGAGAGGGCATGAGCTCTAAGAACTCAGCAGCAAGCCTGGTCTTCCAGGCCTCGGTGTTGCTAACTCAGGGGAGGCGCTGCTTTCTCTTTAGTGATAGAGGCTTGACAGATTACATAAAAAAGGTAATGCCCTTGAATTCAGGTAGCAGTACAAAGAATGTACAAGTTCCTGATAATCAGCTTCAGTTGATATTGAGTGCACAGGTGGGCCTATTTTCCTTTTTTTTTATGACTTATTACTGTCAGAGAAGAACAGTAATAAGCCATTCTAGTGCATTTCCCTTAAAAAGTGATGCTACTGCTGGTTTGTTCTTAAAACAAATAGTTAATTCAAAACTAACTGAATTCTCCTTTTAAAAAAGATGGTAGTTGCTTATTTACTTCGTTTCAAAGGTTTTCTCTTTTTTTAATTCAATCTCCCTAGCAACAGAGACATCTGTCTCTATTCTCTTAGTCATTAAAGCCAAAGAAAGTAGCTGCTTCAAAAATAATAAAGGCAATTTCTATGAATTGGGTAGCTGTTAATTGTTGCCAAGAAATCTTAGTGAGATAATGAGGCATACAGCAATTGACAAAGATCTTTTCATTGATGTATGAGCTCCCAGCTAGCCCATGGTGGTTAGCTAATACATACAGTACCATCGATGAGGTATTGTGTGATTCGCTATGGAACACAAATAGAGAAGTGATCTTTACTCTTTCTAATTTCTTTCAGAAGTATGCCTTGCTGTGATTTTTCTGATTGCTTGGTAACTAATCATACCTCGGGATTCCAGGGAATATATTTGCCCATTACCGTTCATGCAGTAGAATGGTGTGAAGCATTCACAATGGAGATCAATGCAACAAATAGTAGAACAGTTGTTGCTGGTGTTGAAACACAATGTACTTCTCATTTGAGTTGTAGATTCTGCAAAACCATTTGAGTGAAAATACTTAAAATTGCACTCAATTATAAAATGTATATTGGCATTTGTGCTAAAACTGTTTGCAGGCCCCTTATAATGAAACCCCAATCACCCTCTACAATAGCTTCACTAGTAAACACAGAACAGCTTTTCAACGCTTTCTGCTTCCACAGCAGCCAAGGAAGCAAATTATATTAAGTCCGTATTTTTTATTATTGGCCCTATGTTTGGCACATGCCTGGCTGCGTGAAACTACTGTTAAATGGGTAATAACAGAAAGACAGTCCAAGCATATAAAAACAGCTTTTTGTGATTTTTTTTTAAAGTCAGAAAATATGGCTCCGATATCCAGATGTGGAGTAGCTCATCACATTATCTGGTTTGAATCTAGTTTCAAAATTAGAATGTTTATAATATTTACATATGTATGAATGACTATCAAGGAAAATACAATGGATATGAAATGATCAATTTTAATAGAAATTTGAACAAGAATTTTGCTCTTAGCATGTGAATAGAGGGACTAATACATGTTTTTAAGCTCACAATGGCATTTGTTCCAGGTGCAACTGTAGGTATACATAGTTTGGTACATTATACAAGGAATTAAAGCATTGTTGGTTAGAAATTGGATGAGATCTTGGAATAACAATGTAGACATAGTTAAGCAAATCTTTTCAGTTTAATGACATTTTTACAATTTTTGAAGTTTTAAAAAATTATCTAACTACAGATATTTCTAGTAAATTCCTATGAATATAAGTGAAGAAAAGACATTATCTTCTATATATTACAGGTTTTGTCTGCATAATTTCACACTGTTAAGATGACAAACTATTAATTTCCTTTTAAGATGCCTCTAATAAAATGAAAGTAGAAAATAATGTTTCTAACAACCACATAGAAATACACTTGAATGGCTGTTGATGACCTTTTATCGAAAGTTTAAAAAATTCAGTGTAAAGAAAATCTTGGCACTTGATGTAGCATTTACAACATACTCCGAGTTTCTCCTGGTTACAGTGATGGCTTTGTTGATCAAGATTTACCATGCTGTCTAGCAGCATGTCACGTAACATTAGGTGGAGGCCTGGAAAGGAGTATTTGTCTCAAGCAAGGGCCATACAGAGAATTTATCTCTTTCTCTAGGTAAGGAGTCGGGAAACTATGACCCACGGACCAAGTTGACTGACCCACTGCCTGTTTTTATATGGTCTGTGAGCTAAGAATTATTTTCACATTTTTTAAAACATTTTTAAAAACATGTCTATATTGGTTTCAGAGAGAGGAAGGGAGAGGGAGAAAGAGTTAGAAACATCAATGATGAGAGAGAAACATCAATTGGCTGCCTCCTGCATGCCCCCTACTAGGCATAGAGCCTTCAACCTGGGCATGCACCCTGACTAGGAATTGAACTGTGACCTCATGAGCCATGCAGGTCAGGCTATTTTTACATTTTTTAAATGACTAGGAAAAAAGCAAAATAAGAAAAATACTTGACAGCATGTGAAAAGCATATAAAATTAAAAGTTCTTTGTCTATAAATGAGGTTTTCTTGGAATACAGCACCCCCATTGGTTTGTATAATGTCAGTGGCTGCTTTAATGCTTCCCCGGCAGAGCTGAGTAGTTGTGGTAGAGCTATCCTGGGCCACAAAGCCAAAACTATTTACTATCTGGTCCTTTCCGGAGAAAGTTTTCTCAACACCTAATTTAGATTCTGGTTATGTTATCAGTGTGCATTTGTTTAAAATGTGACTTATATAAAATATTCTAATATCTATTACATGCAGCTAACATTGAATAAGAACCTGTTTGTGCCAGAAATTGTACTAAGTACTTTGTGTAGATATTGGCCCCTAAATTCCTATAGCAGTTCTATGAGGTCGGTACTGTTATTCCCATTTTATAGGTGAGGAGACACACAGAAAAAAGACTTGCCCAAAGCCAGTCAATTGCCCAAGTCTTTAACTATGTGCCTTGTCTTACCAGCCAGGTATAGGAAGGACCAGGAGGGCTCCTTCAGCTTCTAGAGGGGTAGGGAGAGGGTTTGGATACCTCTTACACAAAAGGCAAGTAAATTTGTCATGATACTTGGTAAGGAATGAAAAGGTTATTTTTGTCATCCTTACCCTTAGAAGAACCTACTCATAGTCATCGAAGTGCTGTGGTATTTTTTGGCAGTGGTTCTTAGAGAGTACAGCTAAACGGTTGCTCGCTAACCCAGTGGATTATGAGAAATGCCCTCAATATCCTTTTAAGAGGAGGGGACAGTGGTGCCTCAGCTGGGGTTCAGAGAGTAAGAGTGAACAGGTGGCAGGGAGGAGGTAGAGTACTGCAGCAGGCTATTGGCACATGACCAGTAATTGCAAACATTAAAATACTGCTAACTGGATGGTCTATGTAAAGTGTCAAAAATCATTGTAAATGGAGACTTTCTATTTTATCTTTATACATGACAGCAAGCATGTCAAACTTGCGGCCGGTAGGGCACATGCCTCATTTATTTGAGGGTTTGACATGCTTGCATTGCAGCTTCATTGAGGTGCAATTGATGTACAACAAACTACACCGATTTAATGCATACAGTTTGATGGGTTGTGACATAGATGCACTTCCATGAAGCCATCACCATAATCAGTTCCATCAACATTTTCAAAACTGACCCCATTCCCTTTTGTCATTTGTCCCTGTATCCACCCCCATTCCCAGGAAACCACTGCTTTGCTTACTGTGACTCTAAGTCTGGCTTTTCTGGAATTTTATGTGAATGGAATCATTCAATGTATGCCATTTTGGGGGAATGCAGGGTTTGGTTTCTTTCACTCAGTGAGAGGAGATTTGCCCAGGTTGTTATATGAATCATTAGTTAGTGTTTTTATTATTGTTCTTTATAATTCTTATGGCAGAAATGAAATAGGAAGCTACATCACTTGCCACAGTCTAAAATCTAACACTAATTTTTAATATGTTTTTACAGTCAACTGAGAGTAAATCACAAAATTCCTCTAAAATTGATCATATTTGAAGTGATTTGATAAAATATTGTTCTGTTCAGATGTGTCACCTGGAGAAGACCTGGATGAATTCACTCTGGGTTGATTTTCTTATCCCTTTGACTTAGGAAGCGACATCTAATCAACAGGCTAGAAAAGCTCTTGTAAACCTCAGCTTCTGTGATTTAAAATTATAAAAGGAATTGTAGTTCTTAGGGGCAGAGGAATGTCTTTGCCAAATGACATATTCTTTGGATGTACAGAAAAAAAGTATGTTAGATTTAAACATATTTATAAATTCAACAAATATTTTGTAGGCTTTTAATACATGTCCATTGCTGTATTTGGTATCAGAGATATGGAGATGACAAAGACATGGTCCCTGCCCTGGAGAGACTTCCAGTGCAACATGAGTACATAGTTACAAAAAGGTACATTATATACATTAATTCACAAAGAACTTTATTGAGCACCTATTATATGCCAGGTCCTGAGTTAGACCCTGTGGAAATGTCTGCTTCTCTTCAATCACAGAGGTTACTTTCTAGTGGAAGAGACAGGTGATAGATAAGTAAGCACATAAACATGTAGGCTTGATATAGCTTAAGATAAATTTTATGCTAGAAATAAACAGGGTGATGAACTGGTCAGTTAAGAAAACCATTGCATAGAAAGAAGCCATGGGCGGCTTTGCTGAGGAGCTGGGCAATGGGGCAAGAACATTCCAGGAGGCACAGGGAACTCTGAGAGCAAAGACTGGTGTGGGCAGGGCTTTCTGGGGTAATGGAGCATGAAGCAAGAGGATTTGGCTGGCAAGAGTGACCGGGTGAGGAGTGATTTCAGGTGAACTTGCGTAGATATGCAGGGGAGGACCCTGTAAGGTTATAGCAGCCACGATCAAGAGTTGGGATTTTTAATCATATTTAACTTAGCAAGGAGACCCTGGAGGAATTTAACGGAGATAATATCTAACTTTGTGTTCTGTGTTTTAATTGTATTTTATAAACAAAGTCAAGTTAACACGATAACATCAATCAAATTCATACAATAAAATAGACAGGTCTTAAGTGTTCAGATTTCATTTTGACAGTTGTACTCAGCTACATAATCACCACCCAAAACAAGATACAGGGCGTTTTAATTTCAAAAACGTTCCCTGTGGCCTTTTCTGATTTGCTTTTAGGAAAGATCAACATTGAGAAAAGTTGCAGATCATCTCCATATTGTTTTCTGACCTGCATTCTCATTTGCCTCTCCTTGATCATAATACGTTTTAAGAGTCATCATTCCCTTTTTTTTTTCTGGCCCCAATCTGTTTCCTACCACACACCTATTGACTGGATCACTCTCAGACTTCCTGGGTGCTCTGTTTTCATGGTCACTTCCTAATGAGAGTTGTTCTCTCCTCTATTGTACCCATCCAATGTCTACACGCCTTCCCAGCCACAGCTCAATTCCTACCTTTTCATAAAGCCTGAAGCCTATAATTAATCCATTCCAGAACTGTCTGTGTTCTCCGAACATACCGACAGTATTTCTCAGCTACTCCTCACTGGCTTTTTATTTATACTATCGAGTTAAAGAGTACGGAGAAATATATGGCTGTAATGAGAATGAGTCTTCTAAATGATTTAGAAAAAAAAATAATAATAGAGAATGGAGAGGCAGTAAATTCTATCTCAATGCAGCCTTGTAATTTTGAAAAAGAAAGTCTTACATGGCATGTGTAAATACTGGCCCAAACCCTTTGCAGTCTTGGTTTGGTAAAACTGCTGAAATTGTTTGTTTCTCTTTATCTCACACTGTGAGTCCTCTTGTCTGCAACCTAGTCAACCAGTCCTGAAGGCGTACACACTCCAGAGAATGCTAGACGCCTTTCTGCGGGGTTCAGACTTCACTGTCTGCTGCCTCGTCATCCATCTAAACGCTAACTAAAGTCTTTTTTTTTTTTTTTTTTTTTTTTTGAGAAAGTCAGATGCCCAAGGCATTGGCTTGTCTGTGGTAAGTATTTGCCTGAGCTCGTCCTGTGGTCTATTGAGGTAACGGATCGGTGGCATTTGCTTGTTTTAAAGATGATTTGATCTAATGCGTTTTGTGTGGGTTGATGTGTTCAAGATTCAGGATGTTATTTATAAAGAATTGCAGAGAAACCGAGGGCAAATGGGGTGTTGGCCAAGATTGTCTTCCTTGTGGATGCTGCCATCACAAATATTTAATTGGCACCAAGGTAAATATTCAAAGGTTAATGTAGCCTGCTGCTGATGGATCATGAGGGTGTGCAGTCCCTCCAGCCTCAGCTGGCTCCTGGAATGGAATTACCAGTGGAGGGGGACTCAGATGTGGAAGCGATGTCTCCTCTTTTGGCATCCACCTGACGGCAGCCTGCACAGGAGTGGGTGCCTCCGATGATGCATTTTGTGTATTTTGATGCTTTAGTCACAGCCCATTGTTTGCATTTCCATGTGTTTAAGATCCAACATCACTGAATGAGATAGTGCCTTTGGGTAGAAACACAGTGATACCAAAGACATATATTTATTCCAAAGGAGAGTCAAATTTATTTCTATTGCAAGTCCTATCTTCGGCATTTCATGGGGGCGGGGGGGTGAATGATCCTTTCTAAAAGTCTTTTTCTCATAGTTTGTATTGTTCTTTTTCATGTTTCTCACATACACTTGGAAAAGGACCTGGCACATAATAAGTGCTCAGTAAATATAGCCCAGGCTACTCTCATTTTCTTGCTTTTGTGGGTTATTACATACTTTTTTATTTTTCTCACGGGGTATCTTCTTTCTGCAAATTATTTCTAATTTTCATCAGTGTTGTGGTAACATCAATATTTGAAGGATGTTACTTATAAAAATTATATTATGCCAAAATGTTTCTTCTTTTTTTCTCTTAAAAATTCTTCAAGTCATAAAATCCTAATCCAAGAAAATGAATTATGCTGAAATATATTTTATATGGCCATCATCTGGGAAATAAATACAGAGTTATCTGATGCTATTATTTCTGCTCCAATACATTATTTTTAAAACACTTATGAGAATTCTGACAAATAACAAGTGGAAGTAGGAGTATTTGACCGGATGGTCCCTATGACATTTAAGTGCAAGTCACACAACCGATGAGAATGTTATAGTCAGATAACCACTCCTTTCTTGGCTTCTTGTTTCTAAGTGGGTTTTCTGCTTATGTATGTAATAAAGGAGAGCTGCTTTTGAATGATCAGCAAGTATTCGGCTTCTTTAAACGCAATATAAGAAACCACTGAAACGTGGGTATGTTTGGGCCACGAGCCCCAACCATGTGTCAGCCGACTGTTGTTTCCATGGGTCACTCCAGCCTCACGGTCTTCTTGCTCAGAGCTTGTCAGCCCTGTTGTCTCTGCCTGTTTTCTTATTAAAGAAGAGATTAGCAGCTGTTCGATGCATATTAGGACCCGAGGGAGACTTTATTTGAGATGAAAACAGAAAACCTGAAAACACACTGGGAAAAAGGGAGCCCCTTCAAGGAGGGAATGGTCCGTTTTAGAAGCATTTTGTCTAAAAGAAGACAGTTCCTAAGACCTAGTTTTCATGCTCGGGGAGGTCATTCTATCCATAGAGATGAACCGAAGTGAGACACATTGATTGAAAACAACACTACACGGATAAGCATGACTGTTTCTCATTCTTTATTAACTAGGAAGAGGTAATAGTGGATTCTCTGACCATGTCTTTGGGTCAGAGAAACATCTGCATGAGCACAGCCTGGAGTGCCTCTTACAACACAGAATTCTAGCCGCACACCCGCCTGTGGGATCAGCACCCCTGCAGTCAGGGCCAGGGGCCTCGGAGTCGGTTTCTAAGATTTCTGTGTGAGATATTTCTTTGCCAAGAACGTGTGGCTTTTGACTCTATTAACATAAAACTGTGAACAGTGTGGGACGCGGAGCCTTGTCAGCTGGCTTTGTCCCCCAGCCCCGCCACTCACTGTCTGTGACCTTGCTCAGTTCCCTGACCTCATGGTTTGTCATCTGTAAAATGGGAGGTAACAAGAGCAGATCACTTCGGGCTGCTTGGGGACTTCAGTGAGACAATCCCCGTGAAGCAGTTGGCATAGCGCCTGGCAAATATCCAATACCCAACGTGCTGGGAAGTGTGAATTGTCGTTGTGATTGTGCCAATGTAATTGTTATTGCTTTATTAAAAATAGTCATAATATCAAATTATACTGAAGCTTACCTGTGGCAGACTTGTAGAATAACAATAACGGCAGAAGCCTGGTGTACTTTTGAAGCATAGCAATTTCTACCTCTGTCGCTCTCTCCCAAAAGGAACTTTAAATGATAAAAATTAAAAGCAGGGAGGTTTTCTGCGCTGGCCTATTCACTTCACTGGCTGCAGGATGCTCCAGGCTACAGCCTGCAGAAGGCTGCCTCCAGGGCTGGATGGCCATGCCTGGCTCCCGGGGAGCCCTGCTGTATTGTTCACGGGCTGAACCATATTGCAGACCCTCCCACCCCCCTCACTCATTTCTTCCCCCCTCCAGCACCTTCCCCTTTGCGAAGGGCCATGGCCAAAACCCGTGAGCAGCCTTTCAGCCCTCACACCTGCAGACTGAAGGCTGCCTGGCTCCGGCAATTTAAAACGCGCCCTTCACCTTTCCCTGGGAAAGATGGCTTTATGCTTTCACTGTGTACATTTTCATTCAAGTTCCCACACTCTGAATTCTTGGCTATTAGAGGGCTTTAATTACAGCGATTTAGACAGACGGGCTGAGTGAGCGACAGTGTTTTTCCTGTGGTCATCCAGTGGAAACTTGAAAGGTGAGGGCACAGATGCAGGCGTGTGAATGATCCCCGCTGTTCAGATGCAGTGGCACCTGAGTGCTGTGAGTCGGAGTCAGCGGTGCTGTGTCTCTTCTGGTCCCAGCACACCTGCCATGATCGCCCAGAGCACACTGGCCACTGTCTCCCGTTACCACGTTACCACTAGTCCTTTGTGACTGCCTCCAAAGATGCCGTTTCTCCCCACCTTTGTTGTTCTTGCTGGTAAACCCCTTTATTTTTCTTGAGGCCACAATTTGGAAGACAAAGAGGGTCCTCTAAATCACTCTTAATCAATGCATCGAAGACTCTGCTCCTTTTGCTTTAATAACTGAATATTTTCCCCATTTCCATGTAAGTAAAGCATCTTTCTTACCATCTCCTCTGCTCCTGTTACATTATTTTAACACACTTTGTTCCAGAGAAGCAACTTCTCAGTTCTTTTTTATTTTCTTTTTATGGCAAAAAAAGTGAGTGTTCCTTTAAAATTATGAAATGCTTCCCTAGTATATCTTTTCTAAACAGCAATCCAGAGAATTAATTCAGATTATTTTCAGACCTATTTCAAACATTTTGATGACTCAGAATCTGAATCACAGCAAACAGAACACGATCTAAATACTACAAGGTGACACAAATTTAACATGAGTAGGAAAGGATTAAAAAGGCAGTAATTGCAGTTATTCATATTTAATTAGTTTATGGTGAGAGAAGTGATGCCACAGTTCTGGAGATACATGTTTAGGTCTCATTTGCATCATTTTTCAAATATATGGTCCTAGGAATATAAAAATAACTAAAATGTATGATGCTATAACCAAAATACAGAATTTCTGTCTCCCTGCTTGAAGTTTTGAATGTCCTTGTTTTGCAGTTAATGAATTCAAGATTTATATTATGTTCCCCTATTAATCAGCAGTCTTATAATTAATCTACCTTCATTCCAGTAACTTTTTTTTTTTGGCTTGGTTTGGTATATACAAAGAGTATATGATGCCTGCAAGAAACTTGTGGTCTAGTTCAGGGAAGAAGATAGTGAGAAACTAATGTGAAATAGCTTAGTTGTTTATTCAGTAATTACATATGGAATGACAACTGTATCCCAGGGTGGGTTCTACTACTGTTGATGTATGACTAAGTTGAGTTGTGAAGAAGTAATGAATTTTATACAATATCAAGTGCTGGGGGATTGTACTTTCCAAAGACAAGGGCAGCAGTAATATCCTCCATCCCACATGGCCTTGCCACTCCCTCATCTGAAGGTAAAGTACTAGTATATTTCCCATCCCCTAGATTGGGGCTGGTCTTGGTGACTCACTGGTAACCAGTGGCCCTCTGATGCCAGGTCAGAAAAGGTCAGGCAGCTTTCACCTGAAGCTTTCGGAACATGTGTTCTCCAGACCCTCCCACTTGGGGAACGCCCTCTTGGAACAAGGGTTTCTGATCTTCCATGCCCTGGTCATCTCCACCCAGGAATAAGACCTAAGTGATGATGATTCCAGACCCTAGACTTATCAGTCTTCCCAGGGCAGACCCCAGATGTTGTGGAACAGAGACAGTCTAGGCCCGTGGTCGGCAAACTGCAGCTCGCGAGCCACATGCAGCTCTTTGGCCCCTTGAGTGTGGCTCTTCCACAAAATACCACGGTCTGGGCGAGTCTATTTTGAAGAAGTGGCATTAGAAGAAGTTTAATTTTAAAACCTTTGGCTCTCAAAAGAAATTTCAATCGTTGTACTGTTGATATTTGGCTCTGTTGACTAATGAGTTTGCCAACCACTGGTCTAGGCCTTTAGCCCTGTCCAAAGTCTTGACCCACAGAATCTGATATTATTTTATACCACTAAGGCTGTTCACTCTTGCCCGCATCTAATGATAGAGTATTGAACAAAACAGATCAGTAAAGGAGATACTACTGATATGCCTGATAATCATAATCAACTAACAAAAGTTTCCGTTTTTTGCTTACTACATGCCAGAATTTGTAACCTAATGCTTATATAATCCTCCCAAGGACCTTGGGGTTGGCACTCTTGGACATCCCATTTTGTAGACAAGGGAATTTAAGGCGCAGGGAGGTGAATAACACATTCTCATAGTAAGTGAAGGAAGAGGATGTGGAGCCTCTGTGCCTACCTGCTTGCACAGATGTTATATCTAAGGAATAAATATGCTGTGGTCTGGCTTTGGTGCATGAGTTTAGAGACCTGATCATGAGCAGGTGGGGTGATTTTAGACTTTGGGAGGTTTGGGGAGGAGATAAAGTTTATACTGAGCCTGTTCAGGTATGTAAGATTTAGATAAGCAGGGTAGAAGAGGAGAGGCAGGAATTTAATGTGGAGGTAACCATGGGAACAATGACAGAAGTGAGAAAAGAATTAATAAGTGGGTGGATGCAGGACAAACCTGTAAGAGGAGAAGCTGGGGAGGAGGATGGTGGAGGGGGTAAGAACGGTTCCTTTAGAGATACAGCATCTGGGGCATTTAATCCTGGAGGAGCATGTGTAGAATAACAGTTCAATAGAAGGTTACTTGAGCAGCAATATGGAGACTGGGCACACCTGAGATGGAGGCAGTCGGAAGAATAGAATAGCTGAGATGCTTTGTAATTAGCCCCAAAGAATGATAGGCTGGCGAAAACAGTAATAAAGATTAGTGGTGAATTTAGAGAAATTTCAAAGAAATAAATGGCATAGCTTAATAGCAAATTGAATGTAAGGATGGAAATAATAGAAAGTGGTAAAAATTATGTTGGAAGTTTGATAAAATATTTCTTATATTCAAATAGTGCCATAAATAACTAATGCTACTCAAGGCCAGTAAAAGACATTAGATTAAAATTGCAATGATCAGAAATAGGCATTGCAAAAGTTGACAAATCTTAAATAATCATCATCATCATCATCATCATCATCATCGTCATTATTATCTTGCCTTATATCTAGAAGGCACTTCAGTTTTCTATATTTGATGTACAGCTCTAATATTTGATACTTACTAGAAGACTGAGGTATGTAGGACAGGTGGCTGTCCCATGTACAAAGGATGACTAAGTTTTATAGAGTTAGAATTCCTAGTTTAAGATGCCATGGTAGATCAGAGCTCAACCTGGTACCAGGTCCTTTGACTCACAGTCCACTTCTATTTCTATTTATAAAACTGCTTTTCAAATAGATTTTGGACTTAGGTAGACATTTTTTTTTTGTTCTCATAACCTGAGGACCATAAATATTTCTCAACATCCTGTGCATTTACAATACACTATGATTTCTGACGGAGAGAGAACCACCCTTACGATTAAACCCTCCTTATATAAGTGGACCATATATAAATGGGTAAGTGAAAGAGTGAATTAGGTTTTAGGAGGATTCTTGATCTTGTTCTGTCTACAGGTTGGGTTCACAGACTTAAAAAGCTGTAAATACCTAGTTTTCAATTATTGGTCACTCAGAGCAGAAGTCCAGGTGTCCTTTTCCTTCTGAACCCTTTATACATGTCCTATTCATTTTACAACCTAATTATCTCTAGATCCTTGAGCTCTCTTCGTTTATAATGCTACTACCTTTGTTTACACCCTCTACATATTTCTTGGAGTACCTTAACAGGCTTCTAATATGTTGTTGTGCTTTATTACCTCCGCACGCCGGTCCCATCCACACTCCACGCAGATCTGACTATGCTTAAATTATCAGTGATTTTTCCAAGACTTAGATTTTGAAAGATGATTGTTGTTGGGGATCACAGGAGACTTGGTTGGAAAGTTGTAAGGAGGATATTCCAAGAATAGGGAAGTGTGTGGAAGGCCGCCTGCCCTATTTATCGGAATTCCAACTTAGGGGAGACTTAGGGGAGTGTCGAAGGTGGCACCCCTAATTATTCCTTGACCTTTCCAAACAAGTCTGTGCATGTTTACTGGAATCCTTATGTTTAATCCCTGGATGCCCTTGCCTAGAGGACAACGTGTCTTCCCAAGATTACTAAACACATGTGTCTTCCCAGGATTACTCACCCTATTGATTGTATCTAAAAGATAAAAATTCCAATACAAGCCTAATGAGGCAGGCAATCCAGGCTGCCTGGCGTCTTCAGCTGGGCTGTCCCTTAGCCTTCTCTTTCACAGTGAAACTGTTTGAGTAGTTTGTTCATCCATCGTTCAGGGGCTGCTGGTCAGCCCTGGAAGATTGTCAGATAAATCCCCTCAAAGCCCTATCAACCTCTTTAGTACCATCTCCTATACTTTAACACTGTCTTGATATACACACACACTTCTTGCCTCTGTAGCATAGGATATGTTTTTTTTTCCCTTTCTGGAATGACTTTCTTCACTATATCCACTGACAAACTTCTGTTTGTCCTTAAAACCCTACTCATGTCAGCTCATCAAACTCATCCTGCTTTCCTCCTGGTTAGTGTAAATCCATCCAGCCTCTGTACTCGGTCTTCTATGGCTTTCCCTGTATTACAATTCTTCACCTTCGTGACGACTGTGCCTACTAGTTTGTAAACTCTTTGAGGGCAGGGACCATGATCATCAGCCTCTCCATCCCTTGAAGTGTTTTCAGTACGTGCCACATTGTGGGTGCTCATTTAATGATTGTAGACATGATGGAAAAGGAAAAATGCTTTGGGAATAAAAGGCTTTGGATGGGAAAGGTCATTACCACTGTACCACAACCACTGATTTATTAAGCACCTGTTTTCCTGAAGCACTGTGCTGAGTGCCCCTCAGAATAAATTACACAAATCTGCTTCTTGACCTCTAAGAACTTATTTATAATTTAATACGTATATCAGGCATGAGGGCAAATATGGAAAGGGCAGACAGTAATTGAATAACCAGCATCAAACAGATATACAAATAGGTGAGATTAAATATTTACTTTGTATGTACATTACCTTGTAAAGGGTAATTGCATTTTAACAGCTGGTGAGTGTGTGGGAACCATTTGAGTTTTATATATAGACAATAGGATCCTATCATAATGATTACAATGTAAACTGAATTTTTGATATTTTAAGGATGAAGATGCATATAAATATGTTCTATGAGGTTAATTTACATCATATTGGAAGAAGAAGTGATTTACCTTGGGCAGAATCCAAATCTAGACATCTCTGGGCAATTTAGAGCAAATGGAGCTTATCTGTAGAACTCCACCATTTAAAAAAATATGTATGGAATCTGAAAAAAAAAAAGTGTTTTTCATCAAAAGCAGGAAACAGGGTAGTTGACAACATGCATTTGTCTACTGAATGTGATAGAATATGTGATGAAATATGTTTTGTCAATAAAATAAATTGCCAAACAAAATGTAATCCTTTCTGCAATGCATTTAGTCTCCAGAATGAAATAAGCTACTTCCACAAAGTGCATTTTTCCTTTGAATTATTTTAGATTTTCTGTCTATCAAAAACTATGGAGAAAATCTGTTTTGCCAGATACGGTATTTCAAGGTGTATAGAAAAAATATATTAGCAAAATGACTTGTTTGTGGAGGGTCAGTAAATGTTTGTAGCATATCAACATAGTTTAAATGAGTATAATTTTTCCTTTAAAAGGCTAAGTTCTCATGTCAGTGTAGGTTATATTCTTTAAAATGTTCAAGTGATACCCTCATAGTTCTGGAGCATTTTCATAGCACCTTTATTATACTATGTTATCACCACATCACTGAAAGAGTTAATTACATGCATAATTAGGTTCCTTTTTGTTTCATTCTCCTCCAGCTCTGTGAATTGGCCCTTTGCCCCAAGGCTCCTGAGGAATTTTAACTTACATAATTAATTAATGCAGTTTAACCCTTCAAATGTGACTCTAACACCCCACCTACTTTAACATAATTCTAGATCTCTGGTTAATAGCCTGTAGTGCTATACAGTGGACAAGGTAAAGTCAAATAATTAAGTGTTATTAAGTGCGGATAAAATATAATATTTAGAAAAGTGATCAAAAGAGTAATGAGTGTGGCAGGAGATTTGAGAAGGGTAAAGTATTATACCACAAATAACAGATGAGGTAAATGGGAAGGGTTTATTTCTTTTTCATTTGCTCTATTCTAATAAGAATACACTTCCTCACTCATGGTATCTGCTTAATATTTAAGGATTGAATGAGATAATGTCTTTAAAGCTCTTGGCTCCATGCCTGGCACTATTTCTATATTGATTTATAGTTTTCTAGTATTAAATAAATATTGTTCCATTTGGTTCTCAAACTGTCCTCTTTTCTGAATAGGAATCATTTATTTCCATTTTATGTAAGAGTTAACTGAGATTCAGAGGGTCATATAATGATGGGCCCAAAGGAGGGACTCTTATCTACTGATGGGTGAGAAGGATTGTATAGGAAGCAGGTGGCATTTGGAGTATATATGCTAAATAAGAAGGAAAAAAAGGCAGGTAATGCATGGAGATGATGAATGTAGGCAGCATGTTGAGTATAGTGTTAAACTATATTGCCAAGGAGAAGGGCTCAATAAATTGAGAAATGACACTAGAAAAGTAATTTGGAGTCACAAATTACCTCATGTACTAAGGAATTTTGACTTCATTTTAGAGATACTGGACAGTTACTGAAAATGTTTAAGCAGAAGGCTGACATGACTCAACTTATATTTTAGAAAACTAGCTTTGGCGGTAAATGTGAAAGCAGATTAGAGAGGGAAGAAACCAGTGGGAAGAGGGTGTATGGGGTCTAGCAATGCTGTACTTAGACATTGTAAGCATTGATGTAGGTAGCAGTGCAAAAAAAAGAAAGAAAGAGAAAACCCAACAAGTTGCTATTGGTGAAGCAAACATATTTGGTTTTAAATATAAGGGATCTGACCACCGGATCAATAGTCTGATGTGTTGTAAGTATGGATTCTGAGTCCAGGAGAGAGGCTGGGGGAACGAATAAAAATATTTGCTTTTGTGATTGCCTTGATGTATGAATGTAAGAATTTTAATTAATATTCAAAATAATGCATTGAAATGAAATTCAACAGATATGAAGGCCTGGCTCTTTCATGTTCCTCTCAGTTGTACTAGGTAACAATTATTGAGACTGTGACAGGCTCAGTCTCAATAATTGTGCATCAATTATCTTAGTTAAGATTTAAAAAAATAGAGAAACTTGGAGGAATATATATTAATATTTCTATTTCCCAGTGAGAAAACTGAGGCTTGGAGAAATGAAATTAATTGCCTAATGTAAATAAGTATTCAAATCCTTATTTATCTCCAAAATCTGTATTCTTAAACCACACCCACAGGGAAATGTGTAGATCTGATTCACATTTAATAAATCCAGTTCTCAGTGGCAATTCTTTCTGTCCTTTCACAGCTAGATTAACCTCTTCTTTGATATGAAATTATTCACAAGTACCCATCAGAGGACTTGACTTTCAGGAGACAGCCAATGGGTATTTATTTCTGTCCTTTTTTTCAACCTTATCCTTTCTTCTCTCTTAACCCTTCTAGCAACCTTTCTGGGTATCATTTAGGACCCTTGGTTCTCTCTACTTTCATTGTAGACATTAATGCACCTTATTTCTTTCTTGTCTTGAGGGTAGCATTTTGAGTGCAAGCATTATCTTTGCCTTTCCCAGGATAGCTAGTACAGAGCCTTATTTTGTACTGTGCTCAGTGCTCTAGTTGCACTGACTCATTGATAATTCAGTGAATTCATACAATAAGTATCCACATTTTCAGAAGAGAAACATGTAGCTCAATCCACAACTTGCCCAAGTCTTCCAAAGAGTTGAGTCATAGGTGAAGATATGAACCCTTATCTAAAGCAAAAAGGGGGCCAGGTGACTAGTACTTTGTGCACAGTAGGCTCACACCCTAGTAGGAAAGAAGGAACAAAAACATTTGTTTCCATAGGCAATACTTTGGGGGCAAGAGCATAGTTCTATTACTCTGTGGGTTTGTTTGTTTGTTTTTAATCAGTACTCCTGATAATAGGATTCTGCTTAATATGACTCATTTCAGAGAAGGCTTAAATAAAGGAGCTCCATAATAATGCAAAACAAACAAACAAAAAACACAACAACTCATAAAACATCTAAAGTCAGTCTTCTGGAGTATCTGAAAGGTACATGTTCAATACTAATTTCACAGAACCAAATTCTAAACAGGGGAGTCCACAACAGTATTGCAGAGCTTGTTCCAAAGCCTAGGAGCTAATTTGATTTTGTATAGAATGTTAAGAAACGGTTATAAATAAATTTTAATGAAAAGGCAATTAATGTGGAAACCTTCATTAATGCACAGTTGAGAAGATAAACTGGACTTCTTGCTGAGTTTTTTACTTTTTAGCTAATTGCAGAACTTTATGGTATTTTTTACTGTATGTTAGAAAATGTCGAGGCACTATCTGTTTAATACAGCTAGACCTTGTGGGCAAATAGAACACTTTGAAAGGCTTTTAATTTTTTTTTTTTAAGCAAAGAGGACAGAAGCCCCAAGAACTAATTATAAAGGAGCAGTTCTTATTTGATAAAATGGATGCACAGTAATGAAATGCTCACCAAGAAACAGTAATTTTAAGTCAGCTTAGAAGATTCTTGAAATGATTATTTGTTTCCTCATATTAACAAACAATGACCAATCTTGCATACAGCAGAAAGTGGACATTTTATAAGAAAACTACAAAGGGCGGTCCTGACTATTGAAAAAAACAAAACCAAAAAATAGGTATTTCTTAGGAATGTTGGTTTGCCTGAATCCAAGTCCTCTAAACTCTTTATTATTATTATTTTTATTTTAATCCTCACCCGAGGATGTTTTCCCATTGATTTTTAGAGGGAGTGGAAGAGAAAGGAAAAGACAAAGAAACATTGATGTGAGAGAGACACATCAATTGGATGCCTCCTACACATGCCCTGACCAGGGCCCGGGCTGGGGAGGAGCCAGCAACCCAGGTACTTGCCCTTGATGGGAATCGAACCTGGAACCCTTTAGTCTGCAGGCTGATGCTCTATCCATTGAACCAAACTGGCTAGGGCTCCTCTAAACTCTTTAAATAAGATTTATTTCCCACTTCAGCCTTAATCATTAAAGTCAATGGAACATCCATTCTTTGGTTTTTCAATATTTAGTTTTGGTACCAGCCATTTTCTTAATGTTGCCATAGAAATGTTAGTAACTATTATATCCTCTACCCCCTACCACACATGTGGTCCTTAAGAGATATGGAAATGAAGACAGAAGTCTTTTGGTGGACAGATTATTTGAGAATTTTATTAGCCATATGGTGTACCCTCATGCCATAGAGTTAGGAAAAGTCTTATTTCTTGCCTATCAGAGGCATTTTACAAAATAATTTTTATAAGTTCTGGAATTACAATAGTTTCCCACCAATTTCCTTTGCCTTACCAGGATAACTAATCACCATATGGCAGGGCAGGGGGAAGATAAGGAAGCTGAGGGTCCCCAAAGGAGTGGTAGTTTGTCTTGTGGCTAGCCTTTTTTCCATTTGTATTTTGATTCATTGTGACAAAAAGAATTATGGTAGAAAAGACAGAAATATAGCATGCACATGCATTATTTCCTTTGATTATTTGTTTTGCTCTGGCATAGGTTCTTAGTTTGCTCTCTCTTCTCTATCTCTTTTCTTTCTTTTTCTCTCTATCTTTCTCTTTCTCTCTCTTAGTAACTTGATCACCTTCTTTCAGAGAGATGCAAGGAAACAAAAAATTTTGGCCAACAAAAATACTGAATTTATGTTTTCATAGAATGTTTTAAAATGCATTTGATTATTTTAAATAATCTTATAGGAATTTTTTTATAAACATCCCCATTGTATTTGGATTTATTTAGGTATAGCTATATGCACTGTTCTCATTTATGAACAATATTAATAAATTGTGTGTAGTAGTTCTTTGGTAACCCAGAAGAGCAAAATATAACCATTGGGCCTTGAGCAAGATCTCCATGCCAGTTTTAACTATGGATGTGTCTAAGTAATTGTCTTAATTTAATCTATGCAACTGAATTTATACCAGGGTATAACTCTTTTGTTCACTGACACATTTATCATTATTGTTATTATTAGAAAACCTGGCATATTCATTAAGCAACAAAGATAAAAAGAAAACCAAAGTGACATCCTATGGTGTCAGCTCAATGAAAGATCAATGTTGTAGGCTTACAGAGCTAAGAAAACCAATAGGCATTCACAACCATTTTCTGTGAATAAGAGCTTACTCAAGCCCCTCCTCTAGGCTCAGGTCTGCCTTCTATCCCATGTTTGGTGTCTACATTTGTTGTTTAAATTGACAAATATACCTAGCCTGCACTCAAACCAAAAATGCAGGTTTTGATATTTTAATTCATTTTCTTTCTTTTCTTAAATCACATAAATCATAAAACATAGGCATTTTGAGTGAACTGCTATACTCAAATATAACCTGTTTACAGTAGATGAAGTGTGATCATTTTTAGAGTGTTTTATGCACCAGTATAGTAAAATTATTGAATTAATCTCTTTACTTTTGTTTTTATTCCCTCTTATTATGCCTTTTCCAAGTTAATAATATAAGTAATGCATTCTCTTATTTCTGCATTATGTGTATTAATTTGTTCACTTGGCCATATGTTTGGATGCCTTGACATGAACTGGATATCAATTCCCTTGTCACTTTTTTCCTTATTCTGACATATTGTGAGTTTACACCAAAATACACACTGCAAAATGTATGTTAGGCTGGGACATTAAAATGATTGACAGTGAACTTGCAGGGCAAGGAGGAGGCTAATCCATATATGACACGCAGAATCTGTTTTCCTGGCAACAACTTCATCTTTGTTTCTAAACATGAGAGATGAGCCAATGCACCTAAAAAGTCATTCAGGTAAACAGCAGAGAATCCTGTTTGGCAGGGCATGAATACCCAAGTCTTTCTCCTTTTCTCTGCACTGTGGTAAATGAAAATAGATTCTTTCTGCCTAGCTTATTAGCTGTTTTAACTCAATAAAAGGTGTGTGCATCTTTGGTGGCTTCCTATTGAGTCATATTCAATCCTTTTATGTGTATGTGATAACATCTCAAAATAGTTACAATATAAGCCAGGCCCTTGAGGAAAATATTGTGTACCTTTGGACTGTACACCGGATACATAGACACCTTTTTTGGGGGGGGTAATTCATTGTTTTGAGAACACGTTGACTCTGATGATAGCCTTTATCAAATGTTTAGGTCTATTATCATACAGTACTTGGTATTTCACATTACATGAAGGAAAGAGAAGCTAGGAGGCTAAGCTGGTTCAAAAAAATTGCACGAGGCCTAAGAAAAGACTGCCTACTCCCAGATGGAACTCACTGAAGATTCTGTTTCTTTGCATTTTCATTATAATTAATTATTTAATATTGCCAGTTAAATATCACGAATTGAAAATGTTCCAATCTATACAATCTGGCATCATGCTGCTCTTCTGAAATTCCAGGGAGCTTTCCTAAAGGGAAGATTGGGAAATTCACAGTGTGCATGGAGCAATTAGAGCAGAGGTGTGGTATCAGGAGATGTGGGCCAAGAAGATGTAACATCATGAACATGTGGCCTCTTTCCAAATGCATCCTAGTCAAATTAGCACATGGTAATAAGAGTGGAAGAGAAAGATGCTGCTCTTTGGAAAATAGTATATATTTAAAAATTGTTAATTTTATGGTATCCAAACCATATCCTGAAAGAAATGTTGCATATAGGGGAGTTGGAAGCAGCATTAGATGAGTTAGCAAAATATGCAATTTCAGGAGAGGGTATATAGGAGTTGAGGGGTCTGGGGAGCAAGGAAGGAGAACAGCCATTGCCTGGAAAGTAAGTTATTGACCAGGGACTCTCAGAGTTAACTGCTGATGGATAATTTGCAAAGATGGGAAATTAATGGTATATAATCCAATTATTTTGTAGAAGAGAAGTTTTGTGAATTGCAAAGGAGCTTAATATGCAGGCGGTGGCAGAGCCAGGGTTCATTACCTCATGTCTGTTTCTAGACCTGCCCTGAAGGCTTAGAGTATTCACTCTTTTAAGAAGTTAAACACATAGGCAGTGTCAACCTCCTTGAACCTTATGCAAAATTCATGTAGTCTTCTATCTTACCTTATGGCATTTTAATTGTTAAAGCAATACATACTCACTGTAGAACATTTATAAAACTATAAGGGAATGTTTTTCCTTTTCCCAACCAAAGATAACCACAGCTGACTGTCTTATTCTTTGTCCCAGAAGACTGGGAATGAGTACAGAGATGGTGGGACTAAAACTCATAGACAACTGTCCGTTTTACTCACAAGCTTTGTGGGGCATAAATAAGGTTGTGAAAAATCAGAGGGTACATCTGAGCAAGCTTGGTCCCCATTCTGTTCCTCACGAGGGTGTGGCCACAGGAGTGATGAAGATATATAACCTTTGTTAGCACCAAACAAATGATCCCAAATCTTTGATATGATTCTCCACTCCCCAAACCACGACCAAAAGAGCCACATCAGTTCACAGAAAGTCCATTTCATTTTTTATGTTTCTTTTAAACATTTTAATTCTATCTACCTATCCACCTTATTATCTGACTATTCATCCATCCATGCATCCATATGACAAAAAAGAACTGATCATGTGTATATCACATTGTATGCTGCCATTTTCATTCACCTTATACTTCGACTATTTTCCTTATCAATATATGAAGACTCTTCAAAAACATGGTTTTAAATTATTTGCTTAATTATGCAGAGGCAAATATATACTTCAGCTGTAAAATAAATCTGAGGACACTGACATTTTATCTCCTTTAGAAGATGGACCCCTTACTGCAATTACATGTATTTATTCTTAATAACCCAGTCAGATTTTTTATTGCCTTAGGAAAAATCAGAAGGAGTTAATTAGCAAATTCTCATGTTAAAAAAATACACTTGCTAAATTATGAGGACTAAATTTACTAAACTTTCCACTTGTATTGTCAGGAAAAAAAGTCACTAATATTTTCTAGAAAAGGCATCAGTTAAAATTAACTGTGAGAGTTTATAAAGAAGGAACAAATATTCTGAGTTCTCACTCACATAAGTTATAATTCCTTATGAAAAAGTCCACATCTAAACCTTTCTTTAATTTTTTTTTTGCTAACCTTTATTTGCTTTCTTTTTAAAATCACAAAAAAAACTTTACCTTCTCTCTTTTCTCATGAACTCTCAACAGTATCTGTATTGTGTACTGAGTAAGTCATGTTAATGGATTCCATAGATAATTTCCAAAGGTTGAAAGGGTCTTTGACTTCAGAGAAATTGAAGCAATTTTGAAAGAAGCCAAAGAGGTGTATATTAGAATCCTCTCCATACACATGAATAGTGGAGTGACATTTGAATTTGACAGAGAGAGTGAAAAGATCAAGTTGAAATGTGGCACAAGAGAAGGGAATGCGGCCTCATCCGTGCCTTCTCTGTTTGCTGAGAGGAGATATTCTGAAACTCTGAATGAGCAGTAAAGGGCATTAGCATCCAGTGAGAGCCCAGGAGGCATCCTGGGTTTGCAAATAACAAAGTCACCTGGGCTAAACTCCAGGAAGACCTGGACGCTGATATCCAAGTTCACAGGCTTAAAAATAAGTAACTTTTGATAAAGAAGAGTGGGTAGGTGACCAAAGGTGAATTTGCACAATAAAGGAGAGATCACAGGAAGAAGACTCTGAAGGAGTAAGGCTACCTGGGCTGGTTCTGGGAGTCTAATTCAGGAGTCTGGGCTAGTCTCAGTCTATAAAACAATTTCCCAGAGGTGAGCAACTGCCACTTCGGCTATAAAATAAATCTGAGGACACTGACATTTTATCTCCTTTAAAAGATGGACCCCTCACTGCAGTTACATGTATTTATTCTTAATAACAAGGACTTCATTTTCCCCTTAAAATTTAGAACACCCATGGCCTCTCCAGGTCCCCCCATTTATTCACTGCTGAACACCAGGATTCAAATATCATGGCGCTGTACTCACTTGGAATAAAGAATAATTCAGAGAGAGAACTACTCATTGAAATTAACCTCCTCAAAGGCGATAGTCAGTGGTTGGTTGGTTATAAATAGTGTTTCTGCCTTTGTATTGTTTGATTCTGTTAGAATAGGAACACGCTCCTGTATTATTTGGGAATCTTAAAAATAAGTTTAAAAATAGAAAATAAATTATAGTGTAAGAAAAATAGCATAAGCATAATAGAAAAAGAGGGTTTTAATGACGGAATGAGTTAATCATGCTTTGGTAGTAATGTTTACCTATAATAAGTAGAGTTGGTTAGGAAAGTTTAGAACTGTGGTTAAGAGAACTTGCATCTACAGAGTCCTAGAGTGGAGCCTAGGGTTGCCAGGAAATAGCTGAGAGATCTTGAGACCCTTCTCCAGTTATAAAACTGGAATAATAATACATGTCTGTCTGATAGGGTTGTTTTTTTGAATTAAATAAGATACTTTTAAAGCAGTTAGCAAGTTTCCTTGCACATGGTGAGCTCTCTGATATTGCTTGTTCCTGCCTGAGGCATAAAGAGCCCCTGTTAGGTCAGATCCTTTGAGATGTTGAAATGGGATCATACATGCAGGGGATTTATTGAGGGGAACATCCCAGAAGGTTCAAGGGGGAGAAGCAGGAGCAGTAGGACAAGCCTTCAGACCACAAGCAGTTCTGACACTTGTGAAAGAAGAGGAGGAAGGAAGGCGGGTTGAGTAGGAGAAATCTCAGCTCCAAGAAAGTAAGGGGCAAGTTAATGCAGAGGCCTTGGGCCACAGGCATCTCATGTCCCACAGAAAGGAGGCTGTGCAGGCATAGTCTGCCCACATTCCGGGAGAAGCCAGGGCTCTGTGTGAATGTGCTAGTAGAATCAGAGAGACAGCAGCTAGGGGGTTGTGACCTGAAGCAGGTGTGAGTAGTGCCTTTCCGTGACTGCCAGGGGCCATCGCTTGGGCTAGTGATTTGGTGCAGTCCTCGTAAATCATCAATATTGATTTACTAAAGCATTCCTTCACTCTAGCATTTTGATAGCTAATTCAGGGTATTCTCTCTCTGAACCTTAATTTCCTCACGTATGAGAGGGATAAAATAATAAACATTACACACTTATTTTAGGACTGATTTAAAGTGTGAGCTAGATTATGTGGAAGCATTCTGTTTCTTTTAAATAGTGAAAAATGCTTTGGGAATGTAAAACTGTATTTTCTTTAGTCATTTTATAATTCAAAGATTTCTTTCCACTAGTCTATCCTTCCAATTAGCCTGACCTCATAAGACTTTATTATAATTAATTTCACATGAAAACATGTATCAGTAGAAACAAATCAAGTCTCTCATCTTTGAAATTATGAAGAATTTAAGGTTTACCACTAGAAAGTTTTATCTGATGACTACTGTAAGTAAGCATGTCAGTGAATCAGACTCCACTATTTAATATATGGAACCTGAAGAATTTAACTCACTGAATCCAAAAACCAGTTTTAGAGATACTGCAGATTGGAATGCAAGAAGATTTTAAGTTCTGCATCAGGTGTCCATGGCCATATTGGAGGCCTCACAAAAGAATGGGGGCATAGAATGCTCTCAGTAAGTATTAGTTAAATAATTCACAGAATCAGTTAATTTCTTGCCATTTTCAAGTTTATCTCCGTGATCTTTTCTCATAGGGATTAGGGAACCTAAGCATAAATAGATAGAAGAAAACATGATTCAAACCCAAATTCCTGATACTTGTAGAAATTAGAAAGGAATGGTTATGATGTATGACAGAATCCTTAGAGGTCATTTTATCCTACTTTACTGTATTGTATATTTTTGTATGGTTCTTTTTTTTTTATTTTTGTATGGTTCTTAATTTTTTTTTTTGTTTAAGAAATATTCTTGCTGAAGCCGGTTTGGCTCAGTGGATAGAGCGTCGGTCTGAGGACTGGAAGGTCCCGGGTTCGATTCCGGTCAGGGGCATGTACATTGGTTGCGGGCACGTCCCCCGGTGGGGGGTGTGAAGGAGGCAGCCGGTCGATGTCTCTCTCTCATCAATGTTTCTGGCTCTCTATCCCTCTCCCTTCCTCTCTGTGAAAAATCATTAAAATATATTTTTAAAAAAATATTCTTTAAAAAAATTTTTTTAAAAATATATTTATTCTTGAAAGTATTACAGATGTCCCCCCCACTGACCCCTCCACCCAGCTCCCATCCTCCTCCCCCTTCCAGGCCTTCACTACACTATTGTCTGTGTCCATGGATTATGTTTTAAAGGTTTCTCACCATGGGAGAGAAAATTCTTAGTTGTCAAGAACTGTCCCACACTGTTACCAGAGAATCAAACTCCCCTGACGCTCATGGAAGTGAGGTTCTTGTACTATCTTCAGAAAAGGAATTTTCTACGATCCCCATGGGAGGATAGGATGTGGAAGAAGGCTTTATTTCTGTGAAGTTACATTTCTTAGGTTCCAAGGTCCCCTGTCCCTTAAGCCAGTCCTGGGAAAGGCGCAGCGGGGGTTCTAGCAGAGCCAGAAGCAAGGCCAGTGTCCAGAGCTTCTAGTCCATGTTGCAGCTGGGTGTGGCTCAGCATCTGGCTAATTAAAGTCCGTCAGTCCATGTGTGGAGTCCAACATGTCTGTGCACCATGGGGATGCAGGGGAGTGTGTCCCTGCAACAGGAGTCAAAGGAGCTCAGCGCACTGGGGCCAAGAGAGAGTAGCTCCTTCTTCAAGAAGTTTATATATATATATATGTATATTTAAATACATTTTATTTATTTCAGAGAGAAAAGGAGTGGGAAAGAGAGAGGTAAATATCAATGATGAAAGAGAATCACTGATTGGCTGCTTCCTGCACACCCCATACTGGGGATCTAGCTTCCAACCTGCGCATGTGCCCTGACCAGAAATCAAACCTTGACCTCCTGGTTCATAGGTCAGTGCTCAACCACTGAGCCATGCCAGCCGTGCTAGAAGTTTATATATTTAGATTTTGTGCACTTGAAGTGCCCACACCCATCCCGGCCACTAATTTGTTCCCAGGTATAACTGGCAGACAGTTGCCACCCTCCCATGTCTCTCAGATCTTACTGGGCATACATCCAAACTGCCTCTCTCCAGTCACCTTCCCCCATTGACCAGTGTGGAACAGACTTGGAAAGTGTTCATTGCAGCTTTTGGCAAAGCTGTATAAATGGCATGCCTATATTATCTGGTCTCTCCTTTCCTCATTTCCTGTTACATAATAACCAGGTTATTACAACAACATCAATACCTTGTGGGATGTTTAGCATCATCCCTACTCTCTACCCACTAGATGCCAGTAGCATCTTTTCCCCGCAAACCCCAGCTGTGACAATCAAAGGTATACAGAACCACAGTTTTGGACATTAGGCAACCAAAGAAACCGTGGGAGTTTAAATACATGACCAAAACCATTGGTAAAGCAGGCACTACAATTCTAATCCCAGGACTAGGCATCTGTCCCGTTCTCTTTCGGCTACCTTGCAGTGCCAATCTGAGTCAATATGTGATTAAATGAGTAACCTCCAGTAAACTTACTGGTATTTCATCGTGACTGTTTATATTTATTCCTTGCATTCTTCCAGTTTGTAGGCTATTTGATATTACATACATTTTATTGTGTAGAAGGCAAGGCTTGACATTTCTTCTTATATTGGATTAAAATTGAAGTTCCTTCTGCAGGTGAAAGGGCCATGTTTTGAAGCCCCAAATTGACAGGAAAGAGTTCAACAGTCTTTCTCTGAGGGACTGACTTGGACCTGCATTATGCTTTCTTTGCCCAGCTTATACTTAAATAAAAAAATTTTATCTGTACACAAAGATTTTTATTTAAGAAAATGCCTGCCAAGTTCAGAAGACACCTCTCTAAAGTGGCAGAGAACAGAATGATCTTGTAGGGATGGCTGAGTGTAATTTCAGATAATTCTATATCGGGTTTCTGAGAACCCTTTTGGAAAGCACTGCTATGTATTAGTGCTGGGTCTCAAAGAAATGGAAAATTAGTATTTTCTTTCCCAGCCTACAATTTATTGATCAAAGAAAACTTATTTTTGGCTTTGTAGTGTTGTAACAATCTGAAGCATATTAATAAAGAAAGAGAGTTGCTTCTTGGGGAGATAACCTTGATGACTGTAATTTTTCTCATGAGTATCAGTGCTGCTTATGTGCCAATATATCACAAGTGAAGGGGAAGGGAGGGGAGCAGATGTTGCTTAGCAAGGGCATTGTCAAGTTCTGCCCATTTTGCTTTGTCTTCTCTCAGCCTTTTTTCAAGGAGTTCTCATTCTTCCCTCTTTATTCTGGAGAAGGACTTAAAGAAATAGTGTTATAAGAAAAGAAAGACTTTTGATAGTGAATGTAAAAGAGCTGACAGGGGGTCGCCTACTGCTAATCATTGGTTCTAGCTAATATATCAGTCATGGGACTGAACCATGGTTTATTTCTGTGTATGTGGATGCACACATCTATTCCAAGAGCCACCTGGCTCCCATCCCTGCTCTACCTCCTATTAACTGTGTCAACCTGAGGAAATGACTTGTTCTTTCTCTGCCTCAGTTTCCTTATTTATAAAATGAGGATATTGGATCCTAACACAAATACAGAGAAAACTAGTTAATATCTATAAAGTATGCAGAAATTATCTGGCACCTAATGATGTCAGTGTTCCCCCCGCCCCCTATGGGAATCAAATATTTAAAATTCATAATGAGCACTGAGCACTCTGCTAGGTGTCAGTGATTTATCACAACCAAAAAGAAAAACTTCAGACATAAGCAGATACCCAAAGCAAGAAATAGGTCACATTTTTTAAAAATTACTTTTCAGTTTGTGACTCTTAAACACCTGCTTCGTGGAGGCTATTGTGCTAGCCACAAAGGAGGCAGAGGTACCAGTCAGCATTTCTGTTCTCTAAGAACTCTGATGGAGGAAGGAAAGTTAAATATAAGTTAATTTGACAGATGATGTGATAAGTATAAACACAGTGTGATATGTTTCCATTGAGAGATTCACATCTCAACCTGGGGATAGGGTTTGAGATAGAGAAGATTTCCAGGCGAAGTGATGTGTGAGTCTAGTCTACGTTGAGTCAGGTGCTAAGAATGAGGTAGAAGGCACTGAACACTGCAGAAGGCAAAAGGAAGCCATGGAGCCTGGTGAGGAGCATGGTAAGCAGGGAGGGGAATGCGACGGCCTGGCTAGGTCAGGAAGAGGCCTGTAGATCATGGTAGAGTGTAGACACTACCATGAAAGAGAAAGGAAGCCATCAGCATATTTTCAGCAGGGGAGTGATGTGGTCAGAGAGTTTGGGATTTTATTGGATAAACTAGAGGTCTGGTGCACAAAATTCGGGCATGGGGGGGTGTCCCCTCAGCCCAGCGTGCACCCTCTCACAATCAGGGACCACTAGCTCCTAACTGCTCACCTGCCTGCCTGCCTGATCATCCCTAACTGCCCCCCCCCAATGGCCTGGTCACCCCCAACTGCCCCCCTGCTGGCCTGGTCACCCCATGAAGCCTTTTCGGTCGTCCATTTGGTTGTTTCAGTTGCGACGGTCACTTAGGCTTTTATATATATAGATTGTAGTCTTGTTCTGGGTGGAGGGAAGGTTGGGAGAAGGCCAGACTAGAAAAGGCTGAAAGTCCAATTTGGTAAAACTTAGCTGAGTGATGATGAGGTTGACCCTTACCACCTTAAGAAAGGTGACACAGTAGAGATGGATATGGAAACGGTTGCTTGTAGGACTCCAACAAAGTCACACTGTCTGTTATTCTGGATTTGCATTGAGGACCAAGCATGAAAGTGAAGTTCTCTGTTTCTCACCATGTTGAAAGGTTATTTCCAGACCTTCAGAGGAGGAGGGAAATGCGTAACGAGTTATCAGGAGTTGTTTTATGAGATATTCATGCCATTTTATGATAGTGTGAACATAGATCCCTTACTGGCACCTCTTGCTGCCCTCTTTCTAGGTCCTGGTGTATGGACCTAATTTTTTTGCACAACATGAGAAAATCTCCACATATTACTTTTGACATCGATGCAGAAGTAAGGACTTTAATGAATGATTTTCTTTGGCCCTTTTCTTACATCGTCGATAATATTTGAGCAGAGTCTGAAAGGACCATTAGAGATCATCTAATGAAATGGTAACAGAAAACTTTTTATCTCAAATGCCATCAGCAAAGTCTTAATTGTGGCTGCTTAGAGAGCTGTGTTGACAAAGAATATGAGGCCCATATGGTGTGGTGGAAAAGTGACAAGATCAACTAAAGATGCCGATCTTGGGAGCAGCAGGGTGGAGCAGACACACATATCCATCTGTAAGACAAAAAACCCAAAACCATAGCCTTAAAGGATGTGCTAAAGGTGACAGAGTTAGTTAGGAGCATGGCTGCAAAGAAAACCAGTTTATGTGTCTCCCAGTGCTGAGACACTTCATTATATATCCTATCTAATAAAGAGGGAATATGCTAATTGACCCTCATGCCATCATAAAGATGGCGGTACCCACAGCCAATAAAGAGGGAATATGCTAATTGACTGTCCTGCCCTCAAAAATGGCAGCACCCACAGCCACAAGATTGTGGCACCCAGTCCCCTCAGCCCTGCCTGGGCACCTGCCTCTGGAGTCCCCAAGTCCCCTCAGTCCCCCAGCCACCCAGGGCCAGCCGAGGCTTGCGCTGCTGGCAGTGGCAGCAGCAGAGGTGTGATGGGCATCGCCTTCCCCTGGTCACCGGGTCACCTCCCGTCCTTGAGGGCTCCCAGACTGTGAGAGGAGGCAGGCCTCGTTGAGGCACCCCCGCTCCAGTGCATGAATTTTCATGCACTGGGATTCTAGTATATATATATATAAAAGGCTAATATGCTAAGTGTCCCTCCCACCATCAGACCGGTCGCTATGATGTGCACTAACCACCAGGGGGAAGACACTCAATGAAGGAGCTGCTGAGCTGCAGTGACTTTGCAGTAGCAGTTGTAGGGTGGCACACCCTGAAACCAGAGAGGAGGGAGCCTGATTCCTCACGAGGCCGCAGGATTCCACTTTTAGCTATGGGTTATGTTGTTGCTGGGGCACGGTCAGCCCCAAATCTGGTTTACTGCACACTTGCATTTGCTTCCACAACCTGTTCTACAGCAACTTTGCAGAGTGCCCTCTCCCACTCCAGAACCACTTGGGGGATGTTGGAGAGCTGGTTTTGGTCCAATCCCCACAGGCTAGGCCAAGGGACCCTACCTGCCAGAGAGACCTGGCAGATACCCTTTGAGCCATGGTGCCACCCCAGGTGTGGCCAGCCAGGGAGGGACCACGAGAGGTTGGCCCCAGGGTGTGTCTGGCCTGTCTTGCCCAGTCCCGCCCCACCGGCCACCTTCTAATTAATTTCCTTTCAATGTACATGAATCCATGCACTGGGTCACTTGTTTTCTTATTAAATATAGAGGCCCGGTGCACGAAATTTGTGCACAGTGTGTGTGTGGGGGGGTGTCCCTCTGCCCAGCCTGCACCCTCTCCAATCTGGGACCCCTCGAGGGATGTCCGACTGCCCGTTTAGGCCCGATCCCCGGGGGATCGGGCCTAAACAGGCAATCGGACATCCCTCTCACAATCCAGGACTGCTGGCTCCCAACTGCTTGCCTGCCTGCCTTCCTAATTGCCCCTAACCGCTTCTGCCTGCCAGCCTGATCACCCCCTAACCACTCCCCTGCCAGCCTGATTGATGCCTAACTGCTCCCCTGCCAGCCTTTTTGCCCCTAACTGCCCTCCCCTGCAGGCCTGGTCCCCCACAATTGCTCTCCCCTGCAGGCCTGGGTCCCTCCCAACTGCCCTTCCCCACAGGTCGCCCCCAACTTCCCTCCTCTGCTGGCCTGGTCATCCCTAACTGCCCTCCCCTGCAGGTTTGATCACCCCCAAGTGCCCTCCCTTGCAGGCCTGGTCCCTCCCAACTGCCCCCTCCTGATGGCCATCTTGTGTCCACATGGGGTCAGGATCTTTGACCACATGGGGGCAGCCATCTTGTGTGTTGGAGTGATGGCCAATCTGCATATTACTCTTTTATTAGATAGGATTTGCCTAGGGCAGTGGTCAGCAAACTACGGCTCGCGAGCCACATGCGGCTCTTTGGCCCCTTGAGTGTGGCTCTTCCACAAAATACCACATACAGGCGTGCACATACAGTGCAATTGAAACTTCCTGGCCCATACACAGAAGTTGGTTTTCGGCTCTCAAAAGAAATTTCAATCATTGTACTGTTGATATTTGGCTCTGTTGACTGAGTTTGCCGACCACTGGCCTAGGGTGACTATATGTCCAGATCATATTTGCTAGTGTTTTTGTTTCTTGTGTTATATTTTTAGCTTTTCACAATGCAGATAAGGACCCTCTTTTCATGGTGATGATCTTTCAGAGGGAGGCAGGTAATAAATAAATGAATAAGTAAGATAAATTCAGACAGCAGTTGAGGATTATGTAAATGATGAGTCTGGGTGTGGTGATGTAAAATGATGTAAAACAAATAAAACATGACAGCAGGTGGCCAGTCAGGAGAGTTGCTTCAGAAAAGAGGACTTTTTAGCTGAAACTTGTATAAGAAGAGTCAGCGAGGCCAAGATCTGACGGAGGAATACACCAGTCAGTACAAACACCAAGTGCAAAGACACTGAAGCTAAAAGTAGCTTCAGAGTTTGAGGAACAGAAAGAAGGCCTGCAGGGCTAGGGCACCGTAAGTGAGTAGGACAGTGGTACTTGGGAAGATGCGGGAGGTTGGAGGGGACCAGGTGATGTTTCTCCATCTCTCAGGGAAGCAATTCTTAGGGTGCTGCTCAGTAGCCCCAGACAGTCACAAAGTGAAGGGCTAGACCCTTGGTCTCAGTTTCTTAGTGCAGTTCTTTTGAAAGTCCCTATGAATACATAGCCCTTTCTTTCTTTTTATAGGAAACTCCTTGATTATAACTGCCAAGATCAAACAGCTGATAGGATCAAACACTTGGCTCTTTACAGATTAGAGTGGAAAATAGGAACCTGGAATATGTGTGTTTCCTTCAGGTGACCTTAGTAAAACATTCATGGGGTGCTGACAAGTACTTTGAATTTATACAATGGGGAACACAGTTTAAATACTTTGATATATTGCAGGCAGCTCCTAGAGAATCTCAAAAAAGATTGTGAAGCTCATTTAAATCTTGTACCAACCCTGTGAGAATTGGTGGGAAATAGCTACAGCTATTTTTTTGCAGATGAATAGAATGAGGCATAGAGATTAAATTACTTGATTTTAGATTTCTTCCCATAGTCTTGCATTCACCCTAATAGATACATTCCACACACGCTAATTTATAAATAAATCTATGGTTGAAATCTAAACTGTGGTAAAGCATCATTAGAATCTTTGATTTTTGAGTCCTAAGGTCCAAATTGGTATATTTATCTTACTAATTATGAGAAGCAAATAAAATGAATCTTTTAAGATTCATGTACTTGAACAAGATGCTGAGCCTGCTGAATTTTATTTTATTTGGCAATTTGCTCCTAGATATTTTCTGCTAGAGTATGTAATGGTCAAGTTCAGGCTACCCCATTTAATATTTGCATATATTCCATTAACTGCCTTGTCCTTTCCCTTCCCTCACTTTCTCCCCCATCCTCGCCCTCCCCAGGCCGATTTACCTGTTCTGTGTGACAGCTTATGAGCTTAATAAATCTAGGCAAATGTATAAATGGATGTTAATGGTCCACACTCCCCTTCAGCATAGCATGTATACACTTTAATGGTGACCTTTGATGGTTAATACCTAACTCAAAGGAATGACTAATGGCAGAATTAGGAAGCCAAGTAGATTTGGAGGTCAGCATTGTAGCTAATTGAAAGTAATACATTTGGGGAAAGTCAAGGACTTTGTGTGCCCCTCAAATCATCAAGATATACCTACTCCCTGAGCTACTTCTCATCCTAAAAGGTGGGTCTCATTATAGAGGATTTCATGGAAATCAAGTGCTGTTTCTGATGTGGATGTATTGAGGTGTGAGCTGCACCTAGAATGTTTCTCAACAGGTGGACTAAAATATATATTGATGAGCAAAGTAGTGCCTGGAAAAGACGTGAACTACAGGAAGAATGCAATGATGTGGAATCATTTCTTTCTCCCCTTCATAGAAAATATTTATCTTTTGGATTTGAGTCTTTTGTCCCCATCATATTTTTTTTTATGAACAGGTCAGATTTTGGTTGTTCTTTCTACTCTCCTGTTGATCTGTTATCTCAGAGCCTATTTCAAGTTGTAATAAGCCAGTGATATTATATTACTCATAAGGGAGGAATGCAGAATAAATGGACCCTGACATCCTTTTTTAGTGTATCCCCTGGTGTGTAGCACCAGGTATATATCCATGGATACACTTGGGTGTGTATAGAACAACCCACTCTAAAGGGATACCTCACAGTCTACTTTAAAACGGGATCTATTTAATTAACTAAGCTAAAAATACATTGCATTTTATGATCTCCCAGTGCAGTTTTTTTTTTCTTCCTCACAGGAAGACAAATGAATCTTAAATTCTGCTTTCTATATAAAGGTATATGCAGGTACATGCAGAAAGGAAATGATTCTTCCCAAAGTACAGAAAATGGAAAATTATGTGTATATCTAGTTTTACCACCTTCCCGAGCTTTTAACATCAGTGATGCATTTTTTAATTCTTCTCCATAGGTAGATTGTGAGATCATATAATTCTAAATAAATCTGGGTTGAGTCCTGAATTATTAAAAGTTTTTTTTTTTAATTGCAATCAATAGAAAGATGTATTCCGGGCCTTGATAGATATTCTGGACCAGTGGTGTCTGTGTGGATAACAGCTTTATAGACCATCACTGTCGCCTGGCTGGCAATAGGTCCAGTCTAGGAGTCCAGGGATGTGTGTTTACTAAGAACATTCACTTCATGAGCTTGGGCTCTTCCTTTTTATAGGACCTAAGATTTTTCATCTAAAAACCAAAGGTTAGCTAAAAGCTTATTTCGAGGGTAACTCTCATCTATAAAGTTCTATGATTCCGAGAAATAAAAACAAAAACCATAAAAGTCTTTGTAAGGAGAGAAGGAGATTTTGCCATGTGCCATTCTGGGTCTGTCTCCCTTGTATGAAGCTGTACCTCTCCCAGAAATTTCTCTGTGTTGTTTTAGCGTATGTCCGTCTTGGGACATAATTATTTATATAGTTGCCGCACTCCCCCTCTTAGGTTGCAGGTTAAAACTGAAATAAAATAGGATTTTATATAAAACGTTGCCCATGGTCAGCATTCAACATAGGTCTCTACTGGATGGCTGCCTCTCATGTACTGTTCTTGTGTGGCTTATGGAAATGGGCGTCATCGCTTTATTTTAAATTTCTGATATGTCATTCCTTCCGTCTTCAAGTAAAACTTTCCAGAACATCTGTTATGAGCAGAACACTATCCTAGATGCTGTGAGGGTTATAAAAACTCCATCTCCTATCCCAGGAAGTTTTTAATCAAGTGGTAGTACATAGACACTGGCAAATGAGAGAGTCACCGATGTCAGGGGTCTTGGCAATAGCCAAAAAAGACAGTTAGGTTCCCCACTGGCTGCGCATACAATTTCTAGTGTTGTTATTTTCATTATCTTCAGAATCTAAGGTAGTTAAATGTGACAAACAACAAGAACATTCTATAGTGATTAGATGATGATGTGGCTTCTTCACAGGTGTGTGGACTTGCTGGTCAGTGGTGCTTTGAAAAATATATATTGTTTCCTCACAGTGGAACGAGGTATTTGTACTGCTTCTGGCACAACATACAGTGTTTCCTGGAACAGTCATAACCTGGGAACTTTGGTGAAAGGCAAGCTCATGTTGGGCTGACTCAGAAACTTTGGGGGTTGAGTCCAGGAATGTGTGATTCTGATGTTCCCTAAAGAGAATAGAGACCTGGAGGATGTACCTGGGGAGGAGTGTGTGATAGTGAGATGCCAAAGACAAAAGTGAGCCCTGGTCAGTGTGGCTTAGTTGGTTGAGCGTCGTCCCTTGCACCAAGAGGTCACCGGTCAGGGCACATGCCAGGTTGTGGGCTCAGTCCCCAGTAGAGGGCTGCAGGAGGCAGCAGATCTATGTTTCTCTCTTACTGGTGTTTCTTCCTCTCCCTCCCTTTCTGTCTCTGTAGGCATATATGCATAACCCATGGACACAGACAATAGGGTGATGAAGGCCTAGGGTGGCGTGGGCTAGAAGGGATCAAGGGGAAGAAAGGGACATATGTAATACTTTCAACAATAAAGATTTAATTTTTAAAAATTTAATAAATATATCCTTGGCCCTACCACCTTCCCCCCCAAAAAAAAAGAGCCAACTCCATACTTTATCTACACAGATATACATATATACACACATAAACAGAAATAATCATTGATGACAATAATACTCAGAATGCAGTTTGCTTTGTCCTTTGGGAGGGCGATTATTGTAGGTTAGGTACCAACTCTATACTAGGCATTGTCCTGGGTCCTTTACACAAAATCCTAAATTAATTTTTACATTTTCAGTAGGAATTGTTAACTCTACTTATAGTAAGCAAAATGGCCCAGTAAGATTAAGTCACTTGCCCAGGATCACAGAGCTAGTAGGCAACAGAGCAGGATTTAGTCAGGCCGTCTGGCTCTAGATTCCTTTCTCTCAACCACTGCATGAAGAGATCATGGGATAGAATGTGTTTCTAATTACAAGTATGTGCATAAAAAGGTAAATCTGCCTCACAAATTTATACTTCATCTTAAACCTGTGCTGTTCCTGTCCCCAGACTTCTCATGACTTGGAGAAAAGTAATCAGGTGATTGGGTTCAGAGCAACCTCTAAAATGTCACATGCAAATTCAGAGAAGCTGGGAATTCTAACCTATCGATATACGCAACTTGAGCTACTCCTAAAAGATGGCAAACCAGATCTTAGATATGAGGATATGAGCATGGGTTTGGGGAGAGGAGCGATATAAATAGATGATCAGGCATATTTCAGGGCAGCAGTGACTGAGGAAGAAGGAGGTGTCTCTACCAGCTGGCATGAACCTGATCCTACATCCTCCCTCTCTAACTTCCAGATTCTTCTTCCACTTTTCACATATTCCCTCAGCTCACCCTTCTCTACCTATTGCCCTCCCTTTAAATGTCCTGGGTGTTAATTTTGTCTTCTTGTTAAATGACATAAATAAAACCAGAAAACACACACAGTATGCATATTTCCCCAATCGCAAATTCCTTTTTATCAATGGAAGATGGAAGAATTATAAGTTAGAAAATAAACAAATGGAATCACATTCATTTCTAGTAGTAAGACTGCTGATGAATTAATAATAAATAATAAAATCCAATATACTGTAATGATGTTACCTTACAGAACTGCTTGGAATGTTTTGCAAAATATATATATTGGTTTAATTACTAAGATAAGCCACATGCATTTTATTTTACCTTTAAAAAACTGTATCAAGGAAACACCCCAAAGATTACCACTGAAAATTTCAGTTATGCCATTAGGGAAGGTTTTAGGCAGCCAAGTGTCTTTGGAGTTTCAGGCTTATTAAGGTTAAGTGTATAAGATCAACTTCTGTGCATGGTTATGGCTCCAGACTGTTGTACTATGATTTGACTTGTATTTTCATACATAGTCATTTTGACAGTCTCTAAAATCAGAGCATTTAAGTGGAACCATAAATGCACCCGATATAGAAGTGAATTCATGGGGGCATTTTCTTCTCCTGTCTTTCCACCTAATTGAAAACTACCCTGGGACCTGAAGCTGCCCCAGCAGAGTCTCATGCCGCCACCAGGAAGGCATCTTTGGCTAAGAAAGATCAGTAATATTGATCTGGGTTGAGAATAAGAATTTGGTTAGTTTAGCAGAAGCAGAAATATTTCTCAAATTTGTACTTTCTGTAAAAATGATCCGTTTTAAAAACTAAGCTCTCAGTGAGAATTAGGGGTTTGCAAAAGGAGCAAAGGCAATTGTCTTCAAGGGATTCAAAGGCAATTTATGTGTAGCTTTTCGAACACCAAATAGTTTTAGTGAAAACAGCACTGCTTTTATTCCCTTTCTTTAAATATGCAAGTTATTAATACATTTTCAAATTAGTGGTTTGGAAATGTTTATGCCATTCTAACTATGAGTCGGTAGTACATCTCTACCTGCAAGAGCGGCTTGATGCATTCATTTCACTACGATGTAAGTGTCACTTAGAAAGCCATTAAAACATAACCTTGAAATTAACATGGTGACCCTACAAGGAAATAGTAAATGAGTTGAAAAGGAATGGCCGTGAAAGGAGAGTCCTGCCTTTAGAATGCAGGGGAGGCAGGCAGGGAGGCAGGTAGGGAGGAAGGCAGGAAGGAAGGAAGGAAGGAAGGAAGGAAGGAAGGAAGGAAGGAAGGAAGGAAGGAAGGAAGGAAGGAAGTCTGTAATGAATAATTAATGAGCCTCTGGTCTCAGAGCTGCTCATATTCACTTGCATTAATGTTGTGAAATACTGGATGGTGTGAATACATTAAAATATTCATTTTAGTGATTTTTGTTAAAGCAATAGCATATCCCAAACTTCTTCATGAGGTGCCTCATTGGCAGTTGACCTTTTTATCAAAATCCTAAGCTGTCCAGGCTAGCCTTCCGGCCACTGCCTGGAGCTTCCTAAAACACTGATAGGGCCATGAATCCCTCTTCAACCCTCCAGCATCTCAGCACCCTCGCTTGAGGCCCCATTACACAGGGTCTTTCACGATGTTCTAGTGAAGAAGTTAATGCTGAAGGTGCAGTCTATGATATGGAGTACAAATATTACTTTTGGAATCTGGGACAAATTACAGAGCCTTTTTGTCTCTCCAAGAGCAACTGTTGCTATTACAGGGAGTTGCTTTGAAGGGTGAATGAAATGACCTAGGCAAATATGCTTGGCACAGTGCCATCTTAAGAAAAGAATAAGGTCATGCCCAGCCAGTGTGGCTCAGTTGATTGAGCACCGTCCATGCACCAAGAGGTCGCTGGTTCCATTTATGGTCAGGGCACATGACCATGGGTTGTGGGCTCAATCCCCAGAAGAGGGCGTGCAGGAGCCAGCCAATCAATGATTCTCTCTCATCAATGTTTCTATCTCTCTATCCCTTTCTCTTCCTCTCTCTATAAAATAAAAAAAAAATACATATTTTAAAAAGATTTTAAAAAGATATTAAGATTTAGTTCAAAAATGATATTTTTCAGCATGGCCTACAAGGCCCACCATGAACTGGCCCCAGTGTACTATAGAAGGTTATTTCTTACCATTTCCTTTTCCCATCTTACCCTCGCCTCTTTTTTATGTCCTGGGCCAGGGGAGTCTAAAACTTGAGTGTACATCACAAATATCCTGGGGGGTTTGTTAAACGCTGATTGTTGGGTTCCACACTCAGAGTTTTTGAGTCAGTAGCAGTGGGAATGGGGCTCAGAAGTCAACATTTTGCCAAGTTCACAGATGTTGATATTGCTGGCCTATGGGCCACACTCTAAGAACCGCCAGTGAAGTAGGCTATTTCTAAAAAAAATGCCACTCTTCCCTCTGTCACCTGGAAAACTGACACCAAGGCCCTGCTCACAGGCACCTCACCCAAGCCTTCGCTAATTCCTGCAGCCAAAATTGGCAGTTGTGTCTTTTGAACTTCTGCAAGCATTAATTTCCAAGTGCTTCTATGGCACTGTTCACCTTGCATTGTAATTGTTCACATTGCACTGTAATTGTTCACTTTGCATGTTACATGTTTATCTATCCACCTGAACCATGTGCTCTTCCAATGGCAGAGACCATGTCATCTTCAATTTTGTAATGTTAGGGTCATAGGTGCTGCCTGGCACATGGTAGTTGCTATCGAAACTCTGTTTGTGTGAATGAACAGGCAAACATGCACCTCATGCCCTTTGTTCATCCCTTTATCTTTGTAAGATTAGTTTCCTCCAGAAATACTGTTATTTATTGACATTGATTGTGAATCCTGGTCTGTTTTTCAAGACTCTGTGGTAGTATTTTTTAAGTCTTAAGAAACCTACTTCTCTAACTTGCTAGAATAGGCAGTCCTTCCCCTAGGCACTCATTGCTCATAAGTTTTGTTTTGGCCCCCCTCCATTTGACTGAGTTTTGTTAGAGCTGCAGCTTTGCTTTATTGATCTCAGTGCCCCCAGAACCTACTCAAGAGGCTGGGAAGGTGGAGACTCGTGGGGAAAGTGTGTGGAATGAGGGCATGCTGAGAGAGTGTGCTCCAGGCCAGGGAAGCCTCATCTGAGAAGTTAGCTGAATTCAGCCTGGTGTCCCCATTCTCCACTCCCTTCCTGAGAATATCCTTCAGAATCCCAATTTCCACCTCTTCCATGGGCCAAATGAGAGATAGACAGTTCATAGAAAGCTCAAGCAAGATATAATGAAACCCTAAAGTAAGCAGTTGTGTGAGAGTGAGGTGCAGAGGCCCATTGGGAAATGCATCATGGAGGAAGCCATTTCTAAACTGACGAAATTGAATATCTAGCTGTAGGCTCTAGGGTGAAAGTGGCCTGTGTTTGAATCCCAGCTTTTCCACCGATCTTGTGCTGTAGCTTTCTAAACAGTGCTTTCCCGATCTGTAAAATGGGAATAAAACATTTTTGTGGGTATTAAGTGAGATGATACATGTAAAAAAAAAAAGCACCGTGGTCGGCAAACTGCTGCTCGCAAGCCACATGCGGCTCTTTGGCCCCTTGAGTGTGGCTCTTCCACAAAATACCACGGCCTGGGCGAGACTATTTTGAAGAAGTGGCATTAGAAGAAGTTTAAGTTTAAAAAATTTGGCTCTCAAAAGAAATTTCAATCATTGTACTGTTGATATTTGGCTCTGTTGACTAATGAGTTTGCCGGCCACTGAACTAGCCCTGTGGTTGGAATATAGAAAGTGTGCAAGATTCAGAGCTAAATGAGGGCAGCTGTGATAAACTGTCAGTGCGTAACGGGCCCAGGCTGTGTCATATAAACACATCGTAGGTGATTCTGTTCTTTATCCAAAAAGAATTTATAGAATCGCTAGATAGGAAAGGCTCACCACACCTGAAGAAGCCTTTGATTATATTTTACCTAGTATCCATTACTAAGGAAGTAATTCAGTGCATGTTTTCACAAGGTGGGAGTCTATAAAAGGCAGTGACCAGGGATGGAGTGCGTGGCAGGCAACATTTATGCTCCACAATCATATAGTAGTTGGGGGGCTAGAAGTTAAGAATTAGTTGAAATGTGGGAAATAAAAAGAAGATTTGGGGACCTTAGAATTTTTTTTTTTTTTGCATGTGTGCCACTGCATACTACTGGAAGCATTTATATTTTAATAATATAATAGTACAGACTCAATTAGATGGCTTGGGCTCAATTAATAATTGAGTTATTTGAACCCAATGTGCAAACAGTAACCCATGTAAAGAATGAAAGATAATTTTTTAAAAGTATATTTTTACTGATTTCAGAGAGGAAGAGAGAGGGAGAGAGAGAGATAGAAACATCAATGATGAGAGAAAATCATTGACTGGCTGCTTCCTGCACGCCCCACACTAGGGATCAAGCCCACAACCTGGGCATGTGCCTAGACCAGGAATTGAACCGTGACCTCCTAGTTCATAGGTCTACCCTCAACCTCTGAGCCACACCAGTTGGGCAAGAATGACAGAGAAATTTTAATGAGTTTATACAGACATAGTTCTACATATCAGAATGTGTGTGTGTGTGTGTGTGTGTGTGTGTGTGTGTGTGTGTGTGTGTGTGTGTGTGTGTGTGTATGCGCTCTTGTAATCTTCAGACGGTACTACTAATGAAGAGATTTCCTAAGCAACTCAGTTGGGATGGACAAAAAATGATAGTAGCTAACACATACAGGGTTGACAATGCGTGAGGCCTAGTGCCAAGTGCATTTACATTTACTAAGCCATGTAATCTTCAGAACAACAGCATGAGGTTGGTGCTATTAGGATTCTTAATTTCTGGGTGAGGTAGCGAGATCATTCACCAGGTTCCACACAAGCCCAAGACAATATGGCTTCTATGTCCATGCTCTCAAGCCGAAGGTCATTGGCAATTCCTGTTTTAGTTTCCAATCTGAAAAGCTGTGCCCCCAGCATGCCAGCCCAGTGAGGGTTAGCCAGGTGGGGCCATGCCAAGGCTCTGTTTATCTGGAGCATCACCCTGGCTCCCCACTTTCACTCCCCGAGTAGTGACAGTGATTCAGTGAATGTCTTCTGTGGCCAGTTTTTATTGCCACCTTCCTTGGGTAAACACGCACTCCGAATGCTAGTGCCATCCACTTATTTGCTCAGATAAGAAAATTTGTCACTTGAAACGATCTTTTGATTGTTTCTTTTCCTCTGGCTTCTTTCCAGGGCTTTGTAGCAAATGTTAAATGCTGTTTAAGAAATGTTTTTCTTCTCGCGGAACAGGTTAGCCTGAGTGTCGGTTAACCGTTGCATTTTGAACTTCCCACTCGGTAACTGACAGCCCGTAATTAAGCATAACTTGAACTCTGACCATGTCTTCATGTAGTTTTGTAGCCTGTCACCACGTTTCTGTTGAATATTTTCTGTGAAAATAGCATACAACAAAATGTTTCCTGGCTTAGCCATAGCTCATCACTGGTAGGTTAATACGTTCAATGATGGGTTGGAAGCGTGGAAAGTCTTACCCTAGTATAAACATTTCTATTTCTTCTTGAAAGCACAGTTTCTGTATAATACATCAACTATGTGTTTTCCTTAGGGGCACTGAAGTTCAAATCAGGGAACAGAAGATGAAGGCAAAGGCCCATATTGAGACACCTAATGGCTGTAGGCCCGGTGCTGTCCCTCCCACCTGTCTGTGTCAGCACTCCTGATTGAGGGTCTGTGCCCTAACCTGGGAGAGAGCATATGGCTCCAACCTGGGGATCAGTCTTAGATACCACTGGGGCTCCTGACTGCAATCTCAGCCACCTTACACTCTCTGAGGGTCACAGGCCAGCCAGCTCCTTCTGTAGGGTCCCCCACCCTCATCACCCAACCTTCCAGGGAAGCATTTCCGAGTTCCGAATCAACAGAGAAATAAAAAGAGGGTGAGGAAGATGAGATCAAAATATCACCCCATTGATACAAGTAATATCACCCAAAACTGATGGCAGTGCACGGACAGGGAAGAAGATGCTCTGCCTGGCACAGGCCAGACTTGGAACCCCATAGGCATTCCTGAAAAGGAAGAAGTATCACACCTCTGGCTCTCTTTCAAAGCTGTTAGTGGTTTCTTTGTTTTGTTGTGGTTTTTTTTTACTTGTTTAGTGATGTCTAACTTATGAAAAGGAAAGTCAGAAATCTTCCACAGCTGGATAAAATTTTATGTATGTGTATACCAAAGCAACCACCCCCTTCCCCGCCCCCCGCCCCCACCCCCTCGGATTTAAGCACATGTGCTGCATTCCAGAAGGCCCCCTCTGAAGTGCATACAGTTTGAACAGGCCCTTTCATACCTTATGAACTTGAGGGACAGAGTAGCATTTATGCATCTCATAAGAAGCTTGAAAGAAAGAGAGAGAGAGAGAGAGAGAGAAGAAAGGGTCTGGGCTATGGCTGAGCAATTTCTGCCTTTCAAATTTACCAAGCTGATTAAACCCCTGCAGGCTCCCCGGGGAAGAAATGAGGGAGGCCTCCAGGTGGGCCAGGTGTGTTATGCTAATAGATCACCCAACACTAGGGAGTGGAGAAGTCCCCCCCCCCCCACCTGCATGAGGTATGTGAACCCCTGGGGGTAGACGATGGTATAACAATCTGACAAAATATCCTAGGACCAACGTGACAAGGCTTCCAGACGCATCAATTTTACTCAACCAGTGGGAAGAATTATTATTTTAATAGTCACACAGATATGGATATTTATGGAACAGAATATAAAATCCCCATGAATTTTTAAAACAAAGCATAATCCTTTAAAGCTCTCCCAGGCTTGCTTTGGGCTGCTTTGGGCTGTGCCCCCAGACCCCCCAGGGGTATGTGTTCATTCCTCTCTGCCGAGGGTACCTTCAGTGGAAAAAGTCTGGAGGCTCTCCTAGGACACCAGCTTGTCACATAAAACCTTCAGTAAAATATCAGCATGAATTTGGTGATGTTAGTACCTTGAAAAGGAAGGAAGAGAGGGATTCAGAATCAGAGAGAGGCAGTCATCAGAGAGGCACATGGTTGAAGAGGTGGACACATAGCACAGCAGCAAAGGGAGAGGCTAATCAAAGGACAGGAAAGAGGGAGGGAGGGAAGGGTGGAGAATGAGAGAGACCTTAGAGTCTAAAGACAGAGAGTGGCTATGATGACCAGGGAAGCGGGGAGTGGAGGTCAGTGTGGAGGCAGACATGGGCATCCTTGTCTATCTCCTGCTCTTACGGTTTGGGGTGACATGCCACACAGCCTGGACTAGCTCTGTTAGCGATGCTCTCTGAGTGAGGTACGTCTGCCATGGGGTTTTGTTGACAGAGAGTCAGTGCTCACTTGAGGTCTCTAGCAGTTTATGTTCAATCCTATCTGAATCACTCCATAGAACAAAATAGAATTGTAGGATGGGATAGGATAGGATAGGATAGGATAGGATAGGATAGGATAGGATAGGATAAGGTGGTACAGTGTGGTGTGGAATCAGGATCTCATCTAGCAGGCCATGCTGCCAGAACTTCAAACTCAATTAAAAATGATACCTTCCTGCCAGGTATTAATTTTTGCAAATTCAAGGGATTTTAGCAAACTTAAGGATGGGTGCATCATTTAAAGGCACTCAAATTGAAAACAAATAACAAACCAACAAAACTGGTTGGCTAGCTAATCCAGCCCTCCTTCTGAATTTAGTTTGCAGGACTTCAGTTTCATATCCTTGTCACCTCTCAGAGACCTAACTTCCTCCCTGTAATCTCAACATATATGTTCTCATTTAATCCCTTCAGCATTTCAGGGGAAGACGTGCTTAGTACTCACATTTTCCACGAAGAGAAATGAAGCCCCAGCATTTATGGACTATTTCTAAGGCCACAAGTAAAACTCAAGACCTAATTTGAACCAAAGGTGGTTCTTGTGATTTCAGGAGCTTTTTATTGTGGAATCCACTCCAGAGCTTCCAAAAACTCTAAAGAATGTTCACTACAGACCACGGAGCTGTGGAAACCCATGCTCTGGCAGGGAACTGTGGTTTGCAGAATATTTATCCATAGAATGGTTATCAGACATAAGAGTGCTGCTTAACAAAACACTGTGACAACTCTGCTATGTTAAATAACATGTTTCCAAATAAACAATAACAGCAAAGCTGGGAGTCTTGAAAGTCAAGGGAAGAAATGGTTATTGATGTGGGGAAAAAATAATTGCTTTAATAGCAGAGACATTTTAATATGACACTTGAGAAGAAACTGTCATTGATGTGCTCAAAGACTCATGAAAAGCCAGATATTGGACAGCTTTCCCACTATTATCTTGGTGACATCACTGTATATAATGAATTTTGATTTTTTGCCCTCATATATGTATAAAATCCAATAAAACATTGGAAGGAGGAAAGAGGAAAAATTAGTGGATGTGAGTGACTTCTCTAACTAGGTGATTGTTCATAGCAATTCACTTTTAGCAGTAGATTTTTACAACATGCACGTGTTACCTTCCCCTTGTTTCATTTTTAGGAGAACTCGGTCATGGATGTTCATTTCCTCCAGCAAGTGGAGAGTTTACAGAATGCCTGGCAAAGTGGGATTAGACTCTGAGCCCAGCCCGGCTGATGGTGCATATTTCCTTTATTTAGAAATTAGCTTCCTACCATTACGCAGCTTTCTCTAACCTGCTTTCCCCACTGTTTTATCGGGCAAACACGGCTTTCCTTGGCTAGGACGGTCCCCACCTTGGCTAAGGAAATGTCTATCTTCACAGCACACCGTTCCCCTCACTGAGTCTCGGCTTTCGGTAGCTAGAATGAAAGCATAACGGCACAGCGCAAATAGCCGGAGAGGCCTCCCTAATGACTTTCAAACACCCGCACAAAAAATCACCTCTCTCCTGCATGGGAGGTCGCCGAGGAAACATTGCTGTCCCCTCACACTTGTGAGCCATTCCGTCGCTAACGATGGTGTATTAAGCCGGTGGACTTATTCATCAATACAAAATACAGCGGAGTACATTTTCAAGTGTGCGCAGTGAATTGCATACACAGCGCACATTATCGCCATCAGAGCTGTGCTGGGGGAATTTAGCTAAAACTGTTTAGAGGCATCCCATAATAGTTGCCAGTAATTGTTTCAAAATTGGTTTTCTGGGGCTTGGCGCGCAGTTTTTATTATTGTTGTTATTTATTAATCTCATTCTATGACTGTCACAGCCGATCCTGGTTTTGCTACCACGTTCGAAACAGGGACACTATACCGTTTATTTCACCAAGTGATTTCAGTACGGCACTTCACCTCTTAGTACATTGAGCTCTTCCACATTGTCCAGCTATGAATGGAATTCCTGACATTTGGCATAGAATTATAGGTCCACTGAGAGCAAGTGTTGGCCAATAAATAGAAAATGTTGTTCTATCTCATTTTTCAAAGCCATATTCTTACTTTTTTTTTATTTTGTAAATCTCTACATCCTTAGTTCTTCAAAGATCAAGAAACAAATAGCATATATTTTGACAATTCTTGCAGAGGCGTATAATGAACTTGGTTATTTATCCTGATTTATTGAGAGTACTATAAAGAGCAAGGGAACGAAGTCGATTTTATTTTCAGTAGTACATTAGTACCTAAGGATTTTCCATTTTTAATGAGACAGGAAACAAAGTAGCTCCCAGCTCCAGATCCCACCTAACTCATTAATATATTACACAAATATGGGCAACCTCTAAGTTCTGTTTTTAATGAGAGAGGGTGATTAACCTTTACATGCATTTATTACTTACATTTTAGGTTTAAAAAGCTTGCCATCAAATCAATATTTTCTAAATTTAGTCTTTTAGGTGTCTCTTGAGTATTTCTCATGTCCTCATATCAACCCAGTGGGGCTATTATTCTGTGATTTGTGGTTCTATCTCCTCACTGAGGTCTGAACCCTTCTGGCTGGACCAGTCAGCATGTTGCTGCCACTACCCTGGTCCTCAGGACACTGAGTCCCACGTCTCAGCCCAAAGTCGCTTCTCAACATTGACACTCATAAAATGGATCAGAAGTAATGGAAGCGTTACTAGGTTGGTTTATTGGCACCGGTTGTGAATAAATCAGTGGAAAAAGCAACAAGGCAACACAATATTCAGGAACTCTCAGGGCTGTAGCCTTGTTAAATCTTTTTACTCCTTCTTTTTTGCTAGTTCTTATCCAAATTTCTTTCCAGACCTGCCCTTGGGATGAGTTAATTATATCACATGGTGTCCTACCTCTGCTTCTTCTTCAGTTCCATTTTGCCTTTTTTTTTTTTTTCATTGCAATATCCTTAGAATGGGGAGAGGTCCTGCTACTGAGATGGCCCAGGAGCGGTCAAATTCTTCCTACATTTGATCAAATTCCCATTGCATTCTCAGCTCACCCTGTTCTCTTATTCCTATGTTGTCTTTCATCCCAGGGTGTTGGATATTTTGTATGTTTCTCTAAATTCTCTGACTGTGTTCATCTTCTTGGCTGCTATAACAAAATATCACAAAGTTAACAGATAATTGTTCCTCACAGTTTTAGAGGCTGGGAAATCCAGGTGCTAGCTGACTCGGTTCTTGGTGAGGGCTCTCTCCCTGGCTTGCAGAGGACTGCCTTCTCTCTCTGTCCTCAGTTGGCAGATAAAAACCAATCTATCTTCCTCTTCTTATAAAACCACTAATCCCTCTCAAGGAACCTATCCTCTTGATTTCATACAATCCTCATTACCTCCCAAGGCCTATCTTCAAATACTGTCACATTGTGGGGGTTAGGGCTTTCACACATGAATTGAGGAAGGGGTGGCACAGCCCAGTCCACAGCACCAATCTTCTCTATCTTTTTTATGTGTGTTAAGTGACCTTGACCTCTCCACCCCCACCTTTTCAACATCATTACTTTTCAAAGTAAGTTTTATATCAGCACTGTAACTAGAAGACTAATATCATTGGTCATAAATAAAAGGTGAATTTATAATTATAAAAATATGGGGGGAAAAGATGTGAACCCTTTTCTGGTTCGCATATACTGCACTTGGAGAATACTAGTGAAGAAATAAAACACATGCCCAGGCAGAGAGGCTCAGTGGTTGAGCCTCAACCTATGAACCAGGAGGTCACAGTTTGGTTCCCGATCAGGGCACGTGCCCAGGTTGCGGACTCAATCTGCAGTGTGGGGTGTGCAGGAGGCAGTTGATAGATGATTCTCTCTCATCATTGATGTTCTATATCTTTCTCCCTCTCCCTTCTTTCCTGGAATAAAAAAATACATATATTTTTTAAAAAAGAAGAAATAAAATATGTGCCAGCTCTAAATTTAGGAATCTCCCCAGATGTGCCAGATGTTCCATTACTGGTAAAGCTGGAGAGTTGATTCAAGCCATGAGTATTCTGTATATCTATACTAATGACCTTAATCTGCTTTAGAATATATCTAGAGTTGGGGAAATGAGAAACAAAATGTGG